>NC_133312.1:13762726-13821738 GCF_012295235.1 Primulina huaijiensis
GGACCGCACACATCGGTATGGATCAAATCCAATAACCCTTTGGCTCGCTCCACATGGCCCTTAAAGGGAATTTTGGTCATCTTTCCTTTTAGACAGGATTCACAAGTCGTGAGAGCATTAATATCAGACATATCAAACATGCCCACTCCCACTAACTTGTTCATCCTTCTTAGGGAAATATGTCCTAATCGAGCATGCCACAATTGTGCCGAATTTAGAGTATCTTGTTTGCGCTTGTTTGTTGTTGTTATTGCTTGGACATTGTTTAGTGGAATATCTTTCAATTTTAAGGTGTAGAGATCGTTTTCAAGTTCTCCAGTACCAATTAAACATTCATTCTTGTAAATGTTGCAAACACCTTTGCTAAATAAACAAGAAAATCCATCTTTATCTAACATAGAAATGGAAATAATGTTTTTCACCAAATCTGGTACAAACAAAACATCTCTCAAAAATAACTTAAAATCATTGTTCAAATACAAGCAAACATCTCCTACGGCCTTGGCAGCAACCCTTGCTCCATTGCCCATCCTCAAGAAGGTCTCACCTTCTCTGAGCCTCCTACTTCTTCCCATCGCCTGCAAATCATTACAGAGATGTGAGCCACATCCGGTATCCAATACCCAAGAAGTAGAGTTAATTGTAATATTTACTTCAATATAGAACATACCGTTTCAAGAACTCTTCTGGGCAAGATATTCCCTGCAGTTACGCCTCCAATGTCCAGGCTTCTTGCAGTGATGACAGATGTCAACAGTCTTGTCATCCTTCACTGGTGTGGCTGCCACTACGGGACACGAAGTCTGCCTCTTCAAGGGCATGCTCTTCTTGGGACGTTGGAAAGAACGCTTCTTTCCCTTCCCAGGTGGACCGGTCTTCGTACCAGATGGAGAGCCCACAAAAATAACAGGCTTCTCTTTCTTGATGGTGGACTCAAAGGTCACAAGCATGTTCACCAACTCCTCAAGGGTCGGCTCCATCTTGTTCATGTTTAAGTTCACCCCAAAAGGATCAAACGAGCTAGGCAGCGATAACAGCAACACGTCGGTGGTCACCTCCGATGGCAATGCAAGATCCATGCCCACAAGCTTATCCACGAGCCCAATCACCTTCAGGCCATGCTCATGGACCGTGGCCCCATCTCGCATGCGAAAAGTGATCAGCTCCTTGACGGTAGCATGCCTAAGAGGACGTGTCTGCTCTCCAAAGAGCTCCTTGAGATGCAAATGAATGTCAGCAGCATTCTTTGCATCCTCAAAACGCCTCTGCAGCTCATCATTCATAGAAGCCTGCATATCACACCTAGGCTTCAAGTCATGGTCACACCATTCCTTGTAGGTCTGCAATTCCTCAGGAGTGCAGCCAGTCGGAGCCTCAACAGGGGGTGACTCAGTCAGGGTATATGCAATCTTTTCCGAGTTCAAGACGATCTTTAGGTTTCTTAGCCAAGTGAGATAATGAGGTCCGGTTAATATGTGTTTTTCGAGTATGGCAGAAAGCGGATTGCGAATTGAAGACATTGTCAAATTTTGTACTGAAAAGTAGAACAGATAAATGTTAATGACTATTTTAAAATATTTAGTAAGATATAAAGTATGGACTTTTACTTTATAAATTTTCGCTCCCACTGTTTTGACATTTTCACTACCCTCTAGTGAAAACGGGAAACACCTTTCTTCAGTAGGTACGTAAGGTCCAATTAGCCAATTATGATCCCGAATAATATCAGCCAATCATAATCCCTAAAAGGTAGTTTCCAATTGCATCACAATGCAACCCTTAACGTAAACTTTTGTCTCACGTTTGATTAGGACCCAATAATATGACGTCGTTCATCTTCACGTGTCAAGCCTAACCCATCGATATTGAACCTTAATGGACGGTCGCCATGAGTTCCCTCAATAATATGAGCCGAAATCATGGGAGTTCCACGTAGTTCACATCACCATGTCAATGGATGTCACAGCTTTCCGGCACCCAAGGCCCCCCCAATAATATGAGCCGAGCCCCGAGCACGGGTAGCGTTCATCATGCACCCATTGTCGATGGAAGACATGGAAATTATAAACAAATTTATAATTCCCCTTTTCGGGCTTGATATTAATTTTGAATCTTATTCAAAATGAGGGTTTTTAATTTTGAAAGGTCTCATCATTAATTTTATTTAAAAGCTCGCCATGTTTGATCGTATGTTTGCCGGATTCATGCAACTTTGTTATTATCATAATAATAACGCACATACTCATTATTTATAACATATCATGCATATATTATAAACAGTAAACAAAATAAGGATGATCAATCGCCCCAACACTAATGGCCCGTGTGAGCTAAACACGGGCCTAGGTCCAATCCTAGGGAAATGCACGGGATGCAAATGCAACTATTACATTAGCTTCCAATATTTACATGTCTTCGATCTTCATAATCATCATGGCCACCATCTTCCAATCTTGATCATCCACTATACTAATATTTACAAATAAATATCCATGGCAAATAGGGATACATCTCATGGGGTGGGAACGGGCCATAAACCAAGCCCACTTTATAAATTTGATAATTATTACAATCATTCAACACAAAATATCCTAGCATACACCTAGCAAATTGGGCTTGGGCTTTTGATCATCCTTCATGCATAATATCACATATCATACACCATCAATTAATTATCACAATAATTAATTGATCCAATATTATATATCTTGATCCAATCACTAACCGCCACGATTATAAACTAAATTAACAAAGTATACAAACACCTTTGTCTACTTTCCAATTAATTTATTTATAACCGAATTTCTTGTAAATCACAATTTACTATAAATAATTAAAGTCCAACTTCAATTATTTATTTTATGAGAAAATGTTTGCAACTTTTGTAATTTTAAACTTAAGGGCCCAAAAACTTATTTTCACCAAAAACATTTTGACCCATTTAAAATTCACAAATATGTTAGCCATCCAATGGCCCAACAACTCAAGGCCCATGACACTTTGATATTTCAAAACACCTTTTGAAAACCCTAGTCTTCATCGCCGTCACCGGAGCTCCGTCGCCGGATTCCGGCCAACCAAATTTTTTTTTTTTATTTTTCAATGGGGGGATTCGGGCAGCCCGAGCTGCCCGAAATGGGCAGCAACTTGCTACCCGAAATTATCCCAAATATGGCCTTTATTTTTGTTGCAAAAACTCACCTCATGCGGTTAGAAATCGATCTCAACATAATATCATGTATATGCTACACAAAAACTAGTACCCTTAGCTCTGATACCACTTGAAAGAGATCGATTTTAGGTGTTCAAAATCGCAACGGAAGCTCAAGAATGTTTTCTAAACATGAAAACCGAAAATTTTATGAAAATCTTGAAGAATTCGAACACCAAGTACTAGTGTGCAACATATACAAAAACACAAACTATGACATTCATAGGGCGTTTAGAAGTTTTACCTATCAACCTCTTGAGGTTGATGATGGCTCCAAATAAAGTGTAAACACTCTAGCTCTTGTATGACAAGAAAAATCTACAAGCTTCCTCCTACCTTCAAAATTAATCCCACCACCAACTAGGTAGATCCCCTCATATTTTGCACTAGAAAAATATGAGGATTTTTCTTTGAGAAGAGATTTGTTTCTCCAACAATTGAAGAACAAAATGAGAGAAAAATTGAGAGTGAATATTCGGCCAACTTAGGTGTAATGGGAGAGTGAAGTGTGTTGTCTAGATTGTGGGAAAAGTGAAAAGTAGTCTTGCATGCCATACAATATTTTAATCAAAAGTAATCCATACCCCTTCATCTCCCAAGCAAGAAAAACCTAGTGGGCTTGTAACATTTACAAAGGGCCCATGCACTTTTAATTTAATTGTCTCAAACATATTTGAGTCCAATTAGACTTTACTTGATTTTACTCAAGCCCACTAGTTAAATAATTATTTCCAATTGGGCTCTACAAGGCCCAATGTTATTTAATTAATTCAACACTTGAATTAATTAAATTATTTGGACTCTACTAGGTCCACTAGTGTTTAATTAATTCAACACTTGAATAAATTTAATTTAGTCCATAATAATGTTTATGAAAATCACAATTTTCAAATACATTATTCACTTGGCCTATTTTTACTTTAGGAACACATTCATAAATTAAAAATTACATTTCTCTCATAGAAGTCTTGCTTCTATTTTTCGTTACGCTTATAAATTCATTTATAAGCCGTTCAACACATTGAACTATTTTAACTTCTTAACGGGATCTAGAAAGCTAGCACTTGTGTGGCCCTCAATGGTTCATTGATACAACTAGCCGTGGGTTCACATCTCCATGTGATTCGGGCTAAACAATGTCCTTATATGAGCATACCTCAATTGCTCCATTCTTACTTATCAACTCCTTGATAACAAGAATGTCAGAACTCAAGTCTGATAGTACCCAACCAATAATGTTAAACGCCTAGCAGCATCGCTTACATGATTCCCTAGGTATCAAATGATTGTGCCTGCAAGAACTATTCACTTATGGTTAGCGTACAGTACGGTCCCTTCAACTCATATATCCCGACCGATTCGACAACCATTGGTTTATCGAGAGTTGTCAATGAATCGATACTATGTGTCATGTCGTAGTTGCATCGATGGTGTAATCTAAGAAACCCTTTCTTAATTACCACCATACTCTGATCAGAGATTTCAAACTACACATACATGAGAACACATAGGATATCCATACCCGAAGGTAAGCGGTGAATCCCCGACTACAATGCATCGGCTCCTATATGTTTCGACAGAACACCCAACCTTGCCACCTGATGACCCCTTGAGAGTCGGTAAACAAGTCAAAGTGTAATTCTAGCACATAGAGTCTCAATGTTGTCCCGGGTCATAAGGACTAATGGTGTACAACCATAAACTAGGACTTTTCTACTCGATAAGTGAGAACCATTTGGAAAGTCCTTTATGGAGGGTTGTTCAGTGCACTCTACAAGCAGCACCTATCTGCATGCTCGGACATCACAATGTCCCCTACCAATGAAACATGGTACTCACATCGCAGATACTAGTCTCGAACTCGAGCGGCCTATATCCTTCTTAGTGGCGGCTGAATCGACTAGGAACCGTTTAGAATATACAGTATTACAAATATGAGTTTCATGATACTCATCATATGAGCATCTCATATTCTTTCTACTATTTGTATATTCAACGGCTTTATCTATGCAACTAGTATGGGTATACAGATAAAGAAGTGCCAAAATAATAATTTCAAATATTATTAAAATAAAGACTGTTCATACATAGAGTTTAAACATGAACCCTCGGCCAACACTTGGCTCGACGGGCACCTACTCTAACAGATTTTGTGTTATACACCGATGCACCTAAGCTCGGGTTAGGCGGAATGTTGATGCTGCATGGTCGGGTTGTAGCTTATGCTTCCAGGCAGTTGAAAGTGTACATGAAGAACTACCCGACTCATGATCTTGAGTTAGCCGCCGTTGTCTTTGCTTTGAAGATATTGAGACACTACTTGTAGTACCCAAAATTCAGTACACGTAAAATCCATGCAATTATTTAATTGATTTATTTAAATTCAAATGAGTTTTAGCCATGCATGATTTATTTAAATTGTATTATTTTAAATTATTTATTCTTATGTGGTGCACGTTAAAATATTTCGCGAGTTTCATTTTTCAGGCGATTATTCGAGGTGGGATCGAGGAAAAGAGACCAGCGACGAGTTTGGCAATTTGAAAATTTGGTATTTTACATTAAGTTGAGATTGGGGCATTTCAAATGATTTATAAGTTTTTAGTATTTTTAAAAGCCTAATTTGTTTATTAGGTGATTTTAAAGTTTCAGAATTTTAAAAGGTGTATCTATTGTGTATTTTATTTCAATTTTTAAGATACTAGGATTTTGTGAGGAGTTAGTATTTTAGGTAGTGTTAATTAACTTTTAATTATGGGTTAAATTTTAATTAAGAAATATTTTAATCCCCTAATTCCACTAAACGTACACACACAGAGATACACACACACATACATGTTTTAACGCACACAACACACACACACACACATCAATTCAGATTTTCATATTTTTGAGAAAAGAGAACCTAGGGTTCTTAAGAAGAACAGCAGCCGCCCCTTCTCTGATTATTTCCAGCGAGTTTTCGTCATTTTTGTTGCTAGAAAATAGTGCCATGTTCGTCCCGAATCAAGCCTCGCTCCGTTCCCGCGTCAGTATCGCCGTTTCGGTATTTTTAATCATCATAAGACAAGTATATTCTATTTTTCCTGCGTTGATCATGTCATAGTATGTGTTGCGTTGTTTTATGCTTAAAAATCCATGTATTATGTGCAAGGTTTGGGCAGAAACATGTTGGATCGATTTCGAAACGTTTTTAGATCTAAAATTTCGAATTTTACTGTTCTTTTGAAAACCGCGATTTTTCGGTCATGATTTTGAGAAAAATTTTAACTTAAAAATTGTGGAACTTTTTGATAAATTCGATTTGATATAAAATTCAAAATATTTGGATAATAATTGAGTGAGTTATGGTGTTTTTCGTGGGACTGATCAAATTACTTTGTCTGAAAAATATGTTATTGATGAATACTTGAAGCGTTTGAGTTGCAGGCTTCGTTGGACATCGCTAAGCCATCACTACTGCGTTTAGACATAATTTGGGAGGTTTTCAGGTGTAAGATCGGTTCATTCATATTCTCTCCGCCTAGAAGCCTGCCAGGAGCCGCTCATTGTCCGTGCAACCTCATGGCACCGGCGATCACCCCCCGCCCTCTTCGGCCCCGGGCCTCACACGTTGGGGCGTTTTGTGAAGTTGAGTCAGTGCCAGGTGTCCTAGGATGAGTCTCGAGGCATTGTTCATTGTCTATGTAATCGATATTGGAGAAAATAAGCTTCTAAGTCGCGGAGTCCAATGCACTCGGCGCCCGAGCGGTAATGTTTTACCGCCCGAGCGCCACTATTTCTATCCGAGTGTAAGTTTCCAGAAGACCTGGCGCTCGAGCGGTAATATGTTATTGCCCGAGCGCGGCCCCATCTTTGAGAGTGTTTGGTTTCCACTTATTTTCAAGTTCAAATAGTGAGTTCATATCTTTTATTGTTTGGGAAATGTCCACACGTCATTTTAGAGTTTGTTTCGCGGTTTGATGTCATGGTTAGTATGATTAAACGAGGTCAAGTCCCGAGAGATCTAGAATGTCATAAGCTAGTTAATTGATTCGGTGGTGAGCCCGAATACCTAAGTCTAAGTTATGCAAGTTAAGTGTTGGAATTCATATTAGCATGTGCAGCAGTGGCCCCAAGCGAGATCCAACGAATCCCACAACGCCAATTAATTATGTCTGACGTGCAAAGAAAATATTTTAAGTTTTTGAGGTATGCTAAATGTCTTGTGACCAAATTTATGTATGGGATTGGAAAGCGGTAAAGCATGACCAGGGTCCAATCCACCCCGTTAAAGCATGAACGGGTTTAGATCAGGCTTGGAAAGCGTTAAAGCATGAACGGGGACCAATCCACCCGTTAAAGCATGAACGGGGATCTCGTGTATGTGGCAGTGGATCTTCCCTGTCAGCCCAGTACTGTGGTTTATTCTGATCAGGCGTATTTATGTATGGGTCACTTGCTTTGAAACATGCCACTATGCAAAATGATGAAGTTATGTATGTTCCAGTATGCAAGCATTTTTAAGAAAAGTTTTATGTTGATGGAACGTTTATGTATGTATGTACGTATGTTCAAGCTTTTGATATGCAAGTTCAAGTTTCAGTATGTACGTCCTATTTTAAAGTTGCTTGTGATTTTTATTACGTATTACTTGTTACTTCTAGTTTATACGTGTTGAGTCTTTAGACTCACTAGACTTGATCGATGCAGGTGAGGATGATTTTGAGGAAACTAGGGGTGGGGACCAAGGTGCAGGCTTGGACTGAGCAGGAGGCTAGACCCGAGGACCGCCCATGTTTTAAGATTTTATTGCACGACGATTTTTAATACTTTGATTTTAATTTATGGCTTATGATGTTTAAACATGTATTTCTCCTTTAGAAAACTTTAATTGTGATCTTTTTGTTTCAAAGATTTTTGTTGAACAGTTTATGGATGATCTCAATTTTAAAGTTAATTTTGTATTTAAAAAAATTTTTATTTTCCGCAAATTTTAAAATAGTTTAAAAGTACGGAACGTTACACTACTTGTACGGCGAGAAATGTCAGATGTTCACCGATCATAAGAGTCTCAAGTATTTCTTCACGCAGAAAGAACTGAATCTGAGACAAAGACGGTGGTTAGAGTTGGTGAAAGACTACGATTGTGAAATTAGCTATCATCCGGGGAAAGCTAATGTTGTGGCAGATTCCTTGAGCCTAAAGGTTGCAATCGTAGCACAGTTGTCAGTGCAGAGACCTCTTCAGTCTAAGATTCAGAGATTTGGCATTGAGGTTTATCATAAGGGCAGAACTCCTAAGCTGTCTAATCTGACAGTCCAAACTTCTGTGTTAGACCGAATCCATGCAGGTCAGTCTTCAGATGAGCAGTTACAGAAATGGAGACTGAAGGATGAGGCCAAGGGCAGTGTACACAGTGTCTGATGTTATTGTAAAATACAGAGGAAGGATGTGGGTGCCTAGTGTTGATTCGATCAGAGAGGATATTCTGACAGAGGCACATGCATCTCCGTATTCCATTCATCCAAGGGGTACCAAAATGTACAAGGATTTGCAGATTTTGTATTGGTGGCAAGGTATGAAGAGAGACATCCGCCGATTTCTGTCTGAATGTCTCACTTGTCAGCAGTTGAAGGCAGAGCATCAGAGGCCAGCAAGGGTGCTTAAGCCACTCCCTATCCCCGAGTGGAAATGGGAGACTATCACCATGGACTTCGTTGTTGGGTTGCCGAGGTAAGTTAGGGGATCCAATGGTATTTGGTTTATAGTTGATCGACTTACTAAGTCGGCACACTTCTTGCCAGTGAAGACGACTTTCTCCATGACGCAGTATGCGGAGCTCTATATCAGGGAGATAGTTAGATTGGACGGGATCCCAATTTCTATTGTGTCCGACCGGGACCCGAGGTTTACATCGTCCTTTTGGAAGAGTTTTCATGCAGCCATGGGGTCGAAGTTGCTATTCAGTACAGCTTTTCACCCTCAGACAGATGGCCAGTCTGAACGGGTGATTTAGATTTTGGAGGATTTATTGCGAGCCTGTATGATCGATTTCCATGGGACTTGGGAATCTAAGCTACCTCTAGTGGATTTTACCTACAACAACAGTTTTCAATCGTCTATAGGTATGGATCCTTACGAGGCACTGTATGGAAGGAAGTGCAGATCGCTGATTCATTGGGATGAAGTAGGTGATCGATCAGAACTTGGTCCAGAGATTGTTCTGCAGACTGCAGATGTGGTAGTCAAGAGCCAAGACAGGATGAAGACCGCCCAGAGTCGTTAAAAGAGTTATGTTGACAAGAGGAGGAGGGATCTAGAGTTTGCCGTAGGCGATCACGTTTTCGTGAAGATAGCACCCATGAACGGTGTTATGCGATTTGGGAAGAGAGTCAAGCTTAGTCCGAGGTTTATTGGACCGTTCGAGATTCTTGACAAGGTTGGGACATTAGCTTATAGTATAGCCCTACCGCCGAATCTGGACGGGGTACAAAATATGTTCCACGTCTCAATGCTGAGGAAGTACCTTGCTAATCCATCGCATGTTTTGTGCTACGCCATTGCAGTTGGCTCTAGCTCTGTTATATGAAAAAAGACCCATCCAAATCCTAGGCAGACAGGAGCGGAGGCTTCGGAACAAGGTGACCAAGTTGGTCAAGGTTCAGTGGTTGAATCAATCAATGGTGGAAGCTACTTGGGAGACCGAGGCAGATATGAGAAGCCACTACCCGGAACTTTTTGTAAGCTTTAATTTCGAGGACAAAATTTATTATAAGTGGGGGAGGAACTGTAGAGTCCAAAATCAGTACACGTAAAACCAATGCATTTATTTAATTGTTAAAACATTTATTTAAATTTAAATTGATTTTTGAGATGCATGATTTATGAAATTGCATTATTTTAAAATTATTTACGCTTATGTGATGCACCTTAAAATGTTTTCTCGAGTTTCATGTTTCATGCAATTATTAGATGCGGGATCGATGAAAAGTGACCGTCGACGATTTTCGACAATTTTAAAACGTGGCATTTTTTTTGAAGTTAGGATTTGGGGCATTTTAAATGTTTTATCTAGTTTTAGCATTTTAAAAGCCTAATTTAATTATTAGGTGATTTTATGATTTTAAAATTTTCAAAGATTTGAGACTTGTACACTTTATTTTAAATTAAGAGTTTATTTACAATTAAAGAAAGGTTGGTGTTTGATTACCATTTAATTAGTGATTAATTCATAATTAAGCAATAATTTCCCCTAAAATTAGTCACCTAAGTCACGCACACACACATTTTTACAGACACTAAAAACCGATAACACACAACACACACATACACATTTTATTTTCAGATTTTTGTAAAAGAAAACCCAGGGTTATAAGAAGCTAGAGCAGCCGCCCCTTCCCTCTCCATCTTTCCAGCAAATTTTGTTGATTTTGTTGCAAGAATACGAGCCTCTAATCGTTCCGGATCAAGCCTCGCACCGTTTCCGCTTTGGTATCGCCGTATCGTGTACTTTTCATATCAAAAGGCATATATATTCTGTTTTTCCTGTGTCGATCTAGTCATATTATGTTTAGTGATGTTTTTATGCGTGAAAATTCAGGTGTGATGTAAATGGTTTGAACAGAAAGTTGTTTGATCAATCTATGCAACGTTTTTAGATCTCAAAATTTGTTTTTACTGTATTTTGAATTACTGCGATTTTTAGTTCGAGATTTTGGGAAACTTTCAGCATATGAAACATAGAACTTTTTGATACCTTCGATTTGATATAAAATTTGAAATATTTGGGTAAAAATTGAATGAGTTATGGCCGTTTTTGTGGGACTACTCAAACTGTGTTTTTCTGAAAAATAAGTTATTGATGAATTCTTGAAGTTTTTAAGTTGCAGGCGTCGCTGTACATCGCTAGGCCAGAACTACTGTGTTTAGACATGATGTGGGATGTGTTTAGGTACCGTTTGGGGTTTCGTTTTGAGTCGGGGATGGCTCAGGAAGTACTAGAAACCTTAGGATGAATATGGTGTCGAATTTCGAGTGGTGTCGTTTTGAAGTTGTTTGTCGAGGTTGGGGACGTTTCCGAGGGTTTTTACGGGTTGGAGTCAATACCGTAGCGTCCTAAGATGGGTCTCGAGGTGTCGATTCTTAGCCCATTCGATTTAGTTTGAAGGAAGAATCGTCATGTGAAAACTTTTCCCGCAAGTTCGATTTTTCAGTGTCTAGCCGGACCTGTACACAGACCCTGACACGGGGTCCGTTCCTTTGTTTCTTCCGAATTGTCCAAACCCAGTAGCTACACAGACCTGTAGACGGACCTTTACACGAGGTCTGTGCCTGAGTTATTTCCGTAGGGTGAAGATACAGTACCTACACTGACCCGGACCCGGAGGGGTGCACGGGGTGGGTCCGTGTACTCCAGTTTTTGGGAAAAGTTTATTGATTGTTTTGGGGTTCATGTCATGGTTTAGTACGATGATTAAACGAGGTCAAGTCCCGGGTAACCTAAAATGTTATAAGCTATTTATCTAATTCGGTGGCGAGCACAAATACCTACGTCTAAGTTATGCAAGTTAAGTGTCGAAATTCGTCTTAGTATGTGCAGCAGTGGCCCCAAGCGAGTTCCAACGAATCCCTCAACGCCAAGTAAGTATGTTCGACGTGCAAAGAAAATGCTTTTAAGTTTTTGAGGTATGCTAAATGTCTTGTGACCAAATTATGTATGAGATTGGAAAGAGGTAAAGTATGACCATGGATCAATCCACCCCGTTAAATAATAAACGGGTTTAGATCAGGATTGGAAAGCGGTAAAGTATGAGCAAGGACCAATCCACCCGTTAAATTATGAACGGGGATCTCATGTATGTGGCAGTGGATCTTTCCTGTTAGCCCAGTACTGTTGTTTAGTCTGATCAGGCGTATTTATGTATTGGTCACTTGCTTTGAAACATGCCTCTAAGCAAAATGATGTTATGTATGCTCAAGTATGCATGAAGTAAATATGTTTACGAAAAGTTTATGTTGATGGCACGTCTATGTATGTATGTACGTATGTTCAATCTTATGTATAAATGTTCAAGTTCCAGTATGTACTGTGGGGACCCGGACGCTAATCAAATTCATTGGGACCATTTAATCAATTACAATAAAGAGGGTCTAAAATTTTTTTTTTGACATACGATAATACCTGCGGAACGCAATGGAATACAGTCTAATATACATGTCAGTATTAAACTACAAGTCTTGTACTATATACAATCGTACCAACTAAGGTTTAACAACTAAATGTCAAGTGTCCAAACCCTATCTAAATCCAAGTCCGTAGTCTCCACTCTAATCCCGATCTCTCTTCATCTCCTCGACCCCGTTCCTGTCCCACCTGTTGCCATGCACACATACAAACACGACAACAGCCGGATAACTCCGGTGAGAAAATCATCCCAGTATAAACAATGTATACATGCAATGCATAAAGTCATATACAAAAACAAAAACCATGTATCACAAAACATAAATCATAATTTATGGCACATTAGTGAATACAGATAAAACTCTTTGACTCGTCATCTCAGACTCGACTAATCTCTATTCTAGGGATCCCAGTTTCTGGACATTAACACATATATCGAATCTCAGCGATAGGAATGAATCAACTCCTAAGCGACATCGATATAATTTATACGTCCAGTGCCTTGGCGAATCAGCCGAAGACTTGGCGAATCAGCCAACGACTAGGCGAATCAGCCTATGACTCAATACATCAATCAATAGCCCAAGTGTATCAATCTCATTCAATTAATTATCAATGCAATAAAGTAAAGTATGTGATTTAGGGAAACTCAAGTCAAATCTAACTCGAGTTGTGCAATCCCGGATCAACATTGATTTATACCTTTCGTTTCGTTCTGTCGATCTGACTCTGTCGAAGTCTCGAACTCACTGCCTGTCAAGTCAATCTGGCAATAACAATATCGACTACACTGTATCAATGTATAACTCAATTCAAGACCTGTTTTGATCAATATACGAATCAAACAAAATCTGATCCACATCAAGGATATCACGATACAATCTCAATCAATACTGAATCTGATCAATAACAATGTACTGATGTTTCGACGGCATACTAATATAATCTCGATAACCCCGTCAATTTCAACATCACCGATATAATACCAGAACTCATAATCAATGTTAATACCACTCATAATCTCAGTAATAACAGATTATAATCTCAAATCTGTACAAATTTCGATCATATCAATTCTGAAACATCATAACAATTACATGCACCGTCTGTTCTTCGATCTGACTTCAAATATACGATGTCTACTGTATCAAAAACACCATATATGATTCAAATTCAATTCTGGCAATATCATAATTTCAAATCATATCTAAACGTAACAGAACTTACGTCCTGTTGTAGCCTGCGTTGATAGGAACATAGTACCAAAGTCGGATTCAAAATATGACTTACGGATCTTGCTCAATCGAGATCTAAAATCAGGAATGTGAGTTGGCTTCGTTCTCCCGTTTTTTCCTCTTTCCTTTCCTCTGAACGAAGGCTTGTATGTATATATATATTCACACGTTGCATGTAAGGGTTCGGTGGCTCGCCCTTGGTAAACACGTCTCGCGCATATGCGCGACCTCAACCGGCGCATATGCGCGAGACCTACTGGTCTTCGCGATAAGCTTCTCGGCAGCTCGCGCATATGCGCGCCATCGCCCAGCGCATATGCGCGAGGTTCTCTGGACATGGCATTTACGCTACTGGACTGCTCGCGCATATGCGCGCACTGACACCGCGCATAAGCGCGAGACCTACTACCTCGGCATATTGCCACTCGCGCATAAGCGCGCCTTACTTCCGCGCATGTGCGCGAGGTTCTCTGGATTTCATACTTTAGCTACTGTATACCTCGCGCATATGCGCGCCATCACGCCGTGCATATGCGCGGGGTCTTCTGCCCGTTCCGCGCATGCGTGCGTATCCGGTCGCGCATGTGCGCGAATAGCACCGCCCTCGCACATATTTCGCGTCTTTTCTCGTCTTTTCCGGTCTAATACTTTCCGTCTATAATTACCTTGATTAATCCATAAATCATTTCATATTAATCTCAGATTACGGTAATCAAATCTCGGGCATTACATTTCTCCCCCCCTAAGATACAATTTCGTCCCCGAAATCACAGGTAATCAAATCAGACCACTTCTATGACATTGATCTTTGTCATCTGGTCATGTTTGTACATCATCTTGTACAAACTAACATATGCCGATTTGATCAATCTGTCAATCACAATTACATCGCATTACCATCTTAGAAAGATTTCGATAGTTTTGTCACAAAATCTATAGAAATGTATTCCCATTTCTATTCCGACATAGACCAACTTTGTAATCGATCTTCTGGTTTCTATCTTTCTCTTTTCCTCTATTTATATCAAAACATTTTCTGCTATCAGGATGCATACTAAATCGACTACTATGCGGTTCTGATCCTCTCTATCATTTCAGATTCAAAATATTCAGCACACAAGACAATTATTTTCATACAGTATAATATCACACACCTGTTACTCTGATCGATGTTCTGCTCTGATTATCAAAATCAAGTTCTGAACATTCTAATTAAATTTCTGAACTGCTTTAATTTTCAAATTCTGCTCTGATTCGGTTTGAACTATAAATAATCTCAACGGTTTACCACAATCTGTATCAACACGGATTCGGAACAACAGCAATATTGGATCAGATTTGAAATATCATTCATCCATACTGATCTGCTAAACTCAAAAACTGTAATTCTGACAATGTTATCAGTCTCAGCCAACTGATCACGACTTCAACTGTGCTAAAATCAATCGATATACTATCTTCGGATATAACATGCTCCGAATACAACCTGTCTCGGCCAAGATTCAGATCTCAACAATTTCTGTATACAACATTTCAATTCTCAGAATATTCAATACAATTTTCAACTGTTCGATTCAATTAATCACCCGCTGCGAAAATATCAAAATATCATAGATACAACGAGTATAAAATCATCAACATACCTCTGAACACTGGATTCATCAACCCATAAACAGAACTGAAATATCTCAAAGAGAAACACTCAATCAAATGTAACTCTCAGGCAGTAAATCTTCTAACTGATATTTCAATTCTTTCAATTCAATCAGTGTCATTCTGTACAAAGTTCTAAAAATAATAACAGTACCGAATACCGTTTTAATGCTGAATTCTATCTCTCGAATCGGAGGCAAACCAGGAATCTCATCTGGAAAGACGTCAGCAAACTCACACACCACTGGCAAATCGGCCAATGATGAACTCGATTTCAGTACATCAACTGAACAGACAAGGAATCTCTCCGCTCCTTTCTGTAACAATCGAATAATAGATATAGTAGATATCAAAGGAATTCTGGCTCCAGAACCCTTACTGTAGAATTTCCACTCCTCAACCATCTCAGGTCTGAATTGCACAATCTTGTGGAAACAATCAACGGTAGCCCTGTACTTGGTAAGCATATCGATACCGATAATACAATCAAAGTCAGATAAACCAAGTACAATACAGTCTAACTCAATCTCATGCCCATCATACTGTAGCAGACAAGGGTTAACATACTTCACTGATATCAAACCTGTCCCCAACGGAGATGAAACAGACACTACAGCAGATAATGACTCAACAGGCAATGCATGAATCAATGCAAATCGCTCAGAAATAAAAGTATGTGAAGCACCGGTATCAATCACTACATATGCAGGATAACCACATAAAGAACAGTTATGTAGAGGCCTAAAAATCCTTACTTGAAAATTTGCGGAAAATTAAAATTTTTTTCTTTTAGAATAAATGGAGTGCCTCATTCATACCAAAAACTGGTAAAATATTTAACGTTCAAAACAGCAGCGGAAGAAATTATTACTTGCCAAAATAACAAGTTAAAGTATTCAATAACTAATAAAATATTTGAGCATCAAAATGGCAAGTGCTGAAACTGAGGTCCTCGGGTGCCACTACTGCCGACTCGAGCTAGCTCACTGGTCCCCGCCCTCGATCCCGACATCATCAGTACCTACAACAATCAAGTCTAGTGAGTCTAAAGACTCAACATGCATATATCGTAAATAACGAGTAAATATAGTAAAATTGCATGGGAGTAAAATTTCATGTCATGAGGCATATCGTAAAATGTCGTGTCATGATTAATTATAATACGTGCATAGCTGAACTGAAAATCATAGTGAAACTGTTTGCTCCTTGGAGCCCTGTACTGAAATAGCATATAATAATTTTCTGTGAGATTATGGTCTACGCAAGTGGTCCCTGAACTGAACTGAACTGAGCTGACCGATACTGGTGACCGGACCGATACTGGGGATCGGATTTACGTCTGATCAGACTACTGCCACAGTACTGGGTGAAACAACTGAACTGACCGGTAACTGGTGACCGGGCCGATACTGGGGACCGGACTTAAGCATGATAGTAAAGTGACCACAAGCAATATCGCATAAATCTCAAAATTTGTATTTTTGCACGTAATATAATTAAATAACTGAATTAAATATCCTGTACCCATTTTACAGCTTGGATTGGATCGCTCCCAGGCTCGCTGCAACCTAAATATGCCATGAAAAATATGCAATAGATTTATGGGACCAAACTATACAATAACCTTCAAAAAATGTGACAATTACGCCTACCGACTTCGTATTAAATCATGACTCCGAGCCAACCCGAACCAACACTGAACCATCATGTAGTCATGATTAAAATACGTCTAAAATGATCAAATAATGCTCCTAAAATGGTGAGGGCCGAAATCTAGGTGAATGGAGGCCAAAACATGAAACGCTCTTTCGAGAGTCAATTTGGCACATCGCACCGTAAATTCTCGTACGACCTCAAAAATGATCCGAATCATGAACGGACAAAAACGTGGCCTTCCTAACTCGATGAGGCACTGTCCAGTCCAAGGCCATAGACTAAAAGCCAACCAAGAACCCGGAACACACCTCTGAACCGCGACGTCGCTTGCTGTCAAAAAAAATACAGCAGCAGCGTCTTGATTCCTTGCGTCGTTTGCAAGACTTTTGGCCATTGGGGCTTGACCACCGACCAGAGCCTCTTACCAACATACCAAGGAATGATTCGAACCATGGCTAAGGGCCCTAGGCCAGCCACAATTCGCATCACACCAGAAACTCGCCGAAACTCTCACCCGAGAAGCACCCTTGCGTGCGTGGGGTGTACCACTTCGTTTGTTGTCTCGTGTTGTTGCAGTGGCCATTTGATTGACCATGGCAAGATCTAGACATCTAGGGGCTTTGTATGAACCGTGGCTAAGGGCCATAGGCCAACCAAGATCCACACCATCCACCAAGCCAAAATGACACATGCTGTAAAAATGAAGTGCCGAAATGGGGTAAGGGCTGTTCTTGATGTTTTAGTTGAAAACCGAGTAACCATGGACCGAGCCACCAAAATGGCAACTTAGTCACGTCTTAGACATGCTAGGGAAGTGATCCAACCATGGCTATAAGCCCTTGGGGCAGCCAAGATCAGATCCTTTTGCTTTGACAGCACACACAGAATTTTCGAAGTCCCAAATGGCAAGGAAGAAAAGCTGCTGTCATTTTCGATTTCTGTCATGCATGGGGCTTGTTTGAATGGACCATCATGGTCTTGACCCACCCTAGTATGTGTTTAGATGTAGCCTAGTGAGCCTGGAGTCGAGCCATCCACCTGAAACATCAAAACAAGAGAAAACCCGTGAAGCATGAAATGAAGGGGCCGAAAAATCTGCATGTTGTTTTCTGAAATTTCTTGCTATGTTTCGGTTTGTACATGAAATGATGATCATGAAACATATAAATAATGATAGTATGACTTGATTGAAGAGTCAAGGAAGAAGATATGCATGCCTGGTTTCGTTTGAAAGAAAAACGAAAAGAACGAGACGATCCGGCGCGGAGGAGGTGGAGCGTTTTCTTTCCTTTTCTTCTACTAAATTTTCTCTCTAGTTTTCTCAAGTGCTAGCCACGATTTTTCTCTCCACAAACACTCTGGATTTCGAGACTTATGGAGGGGGAATGGTGGTTAAGAGGGTGAGGAGAATGGGTGCAAAATATAGGGAGAAAATATCAAGACCAAGTCTACTCTTTTTGAAATTTGAATTCTTGTTTGATATCAAATGATTTGTTGGTGCTTGTTGGGGTGAGGTGGCCGAATACTCATGTTTTCTAGACTAGGATAATGCTCACTAATTAATTAATTAAGGTGGATAAAGAATTAAAAAGATTAGTATGCTAACTCAACAAAGAATGGGTCAAAAGGGTGATGAGTTGGCAATGACTAGTCTAGATACTAAGGGGCCGAAAATTCACTAATATATGGAGAGGAAATGTTGATTATTTACTAAATTTATAACCCTTAAAAGCCTTACTTATTCTTTAAATAATTTAGTGAACTAATTCCTTAATTATGAAACTTAAACGAATTTATTTTCTACTCACCTCAAGTTGCTTAAATAATTCTCTAAACTTCCTTTTAACTTAAATTAAATTACTTGCTAGCTAAAATAAATTCCGGAAAAGTTTCTTGAATCTAAAATTTTATCTCTAAACTCCAACTCCAGTCCGGCCTCACTGAAATAACTGAAATGATAAAAATTTAAACTACTACGTAAAATAATCAAATTTAGAAACTCATGCAATAAAAATCATTTTAATTTAAATACTAGAATTATGCATGACTTATACGTAGTCTAAGTTACGGGTTCTACAAGTTACCTGCAATAACGTCATCTGGTGCTTCCTGAGCCTGTTCCTCTGTCAACGCAAATACTCTGGCCTGCTGTCTAGGAGGCTGGCTAACTGTCTGACCTCTTCCTGGCCTCTGCTGTGACTGAGCTGGCGCTGGCTGGAATGAATGAACGGCAGCTGATCGTCTATCAATTTGTGCTGCTGATCCCGACGATTCGGCTCCCTGAGATCTTTGGGAACTTTTCTGTGGACACACTCTAGCAAAGTGTCCCTGCTGCCTGCAAATATGGCAACTACCAAGCACTCCTTGGCATTGCTCTGTGGGATGTCTCCCTCCGCAAACTCTGCAATAAGGTCCAGTATACCCCTGTTCGGAACCACTGGAGCTAGAAGAACTGCTACCAGACTTCTTAAAGTGCTTCCCTCTGGCTTTCAGAAATTCTTTCTTTCCACCACTGCTGCTACCACTCTCAAATCGGGGAGGTGGTTGCTGTGGTCTCGGTGCTGGAGGCACAAACGAAGCTCCTTTCTGTCGTACCAGACCAGCTTCGGCTCCCTTAGCTCGGTAGAGGAGCATCAGCAAAATTATTTGGTCGTCCCGTGTTCACCAACGTAAATATCTAAGGATTCAGCCCATTGATGAACTGATCGGCAACAGCCTCGTCATTCTCGTCAACATGTGGAGCGAATCGAAGCAAAGTAGAGAACTTGGCCACATACTCTTCAATATTCAACTGGCCCTGTCTCAGATTGCCAAACTCTGCACCCTTGTCCTTCCTGTACGATATTGGAAAGAATCTTTGATAAAATTCATTTTTAAAGACATTCCAGGTAATAGTCGTACCTCGATGCTCTAATGCTTTCTTTGTCGTAATCCACCAGTTCTTTGCAACGTCATGTAACTGGTGCCCAATCAGTCTAACTCTTCGCTCATCTGGGTAATCCAAAGAATCGAACAGCATCTCAATATCATCTAACCAACACTCACAGTCCACAGAAGTCTATGTTCCTTTCAGAGTTGGCAGTTTAAATGACTGAAACCTTTTCAGTAACATTTCCATCGGAGTTGCTGTCACATCCATTGGAGGATTCGATGTACTACCATGTTCTGGTATTCTTCGAGGAGGCATATCTGATTATCAAAAGGGTTAGCAACCAAATACCACAAATCTGTTTCAGTCCTCCTCCGATCATCTTACTGCTGATCAAGAATCGGTTCTGATTCATTCTAAATAAGACATATTACCAATCAAATAAGATAATTCAGGTCAACATGTATAAAAGCAGTAAACATGCTAGCAATCAAAAGCAAGGAAGGAAAACTCATTCTACCCCGCTCACTAGCTTCTATTGCAGTCTAAAGGATCTATCGCTCTGATACCACCTGTTGTGGGACCCGGACGCTAATCAAATTCTTAATCATCATTGGGACCATTTAATCAATTACAATAAACAGGGTCTAAAATTTTTTTTTTAACATACGATAATACCTGCGGAACGTAATGGAATACAGTCTAATATACATGTCAGTATTAAAGTACAAGTCTTGTACTATATACAATCGTACCAACTAAGGTTTAACAACTAAATGTCAAGTGTCCAAACCCTATCTAAATCCAAGTCTGTAGTCTCCACTCTAATCCCGATCTCTCTTCATCTCCTCGACCCCGATCCTGTCCCACCTGTTGCCATGCACACATACAAACACGACAACAGCCGGATAACTCCGGTGAGAAAATCATCCCAGTATAAACAATGTATACATGCAATGCATAACGTCATATACAAAAACATAAACCATGTATCACAAAACATAAATCATAATTTATGACACATTAGTGAATACAGATAAAACTCTTTGACTCGTCATCTCAGACTCGACTAATCTCTAATTTAGGGATCCCAGTTTCTAGACATTAACACATATATCGAATCTCAGCGATAGGAATGAATCAACTCCTAAGCGACATCGATATAATTTATACGTCCAGTGCCTTGGCGAATCAGCCGAAGACTTGGCGAATCAGCCAACGACTAGGCGAATCAGCCTATGACTCAATACATCAATCAATAGCCCAAGTGTATCAATCTCATTCAATTAATTATCAATGCAATAAAGTAAAGTATGTGATTTAGGGAAACTCAAGTCAAATCTAACTCGAGTTGTGCAATCCCGGATCAACATTGATTTATACCTTTCGTTTCGTTCTGTTGATCTGACTCTGTCGAAGTCTCGAACTCACTGCCTGTCAAGTCAATCTGGCAATAACATTATCGACTACACTGTATCAATGTATAACTCAATTCAAGACCTGTTTTGATCAATATTCGAATGAAACAAAATCTGATCCATATCAACGATATCACGATACAATCTCAATCAATATTGAATCTGATCAATAACAATGTACTGATGTTTCGACGGCATACTAATATAATCTCGATAACCCCGTCAATTTCAACATCACAGATATAATACCAGAACTCATAGTCAATGTTAATACCACTCATAATCTCAGTAATAACAGATTATAATCTCAAATCTGTACAAATTTCGATCATATCAATTCTGAAACATCATAACAATTACATGCACCGTCTGTTCTTCGATCTGACTTCAAATATACGATGTCTACTGTATCAAAAACACCATATATGATTCAAATTCAATTCTGGCAATATCATAATTTCAAATCATATCTAAACGTAACAGAACTTACGTCCTGTTGTAGCCTGCGTTGATAGGAACACAGTACCAAAGTCGGATTCAAAATCTAACGGACGGATCTTGCACAATCGAGATCTAAAATCAAGAATGTGAGTTGGCTTCGTTCCTCCGTTTTTTCCTCTTTCCTTTCCTCTGAACGAAGGCTTGTATGTATATATATATTCACATGTTGCATGTAAGGGTTAGGTGGCTCGCCCTTGGTAAAACACGTCTCGCACATATGCGCGAGACCTACTAGTCTTCGCGATAAGCTTCTCGGCAGCTCGCGCATATGCGCGCCATCGCCCGGCGCATATGCGCGAGGTTCTCTGGACATGGCATTTAAGCTACTGGATTGCTCGCGCATATGCGCGCTCTGACACCGCGCATATGCGCGAGACCTACTGCCTCGGGATATTGCCACTCGCGCATATGCGCGCCTTACTTCCGCGCATGTGCGCGAGGTTCTCTGGAATTCATACTTTAGCTATTGTATACCTCGCGCATATGCGCGCCATCACGCCGTGCATATGCGCGGGGTCTTCTGCCCGTTCCGCGCATGCGTGCGCATCCGGTCGCGCATGTGCGCGAATAGCACCGCGCTCGCACATATTTCGCGTCTTTTCTCGTCTTTCCCGGTCTAATACTTTCCGTCTATAATTACCTTGATTAATCCATAAATCATTTCATATTAATCTCAGATTACGGTAATCAAATCTCGGGCATTACATATACGTTCTATTTTAAAACTGCATGTGATTTTATTATGTAGTACTCGTTACTTTCAGTTTATTCATGTTGAGTCTTTAGACTTACTAGACTTGATCGATGCAGGCGCGGATGAGTTTTAAGAGACGAGAGGTGAGGACCAGTGAGCTGGCTTGGACTGAGCGGGAGGCTAAACCCGAGTACCGTCATATTTTAATTTTTTATGAAGTGTTTAAAATACTTTGATTTTTATGTTAATGTCATGATGGTAAGACAAATGCTTTAGCAAAATTTTGAATTTTGAACGTTTTGTTGCAAATATTTTTGGGAACGGATTATGGATGATTACAATTGAAAAGTTTATTTGGTATTTAAGAAAATTTTTATTTTTCCGCAAATTTTTTAGTAGTTCAAAAGTACGGTACGTTACGCTATCCGTGATACCTAGGAAATCATAAGGCGATGCTACTAGACGCTCTTACTGTAGTGCTCAAAACTATTACACGTAAACCTCATGCATGATTGAATTAATTTATTTATTTAAAAATCTAAGTACTGCATACTATGTGTTAAATTATTTTAAATTCATGCATATTCATTTTATTATGCGAATTTAAAACGTTTTCTCGAGTCTTCGACTTTAGACGAACATTTGATGTCGAACCGGGGGAAGAAGATCGGAGACCATTAAGATATTAAAGAATTTAAGTTACATTTTATTTTAAATCAAGAAAATAGTTTTATAAATTCTAGTATTTTTAGGACTAATTTAATTTACCAAGTAAAATGGAAATATTAAGCATTTTAGGTAGCCAAAAATTAAGAAATTAAAATACGTCCACTTGAAATAAAATATTTTAACAATTATTTTATAACAATTATTTTTATGACTTAATTAACTAAATTAAGTACTATTTAATCAATGATAGAATCTGAATTGTAGGACTCTTAATAAAAGAATATATATGTTAATTTTGAAAATTAAGAATTTAATCCTTTAATTTGGGATAAAATACTTTATAATGATTTTTATGTCATAATTAATTCAATTAAATAGTATTTAAATTGGATTAAGATTTTGAGTTTTTTATTTAACAATTTTCAAAAAAAATAAATAAAAAATTTATAGGAGATATCAATCTTTTGAATTGGGGATTTAATTTTGGCACCAAATCTTTTTAAATTAAAGGGAGAGATTTTTAGTGCATGTTTAAATTATTTATTAGAGTTTTAATCCACCTAAAACATCTAATAATTGATTCCTTTAAATATTAAGAATCCTTCCTTTCCTATTTTGAACTTACGAGCACACATATTAACACACACAAAAACACCTAAACTACACACACCATCAGCCGTGACTTTTTGCCCTTAGGAATCTGGAATTTTTTGATCTTTTCTTTAATCCAACCATCACAGACCCTTCATCACACGTAGAACGTGTGATTCACGTCACTTTTACGCAAGAAAAACAACCAAAACACCGCTCCGATCGCCCATCGGTTTTCCCGCAACGATATTCGACGGTTTAAGCGTTTAAAAATGCAAAGGCATGTTTTAATCCTTTTTTTATGCATCTATCTTGTCATATTATATATGTTGATACAAATTATGCATGAAAATTTATTGTTTATATGCAAACATGCGATTAAAACAATCAAAACCTTTTCTGAAAACTTTTGTGCCATGTTTCGTACGTTTCTGTGGTTTCTTGATAAATCATTCGGTTGGATCCCTTTGGAACCTGATGTTGTATGTGAGTATGATTTGGGACGTGTTTAGACATTTTTAAGTGATCTGGTATGGTTATAGTTGGTCTGGAGGGACAGCACGGTCGCTGGAAGTCTGTGCGATTTTCTTCCTTGCATGCGTGTAGGCTGTAGGGTTCGAGCTTATGGTTTGAAGTCAGGGCTTGTGTTGGGGGCTCTTGGCTATGCTTTAGGCAGTCTCTAAGGGTCCTAGGATGAGTCTTGTTAGGATAGTTCATGGCCTGGAGTGGCAGCTAGGTTGATGGAAACAGAAACACGTTGCTGTACAGAAGTGGGTCTCGTGGAAGGTTGTAGGTGTTTGGCCTTATGGATTCTGTCAGGGGCTGGTCTAGGGCTTGTGGCTACGGTTGGCTAGAGAAAGCTGTAGGACCAGAAACATGAAAGCTGCACAATTTGACCCTCATGTAGCTGCTGTCACGTTTCTGATTTTTGTAGGACTTAGGCGCTGGTCCTGAGTAAAAAAGGGCTTAACCATGGTCTTATTCTATGTCTAAAGGTCGAGTCTAAGGCTTGGTTTGGGTTCGATTCGAGTCGGTTTAAGCGTGAAGTTGTTAGAAGCGTATAAAGGTCGTAGCGTGTTTCCTTTGGGCAGCTTGGTTTCTATGGGTCGTAGGTTGTGTTAAGTTGGTTCGATTATTGTTTGGGGATAGTTTAGGCTATTGGACAGTAGGTTAGGATGTCGTCTAAGTATGGTTCGAGTCCCGAGTCGTTCGGTAAGTCATAGGCTATTTTAATTAATTTGGGAGTCGCATGTGTACGTTTGGGTTTTGTGCTAAGTTTAGCGATTTAAATTTTAAGGTTACGGCAGCAAGTCCAGGGTGTTCCAACGAAGTCACGATGTTTGTAAATATGTACCACGTGCAAAATAATTATTTTTGAGCTATGCGATTTGTCTTGTGGCCAAATTATGTTACAGGATTGGAAAGCGGTAAAGTATGACCGGAGACCTCTCCACTCGGTAAAGTATGACCGGGGATTTATGTATGTGGGAGTGGACATCTAGTCGAAAGGCTGTAGTGATCCCTGCCGGCCCAGTACTGTGGTTTAAGTTTGATCAAATGATTTATGTGTATGGGCCACTTCCATTGAACAGAACTCTACGTAAAATTATTTATGTTTATGATTTTGCATAACAAGTATGAAAAATATGATTTTATTATTTTTATGAAATTGTTTATGCAAGCAAGTCACGTTATACATATTTATGCTTATAATATTTTAAGTACAAGCTAAGTTTAAATTGCATGGATTTTTATTACGTATTATTCGTTATTCACGGTTTATGCATGCTGAGTCATTAGACTTGATCGATGCAGATGATGTAGTTGAGGAGACAGGAGGCGGAGACCAGTGAGCAGACTCGGGCCAGTGGCAGGGCAAACCCGAGGACCTTTTAGTTTAAGTTATATTATTACGCACGTTCTTTTAAATTTTTTCTCTGACTTTTGATTTATTAGGATTGGTGATAAGCAAATTAAATTTATAAATTGTTAGACTATTTTTAAATTTAATTAGTATATTTTTTGGATTTTAGTATTAATTGGATGTTGGTGATTAATTTTAAATGATGGAGTTTTAATATTAATTTTATTTTAGTATGAGTGGTTACCGTTAATTTATTTTAAGAGCTATACTTTTAATAAATCATTTAATAAGAAAATTTTTAATTTTTCCGAAAATGTTATAGTATTAGTATGTTAAGATACGTTTCGTCACAGTTGGTATCAGAGCGCAAGGTTTCCTGATATAGGGTTTTGCTACTGCTGGTTGCGAGAAGCTCATGAAGTCACGCCTCAATTATGTAAGTTTGACGGTTTTAAATGCATTAAGTATCAAGTACAAGTTCCTTTAAACTGCATGTTTAAGTTTTTGAATCACTTTAGCATGTTATATGAAGTAATTCAGTGTATGAGCGATTCCGTAAGATGGACCCCAAGGACTTTGGGGATACGACTGATCCTATGGTTGCAGAGGGATGGATTAAGTCCATAGAGCTGATCTTTACCTTTATGGAGCAGCAGGATGCTGATAGGGTTAGGTGTGCCACTTATTTGCTGAAGGACGATGCTCGGTTATTGTAATGCCCGAGATTTTATTTCGTTAATTTGAAATGAATATTTGATTGATTTATATGGTTATAGACAGAGCATGTCGAGATGGGATTGGAATGGTTGAGTTGTGAGCAAGTGCAAGGATAATGTGTGAGACCCGAAGGTCTCGCGCATATGCGCGGAGGCGGGCGCGCATATGCACGAGCTGAGTGATTCCAAGAGGTGCTGAGACGAAGGTCTCGCGCATATGCGCGACAAGAGGCGCGCATATGCGCGAGATGTCTACAGTAGTGGGCGCATATGCGCCGAGAAGGGGCGCGCATATGCGCCAGTAGATTAAATTGTTAAGTGTCGAGACAGTAGGTCTCGCGCATATGCGCCGGTTGAGGTCGCGCATATGCGCGAGACGTGCAGACCAAAGAACAAGACATTTGTCCTTGCCATGCAATATAATGTGATATGCCTTCAACATTCCTTCGAGATTTCAGCAGAAAGTGAGAGAGAAATTACAGCAATTCCTTCAAACTTCATTTCTACTTAGACATTTGATTGTGAAGAATCTAACCATCCGATTTTCGATCCGAGACTAGATTCGTGCTCCTCTCTTCAATAGCTTCAAAAGGATGTAAATATTGTGCATTTCCAGCATGTTTCGAAATCTATATGTTGGAGGAATTGTGATTTTATTAGAGATTTATGTTCTTGAGTAGCTAGAGATCATAACGCTGTAAACGGATCGATGATCGGATATCGTATGCAATTTGGATGAAATTCCAGCATGTATTGAGTGAAAAGTATGCAGATTTTCAGAGTTTGAAATGTTTATGATATTGATTATGATTTGTGATTTAGTATCGATTGTTGTTGAGTTGATCAGTATCGCAAGATTACGCCGTTATGCCGTCGGATTGTATCGAGATTTGATATTGAACCGTACTACTATTAGTTGGAGTTGGAGATTGATCTTGTGATATTTGACATTGCCATTTCAGATTTATATTGACAAGATTCGACTTCAAGATTTCGATAACGATAAAGACGGAACAACGAAAGGTATAATTCATGTTGATTCGGGGAGATATAACTCGAATTAGATCTGATTTGAGTTTCCCAAAATCACATACTAGAATGTTACCTTTATATATGTTGATGCTTTGTTTATAGATTCATATTCAAGCATTTAAGATAGGAGAGTCACTCGCAGACTTGCCAAGCTAGACGTTCGGTGATATCGACGCATAGGAGCAGAATTGACTCCAATTGTAGACATTCGATACAGACATGACCGAAGTCTAGGAATAAGACGTACCGTCACCCTGATTGGGAGGGTAGGTGGCAGACTGTGACGTCTTATTCACACCGGGATCCCTAGAGTTAGAGTCGAGTCGAGTCAAGACATGATTTCGATTTCATTTGCATACTGATATTGATTTGATTTCATAGATTATGGAACCTATTGCCATTGATTCTATTCATGATAGTATGCTTCATGATTTTTATTGTGTATATGCATGTGTACCATGTTTTATACTGGGATTTGTTCTCACCGGAGTATCCGGTTGTGGTTGTGTCTGTATGTGTGCATGACCACAGGTGGGACAGGATCAGGGTCGAGACAAAGATGAGAGATCGAGATAGCGTGGAGATTACGGGCGTAGAAGATCACTAGTGGTTTCTTACTAGACATGTACTGAAATTCTAAACACTAGTATGTTAATTGTAGTCGAACATGTGAATGTTATTCGGAGTTGAATAAGATGACAGTATTTTTATATGATGTCTTGTGCTTGTGTATATACATTTGAATAAATGTTAAAAGCAAAATTTTGACCCACATTTTCTAGCAAAGATCAAATTAATCCCAAAGATAATCGAGTTAGAGCCCGGGTCCCCACAGTTATGGTGGGAAGGAGCATCAGTGTCGGTGAATCTGCAGACTCTGACTTGGGAAGGCTTCAAGGAGGTTTTCTACTCCAAGTACTTCACTGATGAGGTACGCTCTCGACTGACTAGGGAGTTTATGACATTTAGACAAGGAGACCGCAGTGTGGCGGAGTTCGTAAGGAAATTCGAGCAGGGGTGTCACTTCGTGCCCCTGATAGCTAATAACGCAAGGGAGAAACTGAGGCATTTCATTGATGGTTTACGGCCAATCTTGCGCCGTGATGTTTGTGTAGTTGGTCCTTCTACTTATGCCATTGCAGTGACCAGAGCTTTAGCGGCTGAACAGGATTTGAAGGACATCGAGACTTATAAGCAGGGCAAGAAGCCCTTCCAGGCACCTCAGCGACAGGCTCAGCAGCCAGCTAAGAAGCCGTTTCAAGGGCCTAACAAGGGAAAAGGATAACAACCACAGAAGAAGGCCGCTCAAAAACTTACTGAATATCCGGTGTGCCCAAAGTGCAGTCGCAAGCAAGAAGGGGAATGTCTATGGGGTTCTGGCAAGTGCTTCAAGTGTGGATCCACTGACCACATGCTCATGAATTGTCCACAGTGGAAGCAGCCGACTCAGGGCCGAGTCTTTGCGATGCATCCCGAGGAAGCAGACCCAGACACTACACTCTTGACAGGTAATATAATTTATTCAGCACCATATTATTTGTTGGAATTTATTTTGCATGGTTCGAATTTTTGGGGTATACTAGTAGGATAATTTATGAAATTTGCATGAGAACTTTACGATAGTGGATTTAGCCTATTCATGAGATTATGTTAGCCTTTTTGTGAATTGTTGGGTTGAGTATATGCTAATATTATCTAAGGGAGAATCTATATAACGGGAGTAGCCACAAATGCTCTATCAGATTCCGGGGCTACTCATTCTTTTATTTCAGAAGGTTTTGTGAGATTTTTGGACGTCAAGCCCACCAGGCTCGACGTGAGTTATTCCGTGACCGTTCCATCTGGAGAGAAACTATCTACTTCTAGTGTGGTCAGAGACTAGAGTCTCGAGCTACAAGGCCATACAATCTATGATGACCTTATAGTATTGCCGATGCCTGAGTTTGACATCATTCTTGGAATGGATTGGTTGTCAAAGAATGGAGTAACAATCGACTTCCAACAAAAATCAGTGAGGGTCAGACCATTAGGTGAAGAGGAGTTTGTGTTCGAGCCAAGTGGACGCAACAACTTACCGCGGATGTTATCATGTCTTCAGGCGAGGAAGCTTATGCTTAGGGGCTGCCAAGCATTCTTAGCGAGCATTATTTCAGCCCCTGCTGCTACCAATCAGACAGTAGCAGAGGTCCCGGTTGTCAGAGATTTTCCCGATGTATTCCCTGACGATATCGCGGGTATCCCACCTGAGCGCAAGGTGGAGTTTTCTATTGAACTTATGCTGGGTACAGTGCCAATCTCCAAGGCACCATATCGATTAGCGCCTACAGAGATGAAGGAGCTCAAACAGCAGATACAAGAGCTATTGGATAAAGGATTCATACGCCTTAGTTGCTCACCTTGGGGCACACCAGTAATCTTTGTGAAGAAGAAGGATGGAAGCATGAGGCTTTGCATCGATTACCGAGAGGTGAACAGAGTTACAGTGAAGAATAAGTACCCACTGCCTAGGATCGAGGAGTTATTCGATCAATTGCAAGGAGCTTCTATGTTTTTTAAGATAGATCTTCGCTCCGGATACCATCAGCTAAGGGTGAAAGACGCATATGTGCACAAGACTGCCTTCAGAACTCGCTATGGGCATTGCGAATTCCTAGTTATGCCATTTGGATTGACAATTGCTCCAGCGATCTTCCTGGATCTCATGAATCGCGTATTTCAGCCTTACTTGGATCAATTTGTCATTGTGTTCATAAATGACATCCTCATTTATTCAAAGAACCATGAGGAGCATTACCAGCACCTATGCACTGCATTGCAAGTACTGCAGAATCGTAAGTTTGCAAAATTCAGCAAGTGTGAATTTTGGTTAGAGAAGGTGGCATTTTTGGAACATGTTATTTCTTGTAGTGGCATTGAAGTTGATCCGTCCAAGGTAAAAACAGTGAAAGATTGGGTTGAACCGAAGAACGCATCAGAGATCCGCAGTTTCTTGGGCATAGCGGGTTACTATAGAAAATTCATCTAAGGATTTTCTTCTACTGCAGTGCCACTCACCTCATTGACGAAGAAGAATGCCAAGTTTGTATGGAGTGCTGACTGTCATAAAAGCTTTGACACTTTGAAGCAAGCTCTTATAACAGCGCCAGTTTTAGCCATGCCATCAGGGCAAGAGAACTTTGTGTTGTACACCGATGCTTCTAAACTTGGATTAGGCGCTGTACTGATGCAGCATGTCCGAGTCATCGCATATGCCTCCAGACAGTTGGAGGTGCACAAAAAAAACTATCTGACTCATGATCTGGAGTTAGGTGCCGTGGTTTTTGCCTTAAAGATATGGAGACACTACTTGTATGTTGAGAAGTGTCAGATATTTACTGATCACAAGAGTCTCAAATATTTCTTCACTTAGAAGGAATTGAAAATGCGACAGAGACGGTGGCTAGAGTTGGTGAAAGATTATGACTGTGACATCAGCTATCATCCGGGAAAAGCCAATGTAGTCGCTGATGCCTTGAGTAGGAAATCAGGAGGTATAGCACCACTTTCAGTACAAAGACCTCTACAGCAAGAGATGCAGAGATTCGATCTAGAGGTCTATCCTAGGGGAAGAGCTCCGAGTTTATCTACCTTGACAGTACAGTCTACTTTGATAGACCGTATTCATAGTGGACAGTCATCTGATGAGCAATTGCAAAAATGGAGCTCGAGAGACGAATATAATGGCCGTAAGATTTATACAGTAAGCGATGGGATTGTTAGGTATCGAGGAAGGATTTGAGTACCTAGAGATGATTCGATTTGAGGAGACATATTGTCAGAAGCACATTCAGTGCCATATTCCATTCATCCAGGAGGTACCAAGATGTATAAGGACTTGCAAATGCTATATTGGTGGCCAGGAATGAAACGAGACATTCAACGTTTTGTATCTAAATGTCTAACTTGCCAGCAGGTGAAAGCAAAGCATCAGAGACCAGCGGGGATACTCAAACCTCTTCCTATCCCCGAGTGGAAATGGGAGAACATTACCATGGACTTCGTAGTGGGGTTGCCGAGGTCAGCTAGAGGATCTAACGTCATTTGGGTAATCGTTGATTGTCTCACCAAGTCAGCTCACTTCTTGCAGATAAAGATGACATTTTCCATGACACAGTATGCATAGCTTTATATCCGAGAGATAGTCAGATTACACGGGATTCCAGGTACTATAGTATCGGACAGAGACCCGAGGTTCACGTCATCCTTTTGGAAGAGCTTGCATTTCGCAATAGGGACAAAATTGCTATTCAGTACAGCATTCCATCCTTAGACAAATGGTCAGTCCGAGAGGGTGATACAAATTTTAGAAGACTTACTACGTGCATGTGTGATCGATTTCCATGGGAATCGGGAATCGATGTTACCACTAGTGGAGTTCACCTATAACAATAGCTTTTAGTCATCTGTAGGTATGGCTCCCTACGAGGCATTATATGGAAGGAAGTGCAGATCGCCTATTCATTGGGATGAAGTCGGCGAGAGATCAGAGCTTGGTCCAGAGATTGTCCAGCAGACTGTAGATATAGTAGTCAAGATTCGAGCCAGGATGAAGACTGCTTAGGGTCGTCAAAAGAGTTACGCTGACAAGAGAAGAAGAGACCTTGAATTTGCCGTAGGAGATCATTTCTTCGTAAAAATAACACCTATGAAAGGTGATATGAGATTTGGGGAAAAGGGCAAGTTGAGTCCGAGATTCATAGGGCCTTTCGAGATTCTCGAGAAAGTGGGAACACTAGCCTATCGAGTAGCACTGCCGCCGAATCTGGCAGGTGCACACACTGTGTTCCACTTTTCGATGCTAAGGAATTACATGGCAAATCCTTCACATGTACTAAGTTTTGAACCGTTACAGCTATCACCAAACCTGTCTTACAAAGAAAAGCCTATTCAGATTTTAGACCAACAGGAGAGGAGACTACGGAACAAAGTTACCTAGTTGGTCAAGGTCAAGTGGCTGAACCATTCTGATGAAGAAGCTACTTAGGAGACCGAAGCGGACATGAGGAGTCGCTACCCGGAACTGTTCGGTAAGCCTTAATTTCGAGGACTAAATTTATTTAAGGGAGGGAGAAACTATAGTGCTCAAAACTATTACACGTAAACCTCATGTATGATTGAATTAATTTATTTATTTAAAAATCTAAGTAATGCATACTATGTGTTAAATTATTTTAAATTCATACATATTCATTTTAATATTCGAATTTAAAACGTTTTCTCGAGTCTTCGACTTTAGACGAAAATTTGATGTCGAACCGGGGGAAGAAGATCGGAGACCATTAAGATATTAAAGAATTTAAGTTACATTTTTATTTTAAATCAAGAAAATAATTTTATAAATTCTAGTATTTTTAGGGCTAATTTAATTTACCAAGTAAAATAGAAATATTAAGCATTTTAGGTAGCTAAAAATTAAGAAATTAAAATACGTCCACTCGAAATAAAATATTTTAACAATTATTTTTATGACTTAATTAATTAAATTCAGTAATATTTAATCAATGATAGAATCTGAATTGTAGGACTCTTAATAAAAGAATATATATGTTAATTTTGAAAATTAAGCATTTAATCCTTTAATTTGGTATAAAATATTTTATAATGATTTTTATGTCATAATTAATTCAATTAAATAGTATTTAAATTGGACTAAGATTTTGAGTATTTTATTTAACAATTTTCAAAAAAATAAAAATAAAAAAAATATAGGAGATATCAATCTTTTGAATTGGGGATTTAATTTTGGCACCTAATCTTTTTAAATTAAAAAGAGAGATTTTTAGTGCATGTTTAAATTATTGATTAGAGTTTTAATCCACCTAAAACATCTAATCATTGATTCATTTAAATATTAAGAATCCTACCTTTTCCTATTTTGAATTTACGGGCACACATATTACACACACAAAAACACCTAAACTACACACACCATCAGCCGTGAATTTTTGCCCCTAGGAGTCTGGATTTTTTTGATCTTTTCTTTGATCCAACCATCACCGACCCTTCATCACACGTAGAACGTGTGATTCAAGTCACTTTTATGCAAGAAAAACAACCAAAACGCCGCTCCGATCGCCCACCGGTTTCTCCGCAACGATATTCGACGGTTCTAGCGTTTAAAAACGCAAAGGCATGTTTTAATCCTTCTTTTATGCATCGATCTTGTCATATTATGTCAGGGGCTGTGTTAGGGGCTCTTGGCTATGATTTAGGCAGTCTCTAAGGGTCCTAGGATGAGTCTTGTTAGGATAGTTCATGGCCTGGAGTGGCAGCTAGGTTGATGGAAACAGAAACACGTTGCTGTACAGAAGTGGGTCTCGTGGAAGGCTGTAGGTGTTTGCCCTTATGGATTCTGTCAGGGGCTGGTCTAGGGCTTGTGGCTATGGTTTGGGACATGTCTTAGGGTCCTAGGACGAGCCTAATTAAGGTGGTTTGTGGCTTGGTTGGCTAGAGAAAGCTGTAGGACCAGAAACATGAAAGCTGCACAGTTTGAGTCTCATGTAACTGCTGTAAAGTTTCTGATTTTTGTGGGACTTAGGCGCTGGTCCTGAGTAAAAAAGGGCTTAACCATGGTCTTATTCTATGTCTAAGGGTCTTGTCTAGGGCTTAGTTTGGGTTCGATTCGAGTCGGTTTAAGCGTGAAGTTGTTAGATGCGTATAAAGGTCGTAGCGTGTTTGAAAAGGGATCGGTTACGGTGACCGGAAGCGCAACTGAAGTTTAAAATTTTTATTTTTCATAAGAAATTTTCGGCCACCTTGATTTAATGTGTAGCAAATACAAAAACAACAAAATGTCATACATAGTGTGTTTAGAAAAATACCTATCAACCTCTTGAGGTTGATGATGGCTCCAACTAAGGTGTAAACACCTTAGCTCTTGTATGGCAAGAACTTCTACAAGCTTCCAAAGAGCACTCCTTGCTCTAAAATAAAGCCCACCACCAACTAGGTAGATCCTCTCATATTTTGCACTTGAAAAATATGAGGATTTTTCTTTGAGAAGTGAGTGTTTTATCCAACCATTGAAGAACAAAAAAATGGAGAGAATGAATAGTATTTTCGGCCACTATTCATGCTAGGATAGAAGTAGAGACATTTTTTGGTTGTGGGAAAAGTTAAAGTAAAAAAGTTGCATGCCAAGCCTTGGTTATACAAAAAGTTGTCTCCCAACCTTTCACCTCCCATGCATGCAAATCTTATTTGATTTTTAACAATTAAAAATCCATGGACTTAATTTAATTATCTCAAACATATTTGAGGCTAATTAAACATTACTTGAATTTACTCAAGTCCACTAGTTTAAATAATTTAATTAAATTGAACTCTACAAGACTCAATATTATTTAATCAATTCAACCCTTGAATTAATTTAATTATTTGGACTCTACTAGGTCCACTAGTGATTAATTAATTCAACACTTGAATTAATTTAATTTAGTCCATAATAATGTTTATGAAAATCACAATTTTCAAATACATTATTTATTTGGCCAACTTTTAATTTAAGAACACATTCATAAATTAAAATTACATTTCTCTCATAGAAGTCATACTTCTATTTTTTCTTACGCTTATAAACTCATTTATAAGCCGTTCAACACATTGAACTATTTTACTTCTCAACGGGATCTAGAAAGCTAGTACTTGTGTGGCCCTCAATGGTTCACTGATACAACTAGCCGTGGGTTCACATCTCCATGTGATTCGGACTAAACATGTCCTTATACGAGCATACCCCAATTGCTCCATTCTTAATTATCAACTCCTTGATAAAAAGAACGTCAGAACTCAAGTCTGATAGTACCCAACCAATCATGTTAAACGCCTAGCAGCATCGCTTACATGATTCCCTAGGTATCAAATGATAGTGCCTGCAAGAACCATTCTATTATGGTTAGCGTACAGTACGGTCCCTTCAACTCATATATCCCGACCGATTCGACAACCATTGGTATATCGAGAGTTGTCAATGAATCGATACTATGTGTCATGTCGTAGTTGCATCGATGGTGTAATCTATGAAACCCCTTTCATAATTACCACCATACTCTGATCAGAGATTTCAAACTACATATACATGAAAAACACATAGGATATCCATACCCGTAGGTAAGCGGTGAATCCCCGACTACAATGCATCGACTCCTATATGTTTCGACAGAACACCCAACCTTGCCACCTGATGACCCCATGAGAGTCGGTAAACAAGTCAAAGTGTAATTCTAGCACATAGAGTCTCAATGTTGTCCCGGGTCATAAGGACTAATGGTGTACAACCATAAACTAGGACTTTTCCACTCGATAAGTGAGAACCACTTGGAAAGTCCTTTAATGGAGGGTTGTTCAGTGCACTCTACCAGGAGCACCTATCTGCATGCTCGGACATCACAATGTCCCCTACCAATGAAACATGGTACTCACATCGCAGATACTAGTCTCAAGCTCGAGCGGCCTATATCCTTCTTAGCGGCGGCTGAATCGACTAGGAACCGTTTAGAATATACAGTATTCCAAATATGAGTTTCATGATACTCATCATATGAGCATCTCATATTCTTTCTACTATTTGTATATTCAAGGGCTTTATCTACGCAACTAGCATGGGTATATAGATAAAGATGTGCCAAAACAATAATTTCAAATATTATTAAAATAAAGATTGCTTATACATAGAGTTTCATTGTGAACACTCGGCCAACACTTGGCTCGACGTGCATCTACTCTAACAGTGTTTCCTTGGGGCAGCTTGGTTTCTATGGTCGTAGGTTGTGTTAAGTTGGTTCGATTATTGTTTGGGGATAGTTTAGGCTATTGGACAGTAGGTTAGGATGTCGTCTAAGTATGGTTCGAGTCCCGAGTCGTTCGGTAAGTCATAGGCTATTTTAATTAATTTGGGAGTCGCATGTGTACGATTGGGTTTTGTGCTAAGTTTAGCGATTTAAATTTTAATGTTACGGCAGCAAGTCCAGGGTGTTCCAACGAAGTCACAATGTTTGTAAATATGTATCACGTGCGAAATAATTATTTTTGAGCTATGCGATTTGTCTTGTGGCCAAATTATGTTACGGGATTGGAAAGCGGTAAAGTATGACCGGAAACCTCTCCACTCGTTAAAGTATGACCGGGGATTTATGTATGTGGGAGTGGACATCTATTCGAAAAGCTGTGGTGATCACAACCGACCCAGTACTGTGGTTTTAGTTTGATCAAACGATTTATGTGTATGGGCCACTTGCATTGAATAGAACTCTATGTAAAAATATTTATGTTTATGATTATGCATAACAAGTATGAAAAATATGATTTTATGATTTTTATGAAATTGTTTATGCAAGCAAGTCACGTTATACATATTTATGCTTATAATATTTTATGTACAAGCTAAGTTTAAATTGCATGGATTTTTATTACGTATTATTCGATATTTACGGTTTATGCATACTGAGTCATTAGACTCACTAGACTTGATCGATGCAGATGATGTAGTTGAGGAGATAGGAGGCGGTGACCAGTGAACAGACTTGGGCCAGTGGCAGGGCAAACCCGAGGACCTTTTAGTTTAAGTTATATTATTACGCACGTTCTTTTAAATTATTTACTCTGAATTTTGATTTATTAGGATAACTGATAAGCAAATTAAATTTATAATTTGTTAGACTATTTTTAAATTTAATTAGTATATTTTTTTGATTTTAGTATTAATTGGATGTTGTTGATTTATTTTAAATGATGGAGTTTTAATATTAATTTTATTTTACTATGAATGGTGACCGTTAATTTATTTTAAGAGCTATACTTTTAATAAATAAATTTAATAAGAAAATTTTTAATTTTTCCGCAAATGTTAAAATATTATTATGTTAAGATACGGTTCGTCACACTCACCATGGTTCGATGGTTTTAATCATTAATACATAGAATGGGTCAAATAATGATAATTCATAATAAAAGATTATGTCCTGAATCACAAAGAATTGTAAACACACGGCTAGCTGTATCCCTGAACCATTGAGGGTCACACAAGCACTGGAACGTTTGTTCCCGTTCAGAGAATAAATTCAAGAAGTTGAATTTATATTATGATATAGTAAATTAGAGGAGTTGAATTTATGATAATTAAATTTTGGGAGAATAAATTCAAGGAGTTGAATTTATAAAATCTGATAATTTAATTTATTAAACTCGAAAGTTGAGTATATTAAATATTAAATTTTAGAGGTAATAAAATTCAAGGAGTTGAATTTATAATTTAAATAATAAATTCAAATGTTGAATTTATAATCGAATTTAATTTATTAGGCTCAAAAGTTGATTTTATTAAATATTAAATTAAAATTGGTGGGAAGTTTGTTTAATGGGCTTGTAGGAGTACAAGTCCAACATACTAAATAATTAAAGTTCTTAATGGACTTTGATTAATTAATTAAACTAGTTGGACTAGCACATTTAATTAATCAAGTCCATTAATGTTAATTATGATTATTAGGTGATGACTTAATTATAAATAGGAGTTAGCAAGGCATAACCCTAGCCTCCACCACCATAATTTCGAAATTCCCTCTCCCAAATGGGCTGGAAATTTTGGCCAACACCTTTGCCAAAGGGAATTGAGCCGTCTCTCGATATTTGATCTCCAACGCAAAACTTCTTCTAATTTTTCTAGTGCAAATTAGAAGAGGAATAAATCTTCTAGTCGTGGACCTGATTCGAAGATTAAAGGAAGGAGTCCTTGAAGAAAGTTCGTAGGAAATTAATCAAGAACTATATCCGCTAACCCCAGATTAGTTGGAGCCAAGTTAATTAATTCACCAAAAGTATAAATTCTAACGTCTTATGAATGTTTGATTATATAAACCATACGAGTGCCCAAACATAAATATATTTTGATTGTCAAAATAAAATAAAATTTTAAAACTTCCGCTGCGTTTGGGCACGAGAAAACTGAGATCCAACATGATCCCTGTTAGACTTAATTTAGTTGTGGTGATGAGAACCAAAACCACTAGGAATAGAAATTACCAGTAGTCAATGAAAAGCAGTAGCTGTCGATTCGCTTGAATCTAAAGCAGTACTTAGTACTCAAAGGCTTAGAAATCAGAAGCAGAACTTGACTTCACTAGATCAGTACTTAACGGCCTTTACTCGATTGTTTCTATCTTAAATGTTACCGTTAGTTTACCTAGTACTAAGTATTAATTGCACCATCAATGCTGTACGAAGTCATTTAATTCAATTTACCAGTTTTGTTATAAAACAAGACTGATTGTGTTGAAAGCTTTATGCAGGATCCTTTTTAGGAAATAAAGTTGTTCTCATCAGAAGTCAAGGAGCCGTTCCCGACCACACACGTTGGACTCAAGTTATCTCTATATATTTATGGATCAAACCATTTTAGAGGATACATTGATTATTTTAAAAACGAAATTTATCTATCCAACATTTCATTGAGCAACCGCGAACCAATCGTTATCTTTCAAAGCTCAACTTACAAGAAAAGCATTACACGCCTCATATCTTATATCTGATCCTTGGAGATCATTTTGTGCTGCTGTTTCTTCTCCTCTTCAAGGTATACACCTTACGATAATTTTCGAAGAAGAGTTTGTAATCTGGAAAAGATTCTTTTCCAGAACCTTGTTGTATTAAACTATACTGTGTTGAGTTACTAAGAGTTTCAGTAGGCAGAAGATAAGTCCTACTGAAGTGGGTGTGTACGAGTGTTGTAGTGTAAAATCCAAAGTCTTTTAGTGATACCTTCTGGAAATAGAAGAAGGGGAGACGTAGAAGATTTTATCTTCGAACTTCAAAAAACAACTACTGTTCTATTGCCTACTGTTATTACTATTTTCACCTTACTCCATCAGATTGTTTCTGCACTTATTATTGTGATCTGCTGGACTTACGCTTGAACAAGAACAGCTACAATCTCTAAAATGATTCTAGCACCCTTTGCAAAAACTACTATCAAAAGAAAGAGTTTATTCACCCCCCCTCTAAACTCGACATCGATCCCCAACAAGTTGTATGAGAGCAGATTTCTCTTGTTCTGGAAATTTACAACAGTTATGGCACACTTTAGCAAGATTCACATGTTCTCAAAAGAATACTTTGATGACTGGAAGATCTGAATGCAAGCTCACCTTGCAGCTGTAATGCCCAAGAATTTCATGTTGATAATCTGGGATTAACGATTATGACTTGTAGCGCTTATAGATGGTTCAAGTCGCGATCAGAATGGGACATGCTGAGTTAGCAAAGGTTGAAATCCCGTAGGTATCGCGCACATGCGCGACAGAGATGCGCGCATATGCGCGAGTCCCATGTGCCGAGGTCGAAGCATATGCGCGAGAAGCGACGCGCATATGCGCGAGCTGATGGAATTGAATGTATGCCGAGACCATAGGTCTCGCGCATATGCGCGAAAAGAGGGCGCGCATATGCGTGAGATGATGAATTCAAATATGCCGAGGCCGTAGGTCTCGCGCATATGCTCCGGTTGAGGTCGCGCATATGCGCGAGACGTGCAGAATGCAAAAAAAAAAAAAAAATTAGCCAAGTGTCATTGCCATGCAATATATGTGCTGAGTCTTAATTTCTTCACTCATTCAGCAGCTGAAAATCGAAAATACTTCCATGGAAGCCTCAAGAATGCTCATAGCCTAGAACTTAGCTTGTACAAGATCTAGCCACCCGAATTTCGATCCAAATTCATTTCCATGCTCCTCTCATCAAAGGCTTCAAGGGGATGTAAGTTTCATTCATTTCCTGCATGATTTGAGATATTGACGGTGGGGAAATTAGATTTTGAGCTATATGATATGTTCTTGATATGTTGAGATACGTAGAATCGAAACCGGATCGAAGAAATGAGATCGTATGAGATTGTTATGCATTTTAGCATATTTTTTGTTGGGATTATACAGATTTTGTGAAGTGTATATGATATTGGTTGATGAGGATGAATTATGGTTATTGATTATTGATGTTTGAGTTGACCGGTATCGCGAGATTACGCCGTTATGCCGTCGAAATGTACCGAGATTGAATATTGATTTGTATGTGTGTTCCTTTGAGTTAGAGGTTGATAGGGTACATTGTATATATGTCATTTCAGATTGGGTTTGACAGATTCGATATCAAGAATACGAGACTTCAACTTCTACGAACGACAAGAAAGGTATAATTCATGATGATTCGGGAAGATACAACTCGAATTAGATTTGATTCGAGTTTCCCAAAATCACATACTAGATTTTTATACCTTACTCTACTTGTGCTTTATGTTGATTTATGTCTAAGCATTGAGATAGGAGAGTCATTGGGGCTGCCATGATCAGGACATGTTTAGAGATTGTTTTACATGAGGATAGAGTCCTAAAATAAGCCACAAACATGCACAAAACCACAAGACACAAGCTGGTGCACAAGTTGCTGTCATGGAGTACATGGTTCGGTTTTATTGTCTTCACGGTTTGGCTTGGTCATGGCTTCTGTCCAGGGCTAGCCAAGGTCAGGAAAGAGTCAAGGGAAGAGTCCTAACCATGCTAGGACTCGAGCTAAGGGGCTGGGAGGAGTCCTTGATAGCAAGGACTCCTACCCGAGTGAAGCCAAGAAGGGACACACAAGTTCTGTATTTTGTGCAGGCTTGTGGGCTGGGTCCAGGTGGCCTGGACTGGGTCAAGTTGAGTCCTTAAGGGCCTTATTGGGTACAAAACAGGTTGGTTCAGTGGTTGGGTTCGTTGGTAGGGTCCTGGAAGCTAGAACAAGAGTCCTTGTCGATGTGCAATTCTCAGCCAGTGTATGTACCAATAGTTAGGGTTCGGTTTTGAGGTTGGGTGTGGTTTTCGTGGGTTCCTAAGTTCCAGTAGGGTACCTAAGAGTGTTGGTCAGGGTCTGGTTCCTTATGGTTCGGGGGTGACTCGATAAAATCGGAAGATGGCTCGGGGTCGAAGGTTAGGTGTCATATTAGGGTTTCATAAACTTAAATAATTGAAAAACGGCTCACGGAGTCGAGTCATGGTTCATGGGGACTAAAATAATATAAAAAGACTAAATTTAGAATTTAGAAATTTTATATTAAAGTTTGGGATTTTTCAGAATTAAAACGCTTTCAAAAACGTCCAATTACGAATTATTTAAAAACCCTAGTTTTTAAACTAAATAAAATTATAAAAATTTTAATTTAGGCTTAAATAATTATTTGGGACATGTTAGAGTCAATAAAATCAAGAAAAATTCAAAAACGAAAAATGTCACGTTCAGGGGTAAAACGGTCTTTTTACACCCGAAATTTAGTAAACTTCATGGCAGTGTCCTAAATGCTATTTTATATTTTAATTTGATTATTCTCAATGATTATGGATGTTTATGAATTTTTATATGTTGAAATATGATTTTTTAGATGTTCATGAATTATTAAGTTTAAATTGGACATTTAAAAGATATATTGTATGCTTGGTTTCAAAAATAAAATGATATGTATATACATGATTTTTATTAAGTGATGATAAAATGTTGAAGGACGTGAAGGGATTGTGACTTCTACATGTTGAAAATATCGTGAGGGTTATGGTCCCAGTGGGAGCCCGACGATCGTGTTTCCTTGGATACGGATACGAATACGAATACGAATACGAACACGAATATGTTAATACGTAGGCCAGGACCCAGTTGATCGGTGAGAGTTTTGCTGGTGTCCCCCGTCGCCCAGTACTATGGTTTTCTTAAGATGGATCCATCGCCAAATACGATTAAGAATACGAGTTACGAACACGATCTGAATTCAACAAACACGAACATGAACATGAAAATGAATATGGATATGAATATGAATATGTTTATGTGATATGTTTATGTTTTTTTTTTAAAACGTTTAAGTTTAAAGTTTATGCATTATTAAGAAAATGATATTTTAAGTACAAGTATTTTTCACTCTTATGTGTTAACTGTATTACGTATTACTTGTTATAAAAGATAGGACGTGTTGAGTCTTTAGACTCACTAGGTGTGTATGATGCATGTAATATAAATAACTATGATATTGGAGGTCTTGACGCGTGACTTGCTGGATTGTCGGTGCACATAACCCGAGGACCAGTGTAGAACCCGTAACTTGGACTGCGTATAAGCCATGCATAATTTTTAGTATTTAAATTAAAATGATTTTTATTGCATGAGTATTTAAATTCTTTTCTTTAAATTTATTTATTTTACGTAGTAGTTTAATTGTCACCTTTTCAGTTAAATAAGTGAGGCCGGACTGGAGATGGAGTATTGAGATAAGTTAATAAAAACTTATTTAAGAAGTGGTAATTTAGGATGTTAGTAAATATAATTTAAAAGTTGGCATGCATGCAAGTTATTAAATTTCTTTGGTATTTTATTAAATTCTTTTAAAGCATTAAATGCATGTTTATTTCATTAAGTTGTGTTTTATTTCATGATTTATTTAAAGTTCATACATAATTATTTCATTATAGAATTTATTTCATGAAATTTTATAGGTTCATGCATTAAAGATTTTTAAGTTGCATTTCGCGCTCGAACGGGGACGGGAGAATTTTCATGAAAATTATTTTAATTACATGATTTATTTTTATTAATTAATATAAGGTGTTTTTAAGTGTATTTTTCAAAAAATGAGATTTTTGGGGGTATTTTACCCGCAAGATTTTATTTTAACCGGTATGTAAATTTTAGCGAATCGGGGAACTTTTTGAAGGTTCGGTTAATGTTTTCAAAAACTTTCCAACGCGAAATATTTTTCGGGAGTATGTTTGGATTTAATGAGTCTAATTTTAAGTTTATTGAGCCTAAAACTCTTTTAAACTTTTTAATTAATAATTAAAGTTCATTATCTTGATAATTACCTAATTAACTAATATACTATTTGATACCCTACACCCATTCATTCCAATCAACCGATGCCTCCACTTTCCTCCCCTCCCCAACCTCCCCTCCCCTCCCCTCCCCATTCTCTCGGTTTTTCCAGCAGCAACTCAAGCAAAGTTCGGCCACTTCAAGTTCTTGCAAAAGAATTGTTCGGGCGCTTTCCCGTTGCTCATTTCTTCGACGTTCTTGCGTAGAAATCATCAAGGCACGTTTTGTATCATTTTTCTGCATCATACACATTAATATATACTGATGGTAGTGTGCTTGCATGAAAAGTTTCGATCCAAGCTTTTCCGTGAAGGATTTTCGGTTCCTTGTGGTTTCTTGCATATGTGATTTGATGTTCACGTTTTCTGATTTTTTCTGTGCAAGGGGCTACTGTATTAGGGTGGTAAGGGGCTGTACAGATCATGGTTGTGGAGGCTTAGGTGCTGGTGTATGCAATTTGTTCGTGTTTTGATGAAAAAGGGTGAGGGGCCGATCTGGTGTGAGGTGTGAGGAATTTCGATTCACTTTCCTGCAACTCCGGCTATGCAAGGGCCTTCTCCAGCCCTGGACCAGACCCTGGTGGGTCTGAGTCGAGGTCTGGAATGGCTCGGACCATGCTGGAAACGACGGAAGGAGCGGTCGAGCAAGGGTGATACGGGTTACCCGCGGTAGGAGCTTATTGTTGATTCTCGGTTCTTAGCAATTGGCGGCTTGTGTGGGACTTGTGGCGTGGGTATGGTAGGTCCGTTAGTGTCTGGTCTTGGTCCCTAGTGGGTTGGTTCGTAGCTGGGAAGAGCTTGGGCGAGCCGAGAAGCGCTAGGAGGCAAGTGGTGTCATTTCGGGTTTGGGGTAGGAAAGTTGCAATTTTCCAGCAACTTTCCAGCAGTTGTAAGAGGTTGGTCTCGTGAGTTTAGGGGCTGGAGGTGTTATATTTTAGGACCTTTAAGTGTTTGTAAGAGATGGTAAAAAGTTGGGAGAAATTTGATTAAGTTTTGAGTCGATTCGGGTTAAAACCAGGACCCCAGTCCGAGTTTTAAAACGAATCGTTTAAGTTCTGATTTTGGCTCGGGTTTACGTCTAGGAATACTTTTAAAAAATGTTTTGGGATATTTTAAGTGGTTTGGTAAGCTTCGGGTCAATTTTAGAGGTCCAGAGATGAAACAATAATTTTTGGGTTTCTAGGGGCAAAATGGTCATTTTAGACTTGGGGTGAAATTTTGGTCCTAGCAGCTCCCTGAGCACAAATATATGATATTTTAAATGTTTATGCATCATGTTTACGATTTTTTTTCGCTATTATAAAAATTATGGTGCATGCTTGGTTTAAAGGAATTAAGGGAGAAAAAGTAAGAAAGTGAAGAGCACTCCGTCTCCGCCGCGCCGCGTCGTTATTTCGTTTGTTTTCTGTCAAAACAAACCAAGGCATGTTTATATCTTCTTTCACTCTTCAATCAAGCCATATAGGTATTTTTAAATATCGTAAGTACATGATTTTAATGCAAGAAAATTGAAATTGTTCATATTCAATTATGTTATTTAATTATATTACGTGAAAAATATTCATTTTGAGATTTATGCGATATTGCTTGTGGTCATTTTACTATCATGGGATTATTACTTCACCCGGTCGCCAGTTACCGGTCAGTTCAGTTTGGTACCACTCGGTCGCCAGTTACCGGTCAGTTCAGTTCAGTTCAGGGGCCACTTGCGTAGACCATAATCTCACCAAGAAAATTATTACAAGTTATTTCATTACAGGGCTCCAAGGAGCAAACATTTTCACTATGATTTTCAGTTCAGTTATGCACGTATTATAATTAATCATGACACGATATTTTACGTTATGCCTCACGACATGATATTTTCACTTGCATGCAATTTTATTATTTATTTACTCGTTATTTACGATATATGCATGCTGAGTCTTTAGACTCACTAGACTTGATTGTTGTAGGTACCGATGATGCAGGGACCGAGGGCGGGGACCAGTGAGCTAGCTTGGGTCGGCAGTAGTGGAACCCGAGGACCTCATGTTTTTAGCATTTACTATTTTGACTCAAACAAATTTCTTCGTTGTTGAATTGTTTTAAATTATTATCTTGCAAACAAACATTTACTTCCGCTGCTATTTTGAATGGTTAAACTTTTATCAGTTATTTATTTATGAATGATGCATTTTAATTAATTAAAAAGAAAAATTTTAAATTTTCCGCAAATTTTCAAGTACGTATTTAGAGGCCTCTACAGCTGGTATCAGAGCCTATGTTCTTGTAAAGGGTTGTACTACTACTGACCACGAGAAGCTCATGAAGTCACGTCTTCGGTCTGTAAGTTTTACATTCATGCATTTTATTTAAAGCCGGAATTTTTTTTAACTGCATGTTCTCATGAAGTATTTTTACGTTTAGATTTTAATCGTTCAATATTTATTTACATTTAAATAAATTATGGAATTATGCATGTTGGTTACGTATGGGATATTTATGGAACAGTATGCCTCCTAGACGCCAAGTTGGACGCCCGAGAGGTGATGATGAGCCTTGTCATGAGGACAGAGAGGAGCAGAGACAGGAGGGGAACGGACCTCCACCCCCTCCACCAAATATGAATGCCCAGATGCTAGCTAGGATGACTCAGTTCTTCGCACAGTTTTCGTGGAACAATGCTGTGGCGACCAGGCCGACAGGGCCTGAGGCTGTCTACGAGAGATTCATGAAGATGCGTCCTAAGGAGTTTTCAGGGACGATAGACCCCATGATTGCCGAGGGATGGATCAAGTCCCTTGAAGTTATCTTCGAGTTCATGGAGCTTGGAGATGCAGACAGAGTCTGGTGTGCCAGCTACTTATTCGGAGGAGATGCCCGCTTATGGTGGGAAGGAGCATCAGTAGCCCTGAACTTGGTTACGCTGAGTTGGACACGCTTCACGGAGGTATTTTATTCCAAATATTTTACTGATGAGGTGCGTTCGCGTTTGACCAGGGAGTTTATGACCCTGAGGCAGGGAGAGCTGACTGTTACGGAATTCATCCGTAAGTTTGAGAGGGGCTGTCACTTTTTGCCCTTGATTGCGAATGATGCGGGTGCCAAGCTGAGGCACTTTCTTGATGGACTGCGGACGATCTTACGCCGCGATGTTAGGGTTGCTGGCCCTACTACTTTTGAAGTTGCCGTTTCTAGAGCTCTTGCCGCAGAGCAAGATCTGATTGACATTGAGAGGGATCGCTTGGGTAAGCGACCAGTCCAGGTACCACACCGCCCTTCTCCTCAGCAGCATCAGCAGCAGAATAAGAGGCCTTTCCATGGCCCACACGGAAATCGCGGTCAGCAGCTGCAGCGGGGACCCGCAGTCCCTAAGACCTTTGAGCAACCAGTCTGTCCCAAGTGCACTCGCCGCCATGCTGGAGTATGTATGTATGGCTCAGGGAAGTGTTACAAGTGTGGTATCCCAGACCACGTGCTGACGCAGTGCCCTCAGAGGAACCTGCCTACCCAAGGCAGGGTGTTTGCTCTCCATGCAGCGGAGACGAACCCGGAGACCATGCTTTTGACAGGTACCTTTAAGCTTTAAATTAATATTTGAATTTCAATGTTTCAGGAATCGGGATTAAGATTTTGAACTTAGAAATTGCGATAGGATTGCATGCTCTACTCAGTATTATTTTATGGAATTAGGATAGAAGAACTCTGGCCTTTGCATGTCTATAAGTTTAGTTCTTGTAACTATTGGGTTCAACTTAGAGTTCCGATTTTTCAGGGAGGATTTTTATATCTGGTTCCGCTACGAAGGCCTTGATAGATTCAGGGGCCACTCACTCATTTATTTCGGAGGTCTTTGCCAATTTCCTCAAGGTCAAGACAGTTGGGCTAGATGTAGCCTATTCAGTAGTATTGCCGTCAGGCGAGAAAATGGCAGCTACAAATGTGATCCGAGACATAGACCTGGAGCTGCATGGAAATCTTGTATATGCGGATCTTATAGTTTTGTCGATGCCAGAGTTTGACATCATCTTAGGGATGGACTGGCTATTGCGGAACAGAGTGTTGATAGACTTCCAGCGGAGATCTGTTCTAGTCCGACCGCCGGGAATGGAGCAGTTCTTATTTGAGCCAGACAGGTACTTTCTTTTACCGCACATTATACCTTATGTTCAGGCTAGGAAGCTCATGCATAGAGGGTGTCGGGCATTTTTAGCAACCTTTATATCTGTCCCCGAGGCACTCAGTCAGTCAGCCGCAGGTGTTCCGATTGTCAGAGATTTCTTAGACGTTTTTCCCGAGGACGTCTCTGGTATGCCACCCGAGCGAGAGGTGGAGTTTTCTATTGAGCTTATGCCAGGTACGACTCCGATATCCAAAGCGTCGTACCGATTAACGCCGACAGAGATGGCAGAGCTTAAGAAGCAGATTCAGGAACTTCTAGACAAGGAGTTCATTCGCCCGAGTTTTTCACCATGGGGCGCGCCAGTTTTGTTTGTGAAGAAGAAGGAGGGCTCGATGAGGCTCTGCATTGACTACCGGGAATTGAACAGGGTTACAGTGAAAAACAAATACCCACTCCCGCGGATTGAGGATTTATTTGATCAGTTGAAGGGAGCTCCAGTATTCTCCTCGATTGATCTGCGTTCTGGTTATCACCAGTTGAGGGTGAAAGACGCCAATGTTTCGAAGACTGCTTTCAGGACTCGTTATGGCCACCACGAGTTCCTTGTGATGCCGTTCGGTTTGACGAATGTGCCAGCGATCTTCATGGATCTCATGAATCGCGTATTTCAGCCGTATCTTGATCAGTTCGTGATAGTATTCATAGACGACATTCTTGTCTACTCAAATAATCATGAGGATCACAGCAGACACCTGACCACAGTGTTGTAGACCTTGCAGAAGCACAAGTTATTCGCCAAGTTCAGTAAGTGCGAATTCTGGTTAGAGAAGGTGGCGTTCTTAGGCTACATTGTTTCTAGCAGCGGTATTGAGGTAGACCCAGCAAAAGTTGCAGCAGTCAGAGATTGGGTTGTGCAGCAGAATGCATCTGAGATCCGCAGTTTTCTTGGGTTAGCAGGATATTATCGGAAATTCATTCAGGGATTCTCCTCTATTGTTGTTCCACTCACATCATTGAACAAGAAGAATGCTAAATTTGTGTGGAGCTAGGAGTGTCAGAAGAGCTTCGATACTTTGAAGCAAGCTCTTAGCTCAGCACCAGTTTTGGCTATGCTATCAGGGTCCGGAGATTTTGTTCTGTATACCGATGCTTCGAAGCTCGGCCTAGGCGCAGTATTGATGTACATGGAAAGGTAATAGCATATGCTTCTAGACAGTTGAAAAATCATGAGAAGAACTACCCTACCCATGATCTAGAGTTGGCCGCCGTGGTTTTACTTTGAAGATTTGGAGGCATTATTTGTATGGAGAGAAGTGCCAGATCTTTACCGACCACAAGAGCCTCAAGAACTTCTTTACTCAGAAAGAGCTGAATATGCGTCAGAGGCTATGGTTGGAGCTTGTGAAGGATTATGACTGTGACATTAGCTACCACCCGGGTAAAGCTAATGTAGTTGCGGATGCATTGAGCAGAAAAGTCGCAGTGATGGCTCATTTGACGATTCAGAGACCTCTTCAGACTGAGATGCAGAGGTTTGATCTAGCGACATATCCTCGAGGTAGAGGTCCCCGTCTATCTACCTTGACTATCCAGTCTTCTCTCATTGACCGTATTCGCAGTAGTCAACCAGAAGATGAGCAGTTGGCAAAGTGGAAGCAGCGAGACGAGGCCAAGGGCAGTGTCTTGTATACAACTTAGTGACGGTATTGTCAGATATCGAGAGAGGATATGGGTTCCTAGCAGTGATTCTATCCGATCAGATATTCTATCAGAGGCCCAAATGTCGCCGTACTCGATTCATCCAGGGAGTACGAAGATGTACAAAGACCTGCAGTTATTGTACTGGTGGCCAGGAATGAAGAAGGATATCAGACATTTTGTATCCGAGTGTCTGACTTGTCAGTTAGTGAAGGCAGAGCATAAAAGACCAGCAGGTTTGCTCAAGCCTCTCCCTATTCCCGAGTGGAAGTGGGAGAATGTTACCATGGACTTTGTGACCGGTTTACCGAAGTCAGTCAGAGGATCTAATGCTATCTGGGTGATTGTCGATCGTCTTACCAAATCAACGCACTTCTTGCCTATCAAGATGACTTTCACCATGGTTCAGTATGCTGAGTTTCCGGGAGATAGTCCGACTCCATGGTATTCCCGTTTCTATCGTATCTGACAGAGACCCTAGATTCACTTCCTCGTTTTGGAAGAGTTTGCATTCGACCATGGGTACGAAGTTGCTGTTTAGCACAGCTTCCCATCCGCAGACAGATGGACAGTCGGAGCGAGTTATTCAGATTTTGGAGGATCTTCTCCGTGCTTGTGTTATCGATTTCTCCGGGAGTTGGGAGTCGAACTTGCCATTAGTGGAGTTCACCTATAACAACAGCTTTCAGTCGTCTATAGGAATGGCTCCGTATGAAGCATTGTATGGTCGCAAGTGTAGATCTCCTGTTCATTGGGATGAGGTAGGAGAGAGAGCCGAGCTGGGTCCAGAGATTATTCAGCAGACTGTCGATGTAGTAGCCCAGATCCGTGACAGGATGAGGACTGCTCAGAGTCGACAGAAGAGTTATGCGGACCAGCGGAGGAGAGATTTAGAGTTCTCCGTGGGCGACCATGTCTTTGTGAAAGTGGCACCTATGAAGGGTGTCATGCGATTTGGGAAGAAAGGGAAGCTCAGTCCGAGATTCATTGGACCATTCGAGATCCTTGACAGAGTTGGGACGCTAGCTTATCGTGTTGCTCTTCCGCCGAATCTGGCCGGAATACACAATGTGTTCCACGTCTCTATGCTGAGGAAGTATATGGCAAATCCTTCGCATGTCCTGAACTTCGAGCCGTTGCAGCTTACTCCAAACCTGTCTTATGAGGAGAGACCAGTGCAGATCTTAGACAGGCAGGAAATGAAGCTTCGGAACAAAATTGTACAACGAGTCAAAGTCAAATGGCTTAACCATTCAAAGGAGGAAGCTACGTGGGAATCTGAGCCAGAGATGAGGAGCCGGTACCCAGAGCTATTCGGTGAGTTTTAATTTCAAGGACGAAATTTCTTTTAAGGGGGGAAGGATTGTAGAACCCGTAACTTGGACTGCGTATAAGCCATGCAAAATTTCTAGTATTTAAATTAAAATGATTTTTATTGCATGAGTATTTAAATTCTTTTCTTTAAATTTATTTATTTTACGTAGTAGTTTAATTGTCACATTTTCAGTTAAATAAGTGAGGCCGGACTGGAGATGGAGTATTGAGATAAGCTAATAAAGACTTATTTCAGAAGTGGTAATTTAGCATGTTAGTAAATATAATTTAAAAAGTTGGCATGCATGCAAGTTATTAAATTTCTTTGGTATTTTATTAAATTCTTTTAAAGCATTAAATGCATGTTTATTTCATTAAGTTGTGTTTTAATTCATGATTTATTTAAAGTTCATACATAATTATTTCATAATAGAATTTATTTCATGAAATTTTATAGGTTCATGGATTAAATATTTTTAAGTTGCATTTCGCGCTCGAACGAGGAATGAGGACCGGATAATTTTCAAGAAAATTATTTTAATTACATGATTTATTTTTATTAATTAATATAAGGTATTTTTAAGTGTATTTTTCAAAAAATGAGATTTTTGGGGGTATTTTACCCACAAGATTTTATTTTAACCGGTACGTAAATTTTAGTGAATCGGGGAACTTTTTGAAGGTTCGATTAATGTTTTCAAAAACTTTCCAACACGAAATATTTTTCGGGAGTATGTTTGGATTTAATGGGTCTAATTTTAAGTTTATTGAGCCTAAAACTCTTTTAAACATTTTAATTAATAATTAAGGTTCATTATCTTGATAATTACCTAATTAACTAATATACTATTTGATACCCTACACCCATTCATTCCAATCAACCGATGCCTCCACTTTCCTCCACTCACAAACCTCCCCTTCCCTCCCCATTCTCTCGGTTTTTCCAGCAGCAACTCAAGCAAAGTTCGGCCACTTCATGTTCTTGCAAAAGAATTGTTCGGGCGCTTCCCCGTTGCTCATTTCTTCGACGTTCTTGCGTAGAAATCATCAAGGCACGTTTTGTATCATTTTTCTGCATCATACACATTAATATATACTGATGGTAGTGTGCTTGCATGAAAAGTTTCGATCCAAGCTTTTCCACGAAGGATTTTCGGTTCCTTGTGGTTTCTTGCATATGTGATTTGATGTTCACGTTTTCTGATTTTTTCTGTGCAAGGGGCTACTGTATTAGGGTGGTAAGGGGCTGTACAGATCATGGTTTTGGAGGCTTAGGTGCTGGTGTATGCAACTTGTTCGTGTTTTGATGAAAAAGGGTGAGGGGCCGATCTGGTGTGAGGTGTGAGGAATTTCAATTCACTTTCCTGCAACTCCGGCTATGCAAGGGCCTTCTCCAGCCCTGGACCAGACCCTGGTGGGTCTGAGTCGAGGTCTGGAATGGCTCGGACCATGCTGGAAACGACGGAAGGAGCGGTCGAGCAAGGGTGATACGGGTTAGCCGCGGTAGGAGCTTATTGTTGATTCTCGGTGCTTAGCAATTGGCGGCTTGTGTGGGACTTGTGGCGTGGGTATGGTAGGTCCGTTAGTGTCTGGTATTGGTCCCTAGTGGGTTGGTTCGTAGCTGGGAAGAGCTTGGGCGAGCCGAGAAGCGCTAGGAGGCGAGTGGTGTCATTTCGGGTTTGGGGTAGGAAAGTTGCAATTTTCCAGCAACTTTCCAGCAGTTGTAAGAGGTTGGTCTCGTGAGTTTAGGGGCTGGAGTTGTTATATTTTAGGACCTTTAAGTGTTTGTAAGATATGGTAAAAAGTTGGGAGAAATTTGATTAAGTTTTGAGTCGATTCGGGTTAAAACCGGGACCCCGGTCCGAGTTTTAAAACGAATCTTTTAAGTTCTGATTTTGGCTCGGGTTTACGTCTAGGAATACTTTTAAAAAATGTTTTGGGATATTTTAAGGAGTTTGGTAAGCTTCGGGTCAATTTAGAGGTCCAGGGGTGAAACGATAATTTTCGGGTTTCTAGGGGCAAAATGGTCATTTTGAACCCGGGGTGATATTTTGGTCCTAGCAGCGCCCTGAGCACAAATATATGATATTTTAAATGTTTATGCATCATGTTTACGATTTTTTTTTGCTATTATAATAATTATGGTGCATGCTTGGTTTAAAGGAATTAAGAGAGAAAAAGTAAGAAAGTGAAGAGCACTCCATCTCCGTCGCGTCGCGTCGTTATTTCGTTTGTTTTCTGTCAAAACAAACCAAGGCATGTTTATATCTTCTTTCACTCTTCAATCAAGCCATATAGGTATTTTTAAATATCGCAAGTACATGATTTTAATGCAAGAAAATTGAAATTGTTCATATTCAATTATGTTATTTAATTATACTACGTGAAAAATATTCATTTTAAGATTTATGTGATATTGCTTGTGGTCANACTATGATTTTCAGTTCAGTTATGCACGTATTATAATTAATCATGACACGATATTTTACGTTATGCCTCACGACATGATATTTTCACTTGCATGCAATTTTATTATTTATTTACTCGTTATTTACGATATATGCATGTTGAGTCTTTAGACTCATTAGACTTGATTGTCGTAGGTACCGATGATGCAGGGACCGAGGGCGGGGATCAGTGAGCTAGCTTGGGTCGGCAGTAGTGGAACCCGAGGACCTCATGTTTTTAGCATTTACTATTTTGACTCAAACAAATTTCTTCGTTGTTGAATTGTTTTAAATTATTATCTTGCAAACAAACATTTACTTCCGCTGCTATTTTGAATGGTTAAACTTTTATCAGTTATTTATTTATGAATGAGGCATTTTAATTAATTAAAAAGAAAACTTAGATTTAAATGCATGTTGGGATAACTTTAAATTATTATCTTGCAAACAAACATTTACTTCGCTGTTAGGATATGTCACATGATTAGAGAACTTAGATTTAAATGCATGTTGGTTACGTTCGAATTTAGAAAACGTTCAAATAAAATGCCTCCTAGACATGCTCCCGTTGTCGAAAATCAGGAAGAGAACATTGTGAATCGTCAAGGGAATAACCAAAGGAATGGACCACCACCACCAGGGGATCCTTCTACCCGTGCATTAGAGGGGATGGCTCGTCTCTTCGAGCAACAATTACAGCAGCAGCAATTACAACAGCAACAGTTACAGTTGCAGTTACAGCAGATGCAGCTGCAACAGCTACAGCAGCCACCTAAGCCACAACATGATATTTATGAACAATTCCGAAGGCTAGGGCCGAAGGAATTTTCTGGCAATACTGATCCCTTTGCTGCTGAGAGTTGGATTCGTTCACTTGAGGTACACTTTCGCTATCTGGACATGGGGGATGCTGATCGTGTGAGGTGTACTACTTATCTGTTTAGGGATGACGCATCTTTATGGTGGGAAGGAGCCGAGCATGGTATAGACCTTGCTATACTCACTTGGGCTCAATTCAAGACAAAATTCTATGAGAAATACTTTACTGCTGATGTCAGAGGACGGATAAAGAGGGAATTTATGACTCTCCGTCAGGGAGACGTATCTGTTGCTGATTTTGTGAAGAAATCTGATAGGGGTTGCCACTTTGTACCCCTTATTGCCAGGGATGCAGAAGAAAAGCTTAGACAGTTCATGGATGGCCTTCGACCTACCATTCGGGATAAGGTTATGATGATGCGTCCTGTGGATCGTGCTACAGTAGTTACCTATGCATACCAGGCTGAGCAATCCTTGAAGGACATTGACTTTGAGTTACAGCGTAAGAGGCAACAACATCAGAATAATAACCATCCTAACAAGAAGCCATATACAGAAGAAAAGCTTAGACATTTCATGGATGGCCTTCGACCTACCATTCGGGGTAAGGTTATGATGATGCGTCCTGTGGATCATGCTACAGCAGTTACCTATGCATACCAGGCTGAGCAATCCTTCAAGGACATTGACTTTGAGTTACAGCGTAAGAGGCAACAACATCAGAATAATAACCAGCCTAACAAGAAGCCATATACGGGTCCTCCTGGACCTCAAAGGCCTCAAAAGCCCCAAGGTCAAGTCAAGAAACAAGGACAGCAGAAACCTCCACCCGCAGCACCAAAACCTGCACAATCACAGCCATGCAAGAAGTGAAATCGACTACACTATGGGCCATGTGTTTGGGGTACCTCTAAGTGTTTCATATGCAAGGAAGAAGGGCACAAAGCAGCGGATTGTCCAAAGAAAAATGCACCTACGATGGGTCGAGCATACGTTATGAATGCCGAGGAAGCCGAGGAGGCAGACACTACACTTATCACGGGTAACCTAGTCATTTAACATTTTTATATTGCAAATTATTGCATGAAATGTTAAATTGGTTATTAGAATTGGGATCAAGATTTAAACTAGTAGAAATTAAGTTGCATGTTCTACCTTAGTTGAGCTAAGTTATGATTTTAGAAACCATAGAAAATGATATGATATTTGTGCCTTATTTTATGTGAAGGACGAAATAATTCTAAATAAAAAGTTCTAGGGCCAAAATTAAAGAAAATCATAATCAAGTGTATTAGGAGTTTTGAATTTTATAAAGGGGACATTATGCAACTTTCAAAATTTTAAGGGTCTAAAATGAAATTTTCGAAAATTAAGGGACCAAAATGCAATTAACCGAAATATGAGGAACCTAAGTGCAATTTCTGAATTTTTAAAGACACAAACCTAAGTTTCGAAATTTAAGGAGTTAAAGTCAAGATTTCCGAAAAAAATAAAGGGTTCAATTATAATAATTCGAATATTTGGGAACTAAAATGAAAATTTCAAAAAATTGAAAGTTTAAAATGCAAATTTTTCAAGAAATGCTTAAGTTCAACATAAAATCTTCACCTAGCCTTTGGGAAAACTAATGATAGTAAATCCTTAAGCTTTACCACGAAAAGATTTAAAAGACGTTTTCACCGCAGGGAGAATTATCATTCTNTGCTGGGGCATTGCATAATCCAAATGGCATCTTTCTAAATGCAAATTTTCCAAAAGGACATGTGAATGTTGTAGAGGCCTAGAAATCCGTACTTGAAAATTTGCGGAAAATTTAAATTTTTTTCTTTTAGAATAAATGGAGTGCCTCATTCATACAAAAAAACTGATAAAATATTTAACGTTCAAAACAGCAGCGGAAAAAATTATTACTTGCCAAAATAACAAGTTAAAGTATTCACTAACTAATAAAATATTTGAGCATCAAAATGGCAAGTGCTGAAACTAAGGTCCTCGGGTGCCACTACTGCCGACTCGAGCTAGCTCACTGGTCCCCGCCCTCGATCCCGACATCATCAGTACCTACAACAATCAAGTCTAGTGAGTCTAAAGACTCAACATGCATATATCGTAAATAACGAGTAAATATAGTAAAATTGCATGGGAGTAAAATTTCATGTCATGAGGCATATCGTAAAATGTCGTGTCATGATTAATTATAATACGTGCATAGCTGAACTGAAAATCATAGTGAAACTGTTTGCTCCTTGGAGCCCTGTACTGAAATAGCATATAATAATTTTCTGTGAGATTATGGTCTACGCAAGTGGTCCCTGAACTGAACTGAACTGAGCTGACCGATACTGGTGACCGGACCGATACTGGGGATCGGATTTACGTCTGATCAGACTACTGCCACAGTACTGGGTGAAACAACTGAACTGACCGGTAACTGGTGACCGGGCCGATACTGGGGACCGGACTTAAGCATGATAGTAAAGTGACCACAAGCAATATCGCATAAATCTCAAAATTTGTATTTTTGCACGTAATATAATTAAATAACTGAATTAAATATCCTGTACCCATTTTACTGCTTGGATTGGATCGCTCCCAGGCTCGCTGCAACCTAAATATGCCATGAAAAATATGCAATAGATTTATGGGACCAAACTATACAATAACCTTCAAAAATGTGACAATTACGCCTACCGACTTCGTATTAAATCATGACTCCGAGCCAACCCGAACCAACACTGAACCATCATGTAGTCATGATTAAAATACGTCTAAAATGATCAAATAATGCTCCTAAAATGGTGAGGGCCGAAATCTAGGTGAATGGAGGCCAAAACATGAAACGCTCTTTCGAGAGTCAATTTGGCACATCGCACCGTAAATTCTCGTACGACCTCAAAAATGATCCGAATCATGAACGGCCAAAAAACATGACCTTCCTAACTCGGTGAGGCACTGTCCAGTCCAAGGCCATGGGCTAAAAGCCAACCGAGAACTCGAACGACACCTGAGAACAACAGCACACTTGCTGTCAAAATTACAGCAGCTGCACACTTGCTTTTCTTGTGTCGTTTTCGAGACTACCGGCCATTGGGCCTTGAACCAACGACCAGAGGCTCTTACCAACCTCCCAAGGAATGATTTGAACCATGGATAAGGGCCCTAGGCCAGCCACAATTCGCAACATTCCAGCAACATCAGAAAATTTCACCCGAGAGCACCTTTGCATGCGCGTGAGGTGTTTGGCTTTGATTGCTGTCTCGTGTCGTTCCAGTGGCCATTTGATTGACCATGGCACGATCTAGACATCTAGGGGCATGGTATGAACCGTGGATAAGGGCCATAGGCCAACCAAGATCCACCCCATTCCCTAAAATTCGAAACAACACAAGCTGAAAAAGAGAGGAAGCCGAAAGGGGAAGGGGCTGTTCTTGATGTTTCAGTTGAAAACCGAGTAACCATGGACCGAGCCACCAAAAGGGCGACTTAGTCACGTCTTAGACATGCTAGGGAAGTGATCCAACCATGGCTATAAGCCCTTAGGGCAGCCAAGATCAGATTCATTTCCCTTTGACAGCAACATGAGAAAATCGAAACTCAATATGGCAAGAATGGGAAGCTGCTGTCATTTCTTGTTTCCAGTGGGTGTGGGGCTCGAATGAATGGACCAAAGTGATCCTAATACATCCTATTACATGTCTATAAGTCGCCTTGGGAGCCTGGAATCGATTCAATACCTGAAACCCACAACACAAAGCAAACCGTGAAGCTTAAAAAGGGAGGGCCGAAAATCTGCATGTACATTTTCTGAAATTTCTTGGTGTGATTCGGTTTTTACATGAAAGGATGATCATGAAACATAAAAATAATGATAGTATGACTTGATTGAAGAGTCAAGGAAAAATATATGCATGCCTGGATTCGTTTGAAAGAAAAACGAAAAGAAGAGACGATCCGGCGCGGAGGAGGTGGAGTGTTCTTGCTACCTTGTTCTTCACTCGATTTTTCTCTCTTGTTTTTCCCCTAGGACCTCACGATTTTTTTTTTTGCTCTTAAGTTCTCTCAGATTTCGGTGATGGGGACGGGAAGAAATGGTGGTTAGGGGAATGAGGGAGATGGGTGCAAAATATAGGGAAAAATGCAAGACCAAGTCTACTCTTGTTGAATGTTGAATTTTGGTTTGATATCAAATATTTGTTGGGTGTTTTGTTAGATGCAAATGACCGAATCCTACATGTTTTACAAGGTTAGGATGTTGGTTACTAATTAATTAATTAAGGGTGATTAATAATTACAAAGGTTGGCATGCTAAAACAACAAAGAATGAGTCAAAGGGTGAGTTGGCAAAGGAATTGTCTAGTCATTAAGGGTGGCCGAATTTTAGTAATAAAAATGAAGGGGAATTGTTGTTTAACTAGTAAATTTTTAATTCTTTAAAGCCTTATCTATCCTTTAAATAATTTAGTGAATTAACCCCTTAATTATGGAACTTAAATGAATTAATTTCTTACTCAACTCAAGTTGCTTAAATAATTCTCTAAACCTCATTTTAACTTAAATTAACTTACTAGCTAGCTAAAATAAATTTTGGGAATGTTTTCTGAATCTTAAATTTTATCTCAAAACTCCAACTCCAGTCCGGCCTCACTGAAAAAACTGAAATGCTAAAAATTAAACTGCTACGGAAAATGATTAAATTTAAATACTCATGTAATAAAAATCATTTTAATTTAAATACTAGAATTATGCATGGCTTATACGTAGTCTAAGTTACGGGTTCTATAATCCTTCCCCCCTTAAAAGAAATTTCGTCCTCGAAATCAAGACTCACCGAATAACTCGGGGTACCGACTCCTCACCTCTGGCTCAGATTCCCACGTAGCTTCCTCCTCTGAATGGTTGAGCCATTTGACTTTGACTCGCCTAACCAGCTTGTTCCGAAGCTTCTTCTCCTGCCTGTCTAAGATCTGAACTGGTCTCTCCTCATAAGATAGGTTCGGAGTAAGCTGCAACTGCTCAAAATTCAGCACATGTGAAGGATTCGCCATATACTTCCTCAGCATAGAGACGTGGAACACATTGTGTACTCCGGCCAGATTCGGCGGAAGAGCAACACGATAAGCTAGCGTCCCAACTCTGTCGAGGATCTCAAACGGTCCAATAAATCTCGGACTGAGCTTCCCCTTCTTTCCGAACCTCATGACACCCTTCATGGGTGCCACCTTCACAAAAACATGATCGCCCACTACAAACTCTAAATCTCTCCTCCGCTGATCGGCATAACTCTTCTGTCGACTCTGAGCAGTCCTCATCCTATCACGGATCCGGGCTACTACATCGACAGTCTGCTGTATAATCTCTGGACCCAACTCTGCTCTCTCTCCTACTTCATCCCAATGAACAGGAGATCTGCACTTGCGACCATATAGTGCTTCATACG
>NC_133312.1:13822162-13987907 GCF_012295235.1 Primulina huaijiensis
ACTGAATACAAAACACTGCCCTTGGCCTCGTCTCTCTGCTTCCACTTTGCCAACTGCTCATCTGCTGATTGACTACTGCGAATACGGTCAATGAGTGAAGACTGGATAGTCAAGGTAGATAGACGAGGAACTCTACCTCGAGAATATGACTCTAGATCAAACCTCTGCATCTCAATCTGTAGAGGTCTCCGAATCGTCAAATGAGCCATCACTGCGACTTTTCTGCTCAATTCATCCGCAACTACATTAGCTTTACCTGGGTGGTAGCTAATGTCACAGTCGTAGTCCTTCACAAGCTCCAACCAACGCCTCTGACGCATGTTCAGCTCCTTCTGCGTAAAGAAATACTTGAGGCTCTTGTGGTCGGTAAAGATCTGGCACTTCTCTCCATACAGATAATGCCTCCAAATCTTCATGGCAAAAACTACAGCGGCCAACTCTAAATCATGGGTAGGGTAGTTCTTCTCATGAGTTTTCAGCTGTCTAGACGCATAAGCTATCACCTTCCCATGCTGCATCAATACGGCGCCAAGACAGAGCTTCGAAGCATCGGTATACAGAACAAACTCACCGGGCCCTGACGGCATGGCCAAAACTGGTGCTGAGATAAGAGCTTGCTTCAAAGTATCGAAGCTCTTCTGACACTCCTTGCTCCAAACAAATTTCACATTCTTCTTTGTCAGTGCTGTGAGTGGAACTGCAATCGAGGAGAATCCCTTAATGAACTTCCGATAATACCCTGCTAAGTCAAGAAAACTGCGAATCTCTGATGCATTCTGCGGCACAACCCAATCTCTGACTGCTGCAACTTTAGCCGGGTCTACCTCAATGCCACTACTGGAAACAATGTGGCCTAAGAACGCCACCTTCTCCAACCAGAATTCGCATTTACTGAACTTTGCGAATAGTTTGTGCTTTTGCAATGTCTGCAACACTGTAGTCAGATGCCTGCTGTGATCCTCCCGATTCTTGGAGTAGACGAGGATGTCGTCTATGAATACTATCACGAACTGATCGAGGTACGGCTGAAATACGCGATTCATGAGATCCATGAAGATCGCTGGCGCATTCGTCAAACCGAACGGCATCACAAGGAACTCGTAGTGGCCATAACGAGTCCTGAAAGCTGTCTTCGAAACATCAGCATCTCTCACTCTCAACTGGTGATAACCGGAACGCAGATCTATCTTAGAGAAAATCGAAGCTCCCTGCAACTGGTCAAACAGATCCTCAATCCTCGGAAGTGGGTATTTATTCTTCACTGTAACCCTGTTCAACTCCCGGTAGTCAATACAAAGCCTCATCGAGCCATCCTTCTTCTTAACAAACAAGACTGGCGCGCCCCAAGGTGAGAAACTAGGGCGAATGAACTCCTTGTCAAGAAGTTCCTGAATCTGCTTCTTAAGCTCTGCCATCTCTGTCGGGGCTAGTCGATACGGCGCTTTTGAGATCGGAGCCGTACCTGGCATAAGCTCGATGGAAAACTCCACCTCTCTCTCAGGTGGAACACCAGAGACGTCCTCAGGGAAAACGTCTACGAAGTCTCTAACAATCGGAACATCTGAGGCTGACTGACTGGGTGCCTCGGGGACAGATATAAAAGTTGCTAAAAATGCCCGACACCCTCTATGCATGAGCTTTCTAGCCTGAACATATGGAATAATGCGCGGTAAAGGAAAGTACCTGTCCGGCTCAAATAAGAACTGAGTCATCCCAGGCGGTCGGACTAGAATGGATCTCCGCTGAAAGTCGATCAAAACTCTGTTCCGCGATAGCCAGTCCATCCCCAGAATGATGTCAAACTCTGGCATCGGCAATAAGATGAGATCCGCATAAACAAGATTTCCATGCAGCTCAAGGTCTATGTCTCGGATCACGCTGGTGGCGGTTATCTCCTCTCCCGAAGGCAATGACACCGAATAGGCTACATCTAGCCCGATGGTCTTAACTTTGAGAAAGTTTGCAAAGACCTCTGAAATAAATGAGTGGGTAGCCCCTGAATCTATCAGGGCTTTGGTAGCTGAGCCAGCTATGAAAATTCTCCCTGAAAGTTCGGAACACTAAGCTGAACCCAAATAATCACAAGAGCTAAGCTTATAGACATGCAAAGGTCACAGTTCTTCTAACTAAATCCCGAAAATAATACTGAGTAGAGCATGCAATCCTATCGCAATTCTAAGTTCAAAATCTTAATCCCGATTCCCAAAACATTGGAATGCAAATGTAACTTAAAGCTGTAAGGTACCTGTCATCAGCATGGTATCAGGGTTCGTCTCCGCAGCATGGAGAGCAAAAACTCTGCCTTGGGTAGGCAGATTCTTCCGGGGGCACTGCCGTAGCATGTGGTCCGTGCTGCCACACTTAAAACATTTCCCTGAGCCAAACATGCATGCTTCCGGATGACGGCGTGAGCACTTGGGACAGACTGGGTGCTCAAAGGTCCTCGGGACGACACGTCCCTGCTGCTGTTGCTGGGGTCCTCCTCTGTTTCTGGGCGGCCCGTAATGCGGCCTCTTATGCTGATGCTGATGCTGCTGAGGAGGAGGGCGGTGGGGTACCTGGATTAGGCGCTTGCCCTGACGGTCTCTCTCGATGTCCCGCTGATCCTGCTCTGCTGCTAAGGCTTTGGAGACAGCGACCTCATAAGAAGTAGGGTCAGACACCCTAACATCACGGCGCAAGATCGGCCGTAAACCCACCAAGAAATGCATCAACTTGGCTCTAGCATCATTCGTGATCAGGGGGACAAAATGACAACCCCTCTCAAACTTACGGATGAACTCCGTACCAGTCATATCCCCTGTCTCAGGCTCATGAACTCTGTGGTCAACCTGGTGCGCACCTCCTCAGTAAAATATTTGGAGTAGAATACCTCCGTGAAACGTGTCCATGACAGGGTAGCCAAGTTGAGGGCTACTGAAGCTCCTTCCCACCATAAGCGGGCATCTCCTCCGAACAGATAAGAGGCACAACGAACTCGATCTGCATCTCCAAGCTCCATGAACTTAAAAAAAACCTCGAGGGACTTGATCCAGCCCTCGGCAACCATGGGGTCCGTCGTCCCAGAAAACTCCTTTGGACGCATCTTCATGAATCTCTCGTATACTGCCTCAGGCTCTGTCGGCCTGGTCGCCACAGCATTGTTCTCCGCAAACTGCGCGAAGAACCGAGTCATCCCAGCTAGCATCTGGGCATTCATGTCCGGTGGTGGTGGAGGTGGTAAGTCTCTCTCCTGCCTCTGCTCCTCCCAGACCTCCTGGCGAGGCTCCTCATTTCTAGTGCGCTCGAGAATGCGTCTAGGGGCCATACTGTTCCATACATAACCCATACGTAACTAACATGCATAATTCCATAATTTATTTACATTTAAGTACTGAACAATAACATAAATTTGGAAGTAAAACATTTCATGTAAACATGCTGTTAAATAATTCATGCTTTAAATAAAATGCGTAACTGTAAAACTTACAGACCGACGACGTGACTTCATGAGCTTCTCGCGGTCAGTAGTAGTGCAACCCTTTACAGAACCATTGCTCTGATACCAGATGTAGAGGCCTAAAAATCCTTACTTGAAAATTTGCGGAAAATTTAAAATTTTTCTTTTAAAATAAATGGAGTGCCTCATTCATACCAAAAACTGATAAAATATTTAACGTTCAAAACAGCAGCGGAAGAAATTATTACTTGCCAAAATAACAAGTTAAAGTATTCAATAACTAATAAAATATTTGAGCATCAAAATGGCAAGTGCTGAAACTGAGGTCCTCGGGTGCCACTACTGCCGACTCGAGCTAGCTCACTGGTCCCCGCCCTCGATCCCGACATCATCAGTACCTACAACAATCAAGTCTAGTGAGTCTAAAGACTCAACATGCATATATCGTAAATAACGAGTAAATATAGTAAAATTGCATGGGAGTAAAATTTCATGTCATGAGGCATATCGTAAAATGTCGTGTCATGATTAATTATAATACGTGCATAGCTGAACTGAAAATCATAGTGAAACTGTTTGCTCCTTGGAGCCCTGTACTGAAATAGCATATAATAATTTTCTGTGAGATTATGGTCTACGCAAGTGGTCCCTGAACTGAACTGAACTGAGCTGACCGATACTGGTGACCGGACCGATACTGGGGATCGGATTTACGTCTGATCAGACTACTGCCACAGTACTGGGTGAAACAACTGAACTGACCGGTAACTGGTGACCGGGCCGATACTGGGGACCGGACTTAAGCATGATAGTAAAGTGACCACAAGCAATATCGCATAAATCTCAAAATTTGTATTTTTGCACGTAATATAATTAAATAACTGAATTAAATATCCTGTACCCATTTTACTGCTTGGATTGGATCGCTCCCAGGCTCGCTGCAACCTAAATATGCCATGAAAAATATGCAATAGATTTATGGGACCAAACTATACAATAACCTTAAAAAATGTGACAATTACGCCTACCGACTTCGTATTAAATCATGACTCCGAGCCAACCCGAACCAACACTGAACCATCATGTAGTCATGATTAAAATACGTCTAAAATGATCAAATAATGCTCCTAAAATGGTGAGGGCCGAAATCTAGGTGAATGGAGGCCAAAACATGAAACGCTCTTTCGAGAGTCAATTTGGCACATCGCACCGTAAATTCTCGTACGACCTCAAAAATGATCCGAATCACGAACGGCCAAAAACATGACCTTCCTAACTCGGTGAGGTACTGTCCAGTCCAAGGCCATGGGCTAAAAGCCAACCGAGAACTCGAACGAGCCACTGAACCGTCACAGCAAGTTGCTGTCCAGAAATACAGCAGCTGTGCTTTGGTTTCTTGTGTCGTTTGCGAGACTAATGGCCATTGGGGCTTGAACCACCGACCAAAATCTCTTACCAACATCCCAAGGAATGATTTGAACCATGGCTAAGGGCTTTAGACCAGCCACAATTCGAAATATTCCAGCAACGACCCAAACGTTACAACCGAGAACAAATTCTGCACGTAGGATGCATTGCTTTTGTTTTGCTGTCACGAATCGTTCCAATGGCCATTTGATTGACCATGACACGATCTAGACATCTAGGGGCATGGTATGAACCGTGGCTAAGGGCCATAGGCCAACCAAGATCCACACCATCCACCAAACCAAAATGACACATGCTGTAAAAATGAAGGGCCGAAATGGGGTAAGGGCTGTTCTTGATGTTTTAGTTTAAAACCGAGTAACCATGGACCGAGCCACCAAAAGGGCGACTTAGTCACGTCTTAGACATGCTAGGGAAGTGATCCAACCATGGCTATAAGCCCTTAGGGCAGCCAAGATCAGATTCATTTCCCTTTGACAGCAACATGAGAAAATCGAAACTCAATATGGCAAGAATGGGAAGCTGCTGTCATTTCTTGTTTCCAGTGGGTGTGGGGCTCGAATGAATGGACCAAAGTGATCCTAATACATCCTATTACATGTCTATAAGTCGCCTTGGGAGCCTGGAATCGATTCAATACCTGAAACCCACAACACAAAGCAAACCGTGAAGCTTAAAAAGGGAGGGCCGAAAATCTGCATGTACATTTTCTGAAATTTCTTGGTGTGATTCGGTTTTTACATGAAAGGATGATCATGAAACATAAAAATAATGATAGTATGACTTGATTGAAGAGTCAAGGAAAAATATATGCATGCCTGGTTTCGTTTGAAAGAAAAACGAAAAGAAGAGACGATCCGGCGCGGAGGAGGTGGAGTGTTCTTGCTACCTTGTTCTTCACTCGATTTTTCTCTCTTGTTTTTCCCCTAGGACCTCGCGATTTTTTTTTTTGCTCTTAATTTCTCTCAGATTTCGGTGATGGGGAGGGGAAGAAATGGTGGTTAGGGGAATGAGGGAGATGGGTGCAAAATATAGGGAAAAATGCAAGACCAAGTCTACTCTTTTTGAATTTTGTATTTTGGTTTGATATCAAATATTTGTTGGGTGTTTTGTTAGATGAAAATGACCGAATCCTACATGTTTTACAAGGCTAGGATGTTGGTTACTAATTAATTAATTAAGGGTGATTAATAATTAAAAAGGTTGGCATGCTAAAACAACAAAGAATGAGTCAAAGGGTGAGTTGGAAAAGGAATTGTCTAGTCATTAAAGGTGGCCGAATTTTAGCAATAAAAATGAAGGGGAATTGTTGTTTAACTAGTAAATTTTTAATTCTTTAAATCCTTACCTATCCTTTAAATAATTTAGTGAATTAACCCCTTAATTATGGAACTTAAATGAATTAATTTCCTACTCAACTCAAGTTGCTTAAATAATTCTCTAAACCTCCTTTTAACTTAAATTAACTTACTAGCTAGCTAAAATAAATTTTGGGAATGTTTTCTGAATCTTAAATTTTATCTCTAAACTCCAACTCCAGTCCGGCCTCACTGAAATAACTGAAATGCTAAAAATTAAACTGCTACGGAAAATGATTAAATTTAAATACTCATGCAATAAAAATCATTTTAATTTAAATACTAGAATTATGCATGGCTTATACGTAGTCTAAGTTACGGGTTCTACAATCACTCCTCAAGATATGGGTTTGGGTTTCAAAGTTTCTATCCCTTCCGGTGACCAAATGTTCACATCTAGAATTGTCAAAGATCTGGAGCTTCGTTTGTGCAAAGATGTGGTTCGGGCAGACCTTATTGTGCTTCCTATGCCCGAATTTGATATCATACTTGGAATGGATTGGTTATCAGCGAATGGAGCTTCAATTGATTTTCATCAGAGATCAGTGTCTATTCGACCGCCTAGTGGTAAATCTTTTGTTTTTGAGGCGGCAAGAAACAAGCAAATGCCGCATGTTATCTCTTGTCTACATGAGAGGAAGCTTATTAAACACGGATGCCAAGCTTTTCTAGCGTGTGTCACTACTGCACAGGAATCTATCAGTCAGAAATTGGAAGATGTTGATATTGTCAGAGATTTTCCCAGCGTCTTTCCCGAAGACGTTTATGGCATTCCACCCGATTGTGAAGTGGAATTCTCTATTGATCTGATGCCGGGCACTGTTCCTATATCTAAAACACCTTATCATCTACCACCCGCCGAAATGAAAGAATTAAAAGATCAAATCCAGGAATTGCTAGACAAGGGTTTCATTCGCCTTAGTTATTCTCCATGGGGCGCACCAGTATTATTTGTGAAGAAGAAAGATGAGAGTATGCGTCTATGCATCGACTATCGAGAGCTCAACAAGGTCACTATCAAAAATAAGTATCCACTGCCAAGAATTGAAGATTTATTTGATCATTTGCAAGGAGCATCGATGTTTTCTAAGATAGATCTTCGATCCGGGTACCACCAGTTGAAAGTGAAAGAGTCGGATGTTCACAAGATGACATTTCGTACTAGATATGGGCACTACGAGTTTATGGTCATGCCATTCGGCCTGACTAATGCGCCAGCGATTTTCATGGATATCATGAATCGTGTATTTTAGCCGTATCTAGATCAGTTTATTATAGTCTTCATTGATGATATATTGATCTATTCGAGGGATAAAGAAGAGCATAGTCGTCATTTGAGGACAGCATTGCAAGTACTACAAGACAGAAAACTTTATGCAAAATTCAGAAAGTGCGAGTTTTGGCTTGATAGAGTGGCTTTCTTAGGCCGCATCATTTTCTAGTGATGGCGTTGAAGTTGATCCAAGCAAAGTCGAGGCAGTGAAAGAGTGGCCAGTACCAAAAGGTGTTACCGAGATTCGTAGTTTCTTGGGACTAGCTGGCTATTATCGCAAATTCATCAAAGGATTCTCATCCATTGCAGTACCATTGACATCCTTGACTAAGAAGAATGCAAAGTTTATTTGGGGATCCGAGTGTCAAGACAGTTTTGACAAGTTGAAGCAAACTTTGATATCAGTACCCGTGTTATCTATGCCATCAGGGCAAGGGGAGTATGTTCTATATACCGACGCTTCTAAACTTGGTTTGGGCGCAGTTCTGATGCAAAATGATCGAGTTATAGCCTATGCGTCGAGACAGTTGAAAATTCACGAGAAAAACTACCCTACTCATGATCTTGTGTTTGCAGCAGTAGTTTTTGCATTGAAAATTTGGAGACACTACCTTTATGGGGAGAAGTGCAAAATATTCACCGATCATAAAAGTCTGAAATACTTCTTCACCCAAAAGGAACTGAACATGAGACAGCGTAGATGGCTTGAGTTAGTAAAGGACTACGACTGTGAGATTGGCTATCATCCGGGGAAAGCTAATGTTGTGGCAGACGAACTGAGTAGGAAAACAGCAGTTATCACTCAATTATCACTTCAAAGACCGTTGCAGTCCGAGATACAGCGGTTTGAGCTTACAGTCTATGCTAGGGACGAGGCCCCTAATCTTGCCACATTATCAGTACAGTCGACTTTGAGAGACAGAATTCGTGATGGACAGTCTACCGATGAGCAATTGCAAAAGTGGAGAGCTAGAGATGAAGCCAAGGGTCAGAAATTATATTCATAGGTGGATGGTATGGTTCGTTATCGAGATCGGTTATGGGTTCCTAGTGACGATTCTTTGAGAGACCTTATTATGAAGGAAGCTCATGACACATCATATTCCATTCACCCGGGTAGCACGAAAATGTACAAAGATTTGCAGTTGCTATATTGGTGGCCAGGTATGAAGAGAGACATTCTGAAGTTTGTATCCGAGTGTTTGACTTGCCAACAAGTTAAAGCAGAGCATCAAAGACCAGCGGGGAAATTGAAGCCACTCCCTATTCCCGAGTGGAAATGGGTAAATGTCACCATGGACTTTGTTGTGGGATTGACAAAGACAGTTAAGGGATTCAATGCCATTTGGGTGATAGTTGATCGTCTTACAAAATCAGCGCATTTTCTACCTATTAAGACGAATTTTACCATGATTCAGTACGCTTACTTATATATTCGAGAGATAGTACGTCTACATGGAATTCCTGTATCTATTGTGTCTGATAGAGATCCAAGATTCACGTCATCTTTTTGGAAGAGTTTACATGCAGCGATGTTGACCAAGTTATTATTCAGTACAACATTTCATCCTCAAACCGATGGTCAGTCTGAGAGAGTTATACAGATTCTAGAAGATCTACTGCGAGCATGTGTTATCAACTTCCAAGGCAGTTGGGAACAAAAATTACCTCTACTGAAGTTCACCTACAATAATAGCTATCAATCATCAATCGGGATGGCTCTTTTTGAGGCACTTTATGGAAGGAAATGTAGATCTCCTATTCATTAGGACGAAGAGGGTGAAAGAAGAGAGATTGGTCCAGACGTGATTGAAGAGACTACCGAGCTTATAGTCAAAATTCGCGAGAGAATGAAGACGGCGCAAAGCCGACAAAAGAGTTGTGCAGACAAGCGATGGAGGGACTTGGAGTTCGCAGTGGGCGATCACGTATTTGTGAAAATAACGCCTATGAAGGGTGTTATGCGTTTTTGAAAAAAAGGCAAGCTAAGTCCAAGATTTATTGGATCGTTTGAGATTTTGGAGAAGATTGGGACACTAGCTTATAGAGTGGCATTGCCACCAACACTTTCGGGAATTCATAATGTGTTCCATATTTCGATGCTGCGGAAATACATGTCGAACCCGTCACATGTACTAAATTATGAACCTCTTCAATTAACTCCAAATATGACATATGAAAAAAGAACCGTTCAGATCTTAGCAAGGCAAGAATGAAGATTACGAAATAAAGTCATTCCAATGGTCAAGGTCAAGTGGCTGAATCACTCAGAAGAAGAAGCTACTTGGGAAACCGAGAGGGACTTGAGAAGTCTCTATCTAGACTTATCCGGTAAGTTCTAATTTCGAGGGCGAAATTTAAATTAAGAGGAGGAGGAATTGTAAGGTCCAAAATTAAGACGACGTAATTCAATTGCATGCAAATCTAGGAAATATGAAAATAAGTAATAAATTGATTTAGTTGCTAAATTATTTGTGTGACATGCATGATTTTATATTAAATATGATTTAATTTTCATTTTTCATAAAACTGTATTTTTAAGGAATATTCACGTTGCGATCGAAGAACGGAGACCGAGGGCTGAAAAACGTAAAATGTTTTTTTCTAAATAAATATTTTTAATTATTTAAAATATAGTTGATGGTTTTTTTCATATTTTTGAAAAAAAGGGATTCTGAGGTTATTTTATACGCTGGGGCGTAAATTTTATCGGTGTTGGTTTTTCAACAAAAATACGAACTTTTTGACCACCCGGCTAATAAATTCACAAACTTTATTTACCAAAACTATTATAATGTTTTAATTAAATCTTAATTAAGACTAATGAGCCTAAATTGTTGGCTTAATAGGCCTAAAGCATTGTTAGTGATTAATTAGTATATATTATAAAAAACCCTACCCAAACCCCACACTTTTACACGCCTCAAAGTCTGAATTCTCACCTCAAAATACTCCAAATACAAGGTACACAACACACCAAAAAATTGGAAGAAGAAAATCGAAAAAAAGCTCAAGGGAAATTCAAGCCAAGGTCTTGCTCCGTTCTTCGTCATCATCAACGGTTTTTTCGTGCGTAAATTACGCAAAGGCATGCCTATTATTTCCTTCGAAACATCATCACACCATAGTATTTATTTATGCATGATTTTTTTAGAAAAACATAGCACCAAGTTAAATTTTCGTAACTAGATTCTTAGGTGTTCTAAATTGATGCTTTCAATTTCCAAAATCATGTTTTATATATGTTAAAGGGGCTGCCATGATCAGGACATGTTTAGACATTGTTTTACATGAGGATAGAGTCCAAAAATAAGCCACAAACATGCACAAAACCACAAGACACAAGCTGGTGCATAAGTTGCTATCATGGAGTACATGGTTCGGTTTTATTGTCTTCACGGTTTGGCTTGGTCATGGCTTCTGTCCAGGGCTAGCCAAGGTCACGAGGGATTCCAGGAAAGAGTCCTAGCCATGCTAGGACTCGAGCTAAGGGGCTGGGAGGAGTCCTTGACAGCAAGGACTCCTACCCGAGTGAAGCCAAGGAGGGACACGCAAGTTCTGTATTTTATGCAGGCTTGTGGGCTCGGTCTAGGGGGCCTGGGCTGGGTCAGGTCGAGTCCTTAGGGGCCTTATTGGTTGCACAATAGGTTGGTTCAGTGGTTGGGTTCGTTGGTAGAGTCCTGGAAGCTAGAACAAGAGTCCTTGTCAATGTGCAATTCTCGGCAAGTGTATGTACCAATAGTTATGGTTCGGTTTTGAGGTTGGGTGTGGTTTCCGTGGGTTCCTAAGTTCCAGTAGGGTACCTAAGGGTGTTGGTTAGGGTCTGGTCCATTATGGTTTGGGGGTGACTCGATAAAATCGGAAGATGGGTCGGGTTCGAAGGTTAGGTGTCATATTAGGGTTTCCTAAACTTAAATATATAAAAAACGGCTCACGGGGGTCGAGTCGTGGTTCATGGGGACTAATATAATATAAAAAGACTAAACTTAGAATTTAGAAATTTTATATTAAAGTTTGGGATTTTTCAGAATTAAAACGCTTTCAAAAACGTCCAATTACGAAATATTTAAAAACCGTAGTTTTTAAGCTAAATAAAATTATGGAAATTTTAATTTAGGCTTAAATAATTATTTGGGACATGTTAGAGTCAAGAAAATCAAGAAAAAGTCAAAAACAAAAAATGTCACGTTCAGGGGTAAAACGGTCTTTTTACACAAAAAATTTAGTAAACGTCATGGCAGTGTCTTAAATGCTATTTTATATTCTAATAAGATTATTTTCAATGATTATGGATGTTTATGAATTTTTATATGTTGAAATATTATTTTTTAGATGTTCATGAATTATTAAGTTTAAATTTAACATTTAAAAGATATGTTGTATTCTTGGTTTCAAAAATAAAATGATATGTATACGCATGATTTTTATTAAGTGATGATAACATGTTGAAGGACGTGAAGGGATTGTTACTACTACATGTTGGAAATATCGTGAGGGTTATGGTCCCAGTGGGAGCCCGACGATCGTGTTTCCTTGGATACGGATAAGAAAACGAATATGAACACGAATATGTTAATACGTAGGTCAGGGCCCAGTTGACTGGTGAGAGTGTTGCTAGTGTCCCCCGGCGCCCAGTACTGTGGTTTTCTTAAGATGGATCCATCGCCCAATACGATCAAGAATACAAGTCACAATCACGATCTGAATTCAACAAACACGGACATGAACATGAAATTGAATATGGATATGAATATGAATATGTTTATGTGATATGTTTATGTTTTTTTTAAAACGTTTAAGTTTAAAGTTTATGCATTATTAAGAAAATGATATTTTAAGTACAAGTATTTTCACTGTTATGTGTTAACTGTATTACGTATTACTTGTTATCAAGATAGGACGTGTTGAGTCTTTAGACTCACTAGGTGTGTTTGATGCAGGTGATATAAATAACTATGATATTTGGAGGTCTTGACGCGTGACTTGCTGGACTGTCGGTGCACATAACCCGAGGACCAGCGCTTCTATTTCCGCATTTAAGTTTATGATTTTAAGTTAAAGATTTTTACGACATATTATTTATGCTTTTTTGATAGATTTTGAGAGGTTTAGTATGCGCTACTCTTTTCAACATTTATTGTTTTTTAGGTTTGATAAAACGATTTACGTTTTCTTGTTTTGACTATTTTCTCTTTTGATTTTCAAGTACTAGTTGGATGTTTATTTTAAAAATGGTACAAAGGTATTTTTGTATATGTATATGTATATGTATAGACCAAATATAAAAAAAAAATTAGCCCGTTTTAAGAAAACGAATAAGCAGACGTTTCATCAAATGCCTTATGGCAGACACTGAATCAACCTCAACATCTGGAGAGGTATTTGATTTTGACTCTAATGAATTTACACGAACTGATTTGGTTAATACACTGCATGACATGGTGGAAGAGTAGTCAAGACTTTCTCATTCATTCGAGGAAGTTAAGACTGAAAATCAAAACTTAAAGGATCAAATCAGTAAGTTTACTTGCTTGCAAGAAAACAGCTGTAGTGATCTAAAAGTTGAGATAAGTAAGTTGAAAATTGAGAATGAAAGAGTAAATGCAGAATACCAAACAATGAGATCTGAAAATCAAAAGCTATCACTACTGATAAATGCATAGAACTAGTCTTCTGTTTCTTTAGAGAAGATGCAAGAATTGCAGAAGCAATCCGGTGACAGAAGTGGTCTCGGATTCAGCAATAATGAAAGCACTTCTGAAATGAGTACTAAGCCAGAACTGGATAAAGGCAAATGGAAATTCATTCACTTTGTTAAATCCAGTATGGTATATGAACATGTAGTACCAACTGTTAGAGTTGAAAAGACTGTAGATCACACGAACAGAAGGAAGCATTATGGTCTGGGTTATGTTGAACCTAAGGGGAGAGTTCACCAAAGTTTTGGATCGAGTAGAGGATTTAACTCAGGAGGTTAATCTTCTATGAAGGTTAAAAACTACCAGTACTATAATTCTAGACCTGTTCATAAGAGATACAGGCCAGACAACACAAACAGAAGGGAAGAACAACATTCTAAGATGCATACTGTTAGAAATAGCAGACCTTCTGTTGCACCCACATCTTTGGACACCCGAAGTACAAGGTCACCAAGAATTGTACAAATGTGAGTTCTCAAAGGACTGATAAGGATTGAACCCAAATAGACTGGGTACAAGTTACTAAAATTTGTGTGTGTCCCATCAAAAGTTAAACAAACAAGACAGGTCCCTCGGTTTCCTTCTTTTTCTGTTTTGGGTTTGTGAGTTTCGAATTTAGGGTGTTGGGTGGATCTTGGTTAGCTTCTAGCCCTGAGCCATGGTTCACACAATACCTCATGATGTCTAGATCATGCCATGGTCGATCAAATGGCCACTGGAATGAAAATGACAGCAACAATAAGAAACACTCCCCCAATTACAGCGCATGGTGTTCTCGGGTGGAGCTTGGCGTTGTCCTATGGATTTGCTTGGTTTGCGGTTGGCTTGTAGCCATTAGCCATGGGTTCAAGCCATGCCTTAGGAAGTTGGTAAGAGGCTCTGGTCAGTGGTTCAAGCCCCAATGGAAAATAGCCTCATAAACGAAGCAAGGAAGCACAACAGCTGCTGCTGTATTTTTCGTGACAGCTGCTCGGGCTTTGATTCAGGAGGCTTGTTTGAGTTCTTGGTTGGATTTTAGCCTATGGCCTTGGACTAAACAGTACCTAAATGAGTTTGGAAGGTCATGTTTTTGGCCGTTTGTGATTTGGTTGAATTTAGAGGTCGTACGGGAATTTACGGTGCAATGTGCCAAAGTGACTCTCGAAAGAGCGTTTCATGTTTTTGGCCTCCATTCGCCAAATTTCGAGTATTACAATTCTTAGGAGCATTATTTCATCATGTTAGGCGTATTTCAACCATGACTAAACGATGTTTTGATGTTGGTTCGGGTTGGTACGAAGTCATGGTTGGAAATTAAGTCGTTGGCCCCGTTTTTGGGTTCAATTACTAAATTAGTCTCAAGAAAAATTATTTGCACGTTTCTCATGATAGGATTAGGTCGCAGCGAGCCTGAGAACGATCCAACTCAATTGGTAAAAATAAAAACAGGATTTTAATTATATCACGTGCATAAAATATAAAATGTTTATTTTTGAGATATATGCGATATGTCTTGTGGCCACCTTATGCTTATGGGATTGCTTCATCCGGTGACTTATGACCGGTTTATGTTTATGTATGGGTACGGATATCCAGTCCAAGGGCTGTGATGATCTCTACCATCCAGTATACTGTGATTTAGTCTGAATAGACGATTCATGTTATGTTATGGGCCACTTGCGTTGAACATTATCTCTACAGAAAAATTATGATATGATATTTTATGACAGGGCTCTATCGAGCAAACATTTTACGTACAATTTTCAGTTATACACGTATTTATAATTACTCATGATATGATTTTTCACGTTATGCTTTACGATATGATATTTTTACGTGGCATGCGATTTTATGATATATTTACTTGTTAAGCACGATATATGCATGCTGAGTCTTTAGACTCACTAGACTTGATTGTTGTAGGTACTGATGAGGTCGGTACTGAGGGCGGGGACCAGGGAGCTAGCTTGGTTCGGCAGTAGTAGGAACCCGAGGACCTCATGCTTCAATTCATTTATCATTTTAAGCTCAAAACTCATTTTATCTTGTTGAACTAATTTTAAGTTGTGGCTTGAAAACAACATTTACTTCCGCTGCTATTTTAACATTAAAATTTTTATCTGTTTATCTTATGAATGAGGCATGTTATTTATTTTTAATAAGAAAAATTTTAAATAATTCCGCAAATTTACAAATACGAAATGCGTGCCTCGACAGCTGGTATCAGAGCCTATGTTCTTGTAAAGGATTATACTACTACTGAACTCGAGAAGCTCATGAAGTCACGTCTTCGGTCTGTAAGTTTTACGTTTATGCATTTCGTTTAAAGCATAAAATATTTTAACATCATATTTTCATGAAATGTTTTATGTCAAGATTATGATTATGCAGTACTTATTTAAATTTAAAGAAATAATAGAAATTATGCATGTTGGTTACGTATGGGTTATATTTATGGAACAGTATGCTTCCTAGACGCATTCCTTAGCGCATGAGAGATGACGAGGCTCGTCATGAGGATGGTGAGGATCATAGGCAGGAGAGAAATGCACCACCACCCCCTCCGCCGGACATGAACGCCCAGATGTTAGCTGGAATGACTCAGTTCTTCGCACAGCTTGCGGGGAACAATGCTGTGAGAACCAGACAGACGGGACCTGAGGCTACATATGAGCGGTTCATGAAGATGAGACCGAAGGAGTTCTCAGGGACGGCGGATCCTATGATTTCCGAGGGCTGGATCAAGTCCCTCGAGGTTATTTTCGAGTTCATGGAGCTGGGAGATGAAGATAGGGTTTGTTGTGCAACCTATCTATTTGGAGGAGACGCCCGCTTATGGTGGGAAGGAGCATCCGCAGCCTTGAACTTGTCTACTCTGAGCTGGACGCGCTTTACAGAGGTATTCTACTCTAAATATTTTACTTACGAGGTGCGTTCCAGGTTGACCAGGGAGTTCATGACCCTGAGGCAGGGAGATATGACTGTTATGGAGTTTATCCGTAAGTTTGAGAGGGGTTGCCATTTCGTGCCCCTGATGGCTAATGATGCTGGAGCCAAGCTGAGACATTTTCTGGATGGTCTACGGCCGATCTTGCGCCTTGATGTTCGGGTGGCTGGCCCTACTACCTGTGATGTTGCCGTCTCCAGAGCTCTAGCTGTAGAGCAGGATCAGCACGATATAGAGAGAGACCGCCAGGGCAAGCGACCAGTCCAGATGCCGCACCGCCCTCCTCAGCAGCAGCATCAGAATAAGAGGCCTTTCCACGGCCCACACAGGAACAGAGGACAGCAGCAGCAGCAGGGACGGGCAGTCCCGAGGGCCGTCGAGTACCCAGTCTGTGCAAAGTGCTCCCGTTGTCACGCCGGAGTTTGTATGTACGGCTCAGGGAAGTACTACAAGTGCGGTAGTCCGGACCACCTACTGAAGAATTTCTCTCAGGGGAGTATGCCTACTCAAGGCAGAGTTTTTGCTCTCCATGCAGTGGAGACAAACCCAGAGACCATGCTCATGACAGGTATATTAAGCTTTAAGTTTGTATCTGAATATCGATGTTTTGGGAGTCTGGGTTAAGATTTTGAACTTAGAATTGCGATAGGATTGCATGCTCTAATAAGTGCTCTTCCGGGAATTTAGGTTAGTAGAACTTTGACCTTCTCCTGTCTATAAGTATAGTTCTTTAATTATTGGGTTCAACTTGATGTTCCAACCTTTCAGGGAGTATTTTTATAGCTGGTTCAGCAATGAATGCCTTGATTTATTCAGGGGCAACTCATTCGTTCATCTCAGACATCTTTGCGAATTTTCTTAAGGTCAGGACCATTGGGCTTGATGTAGCGTATTCAGTAGTACTGCCTTCGGGAGAGGAGCTGACAGCTACTAATGTGGTCCGAGACATAGACCTTGAACTTCATTGCAATCTCGTTTATGCGGATCTGATCGTACTGCCGATGCCAGAAGTTTATATCATTCTGGGGATGGACTGGCTATTAAGGAACAGAGTTTTGATTGACTTCCAGCGGAGATCTTTGCTAGTCCAGCCGCAGGGGAGAGAGCAGTTCTTATTCAAGCCAGACAGGTACTTTCCCTTACCGCGCATTATACCTTGTGTCCAGGCTAGGAAACTCATGCATAGATGATGTCGAGCGTTTTTAGCGACTTTTGTATCTGTTCCCGAGTCACCCAGTCAGTCAGCCTCCGATGTCCCAATTGTTAGGAATTTTCTGGACGTGTTTCCTGATGACGTCTCTGGTATGACACCCAAACGAGAGGTAAAGTTTTCTATTGAGCTTATGCCAGGTACGGTACCGATATCAAAGGCACCGTACCGATTAGCACCGACAGAGATGGAAGAACTGAAGAAGCAGATTCAGGAACTTCTTGACAAGGAGTTCATTCGCCTGAGGTTTTCACCATGGGGCGCGCCAGTCTTGTTTGTGAAGAAGAAGGATGGTTCGATGAGACTCTGTATTGGTTACAGGGAATTGAACAAGGTTACAGTGAAGAACAAATACCCACTTCCACGGATTGAGGATTTATTTGACCAGTTTCAGGGTGCTTCGGTATACTCAAAGATTGATCTGCGTTCTGGTTATCATCAGTTGAGGGTGAAAGATGCCGATGTTCTCAAGACTGTTTTCAGGACTCGTTATGGCCACTTTGAGTTCCTTGTGATGCCGTTCGGTTTGACAAATGCGCCCGCGATCTTCATGGATCTCATGAATCGCGTATTTCAGCCATATCTTGACCAGTTCGTGATAGTATTCATAGACGACATTCTCGTCTACTCAAAGAATCACGAGGAGCACAGCAGACATCTGACAGCAGTTTTGCAGACACTACAGAAGCATAAGTTATTCGCGAAGTTCAGTAAATGCGAATTTTGGTTAGAGAAGGTGGCGTTCCTAGGCCACATCGTTTCTAACAGCAGTATTGAGTTAGACCCAGCGAAAGTTTCAGCAGTCAGAGATTGGGTTGTGCCGCATAATGCATCCGAAATCAGTAGTTTCCTCGGGCTAGCAGGATATTATCGGAAGTTTATTCAGGGATTCTCCTCTATCGTAGTTCCACTCACGTCGTTGACAAAGAAGAATGTTAAATTTGTGTGGAGCGATGAGTGTCAGAAGAGCGTCGATAATTTGAAGCAAGCTCTTATCTCAGCATCAGTTTTGGCCATGCCGTCAGGGCTCGGAGATTTTGTGTTGTATACCGATGCTTCGAAGCTCGGTTTGGGCGCAGTGTTGATGCAGCATGGGAAGGTGATAGCATATGCTTCTCGTCAGTTGAAGACCCATGAGATGAACTACCCTACCCACGATCTAGAATTGGCAGCCATAGTATTTGCCTTGAAGATCTGGAGGGATTATTTGTACGGAGAGAAGTGCCAGATCTTTACCGACCATAAGAGCGTCAAGTACTTCTTTACGCAGAAAGACTTGAATATGCGTCAGAGGCGTTGGTAGGAGCTAGTGAAGGACTATGACTGTGACATTAGCTACCACCCGGGCAAAGCTAATGTAGTTGCGGACGAATTGAGCAGGAAAGTCGCAGTGATGGCTCATTTGACGATTCCGAGACCTCTTCAGTTTGAGATGCAGAGGTTTGATTTAGAGACATATCCTCGAGGTAGAGTTCCCCGTCCATCTACATTAACAATTCAGTCTTCTCTTCTAGACCGTATTCGCAATGGGCAGTCAGCAGATGAACAGTTGGCAAAGTGGAAGCAGAGAGATGAGGCCAAGGGCGGTATCTTGTATACAGTTAGCGATGGTATTGTTAGATATCGAGACAGAATGTGGGTTCCTAGCAGCGATTCTATTCGAGCAGATATTTTATCAGAGGCCCACATGTCACCGTACTCCATTCACCCTGGGAGTACTAAGATGTACAAAGATCTGCAGCTGTTGTATTGGTGGCCCGGAATGAAGAAGGATATCAAACGTTTTGTATCCGAGTGTCTGACTTGTCAGCTAGTGAAAGCGGAGCATCAGAGACCAGCAGTTATGCTCAAGACCCTTTCTATTCCCGAGTGGAAGTGGGAGAATGTTACCATGGACTTCGTAGTCGGTTTGCCGAAGTCAGTCAGAGGATCAAAAGCTATCTGGGTGATTGTTGATCGTCTTACCAAATCAGCGCACTTCTTGCCTATTAAGACGACTTTCACCATGATTCAGTATGCAGAGTTGTATATCCAGGAGATAGTCCGACTTCATGGTATTTCCGTTTCTATAGTGTCTGACCGAGATCCTAGGTTCACTTCTTCATTTTGGAAGAGTTTGCATTCGACGATGGGTACGAAGTTGTTGTTTAGCACAACTTTCCACCCTCAGAGACAGATGGGCAGTCAGAGAGAGTTATCCAGATTTTTGAGGATCTTCTCCGCGCTTGTGTTATTGATTTCTCAGGGAGTTGGGAGTCGAAGTTGCCGTTGGTAGAATTCACCTATAACAACAGTTTTCAGTCGTCTATAGGTATGGCTCCGTATGAAGCACTGTATGGTCGCAAGTGTAGATCTCCTATTCACTGGGATGAAGTAGGGGAGAGATCAGAGTTGGGTCAGGAGATCATTCAGCAGACTGCCTGTGGAACCCGTATATTAGACTACGTATAAGCCATGCATAATTCCTATTATTTAAATTAAAATGATTTTATTCCATGAGTATTTAAATTCTCTTCTTTAAATTTATTTATTTCATGCAGTAGTTTAATTATTAGCTTTCAGTAAATTAAGTGAGGCCGGACTGGAGTTGGAGTAAATAGATAAATTTTTAATATTAAGAAAATATTCTTAGAATTTATTTAAGATAAATAATAATTTATTTTAAGGAAAAAGAAAGTTTAAGAATTTATTTAATTAACTTGAGATAAGTAGTAAATAAATTCTTTTAGGTTCAATAATTTAATTAAAAGACTGAAATAAATATGTGACCAATTGAGATAAGTTAATCTAGACTTATTTTAATTAAAGAATTATAATTTGACATGATAGTAAATTTATCTTTAAAATTTAAAGAATTATCCATGCATGCAAGATAATGACATTCCCTAACTAATTTATTTATTCACTAAAATATTTAATGGGTAGATCTAACTCTAAGGAATTAAAATACAAGATTTAAGAAATATTTTCCCTCCATTTTTATTCTAATTTTCGGCCTCCTCTTTAGTTTTTTTAAAGATTTTAATTAGTGGGACAAATTATTCTTTAAGCATCTTTCCTTATCTATTTTCTTGGGAGATAATTCCATCATACTAAATCATCAATAATTAATATTTAAGCAATATTTTTACCTTTATTCCATTAAAAAATTCCGACCCAACCATTTGAAAGATTTAAAATATTTTGACCAATCATTTCCTTATTTCTTTCCTTACCCTTTACTTGGAGATAATCCTTCACCATTTTTAAATCCTCATTAATTATTAAATAAGCAATTTCCCTACGCTACATTATCTAGAAAATCGGCCACCCCCTATTTTAAAAGATTTAATTTTGTTTAACAACTCATTCTTTATTATTCTTTCCCTTAATCTTTTTTTTTAGATAGATATCTTTCCCAACTTTTAAATCACCAACAATTAAATAATTAAACAATTTTACCTTGTCCCTAAACCATGAGAAACGTCCAAGTGCACTCCTAAATATTCCCCAAAAATCTTTTCATATCATTCCATTTCCCTTATCTCTCAAACAAGAAGATAGATAGATTTTTCATTTCCTTTATCTTGCAAACTTTCCCCTCACTTTAGCCATTCTCTCCCCCAAAAATTTCACATCACAATTGAGAGGAAAAATCGTGTGCGGCTTGAGAGAAAACAAGAGAGAAAAACAAGAAGCAAAGCACTCCGTCTCCTCCGCGCCGCGTCGTTGCAATTCGTTTGTTTTCTTTTCAAAACGAAACCAGGCATGTTTATACCTTCTTTCACACTTCAACCAAGTCATATTAATATTTTTAAACAACCATACTCAGGATTTTTATGAAGCAAAACCGAAATAAAGCAACAGCATTTTCAAAAAATATGTACAGAATTTTTATGGTTCATGTGCGCCTTCACGGTTTGGCTTGTTTTGATGATTCAGGTGGCTGGCTCGACTCTAAGGGCTCGGGGCTGCGTATAGACACGTACTAGGGTGTGTCAAGACCATGTTGGTCCATTCGTTCAGTCCCATACACGCTGGAAACTCGCATGTGACAGCAACACCCCAAATGTGTCCCTTTGAGTCTCGATTTGTATAGTTGCTGTCAAAGGAGGGAGTTTCTGATCTTGGCTGCCCTAGGGGCCTATAGCCATGGTTAGAACACTTCCCTATCATGTCTAAGACGTGACCAAGTCGCCTTTTTACGCTCGGTCCATGGCAGAATCAATTTTTAAATCAAAACTCATGCACAGCCCCTTCTCCCCTTTCGAATTCTGCTTGTGTTACTTTCGAGTTTGGTGGTGTGGTGTGAATTTTGCTTGGCCTCTGGCCCATAGCCATGGTTCATACCATATCCCTTGATGTCTAGATAGTGCCATGGTCAACCAAATGGCCACTGGAATGGTCCATGACAGCAAGAAGCGTCGCAACACCCCACGCGCAGAATTAAGTGCTCGGGTGGACTTTTCGGTTGGTTTCGGGTGTGGTGCGATTTATGGCTGGCCTAGGGCCCTTAGCCATGGTTCAAATCATCCCTTAGGATGTTGGTAAGGGACTCTGGTTGGTGGTTCAAGCCCCAATGGCCGGTAGTCTCAAAAACGACGCAAGGAATCAAAGGCGCTGCTGCTGTATTTTTGGACAGCAAGCGTGCTGCAGTTCAGAGGCGTGTTCCGGGTTCTTGATTGGCTTTTAGCCTATGGCCTTGGACTGGACAGTGCCTCATCAAGTTAGGAAGGTCATGTTTTTAGCCGTTCATGATTCGGATCATTTTAGAGGTCGTACAAGAATTTACGGTGCAATGTGCCAAAATGACTCTCGAAAGAGCTTTTCACGTTTTTGGCCTCCATTCACTAAATTTCGAGGACTGTACATTTAGGAGCATTATTTCATCATTTTAGGCATATTTTAATCATGACTATAGATGGTTTGGTGTTGGTTCGAGTTGTTACGGAGCCACGATTAAATACGAAGTCGTTAGGCGCAATTGTCTCAGTTTTTAGATTCAATTGCAAGTTTGGTCAAGTTAAACCATATGCACATTTTTCATGTTAGATTTAGGTCGCAGGGAGCTTGGGAGCGATCCAACCCAATCAGTAAAATTATTACAGAATATTCAATTATGTTATTTAATTATATTACGTGCAAAATATTCATTTTGAGATTTATGCGATATGGCTTGTGGTCACTTTACTATCATGGGATTATTACTTCACCCGATCGTCAGTTACCAGTCCCGGTCGCCAGTTACCGGTCAGTTCAGTTTCATCCAGTATACTATGGCATTAGTCTGATCAGACGTTCATTACTTCGCCCGGTCGCCAGTTACCGGTTCCGGTCGCCAGTTACCGGTCAGTTCAGTTCCGTTCAGTGCAGGGGACACTTGCGTAGACCATAATCTCACCAGAAAATTTATGACATGCCATTTTATTACAGGGCTCCAAGGAGCAAACATTTTCACTGTGATTTTCATCTCAGTTATGCACGTATTATAATTGATCATGATAAGTTATTTTCACGTATGCCTCATGACATGATATTTTATCCCATGCAAATTTTACTATATTATTTACTCGTTATTTACAATATATGCATGCTGAGTCTTTAGACTCACTAGACTTGATTGTTGTAGGTGCTGATGATGTTGGGATCGAGGGCGGGGACCAGTGAGCCAGCTTGAGTCGGCAGTAGTGGGACCCGAGGACCTCATTTACAGCATTTACCATTTTTTTTATGCTCAAACATTTTTATCAGTCGTTGGATTACTTTAACCTGTTATTTTGCGAACAATAATTTCTTTCGCTTCTATTTTGAACATTAAACTTGATTTATCAGATTATTTTGTGAATGAGGTATTTTAATTACTTTAAAAAGAAAATTTTAAATTTTTCCGCAAATTTTCAAACACGAATTTTCGGGCCATTACAGGTGGTATCAGAGCAATGATTCTGTAAAGGGTTGCTCTATTACTGACCTCGAGAAGCTCACGAAGTCACGTCTTCGGTCTGTAAGTTTTACATTCTTGAATTTTATTTAAAGCCGGAATTAGTTTAACTGCATGTTCTCATGAAGTATTTTACGTTCAGATTTGAATCGTTCAGTATTTTCTTTTTACATTTAAATAAATTATGGAATTATGCATGTTGGTTACGTATGGGTTATATATGGAATAGTATGCCTCCTAGACGCCAAGTTGGACGCCCGAGAGGTGATGATGAGCCTCGTCATGAGGACAGGGAGGAGCAGAGACAGGAGAGGAACGGACCTCCACCCCTCCACCAAATATGAATGCCCAGATGCTAGCTGAGATGACTCAGTTCTTCGCACAGTTTGTGGGGAACAATGCTGTGGCGACCAGGCCGACAGGGCCTGAGGCTGTCTACGAGAGATTCATGAAGATGCGTCCTAAGGAATTTTCAGGGACGACGGACCACATGATTGCCGAGGGCTGGATCAAGTCCCTCGAGGTTATCTTCGAGTTCATGGAGATAGGAGATGCAGACAGAGTCCGATGTGCCAGCTACTTATTCGGAGGAGATGCCCGCTGATGGTGGGAAGGAGCATCAGTAGCCCTGAACTTGGCTACGCGGAGTTGGACGCGCTTCACGGAGGTATTCTACTCCAAATATTTTACCGAGGAAGTGCGCACCAGGTTGACCACTGAGTTCGTGTGCCTGAGACAGGGAGATCTGACTGTTACGGACTTCATCCGTAAGTTTGAGAGGGGTTGTCATTTTGTGCCCCTGATCGCGAATGATGCTAAAGCTAAGTTGATGCATTTCCTGGTGGGTCTACAGCCGATCTTGCGCCAGGATGTTAGGGTGTCTGACCCTACTACTTATGAGGTCGCTGTCTCCAAAGCTCTAGCCGCAGAGCAGGATCAGCGTGATATCGAGAGAGACCGCCAGGGCAAGCACCCAGTCCAGGTACCACACCGCCCGCCTCCTCAGCAGCATCAGCAGCAGAACAAGAGGCCTTTTCATGGGCCGCCTAGAAACAGAGGCCAGCAGCAGCAGCAGCAGCGGGGACGCCCAGGCCCGAGGACTGTTGAGCTCCCAGTTTGCCCTAAATGCTCACGCCGCCATACTGGAGCATGTATGTTTGGCTCAGGAAAGTGTTATAAGTGTGGTAGTCCAGACCACTTACTTCTGCAGTGCCCTCAGAGGAATCTGCCTACCCAAGGCAGAGTTTTCGATCTCCATGCTACGGAGACGAACCCAGAAACCATTCTTATGACAGGTATCTTAACGCTTTGAGTTATATTTGAAATTCGATGTTTTGGGGATCTAGGTTAATATTTTTGAACTTAGAATTGCGATAGGATTGCATGCTTTACTCATTATTATTTTCGGGAATTAGGGTAGAAGAACTCTGGCCTTTGCATGTGTATAAGTTTAGTTCTTGTAACTATTGGGTTCAACTCAGAGTTCCGATCTTTCAGGGAGAATTTTTATATCTAGTTCCGCTACGAAGGCCTTGATAGATTCAGAGGCCACCCACTCATTTATTTCGGAGGTCTTTGCTAATTTCCTCAAGGTCTAGACCGTTGGGCTAGATGTAGCCTATTCAGTAGTATTGCCTTCTGGTGAGGAGATGGCAGCTACCAATGTGATCCGAGACATAGATCTTGAGCTCCATGGCAACCTCGTTTATGCGGATCTGATCGTGTTGCCGATGCCAGAGTTTGACATCATACTAGGGATGGATTGGCTATTGCGGAACAGAGTTTTGATTGACGCAGTTCTTATTCGAGTCGGACAGGTACTTTCCCTTACCGTGCATTATTCCTTATGTCAAGGCTAGGAAGCTCATGCATAGAGGGTGTCAGGTATTTTTAGCAACTTTTATATCTGTCCCCGAGGCACCCAGTCAGTCAGCCGCAGATGTTCCGATCGTTAGAGAATTCTTAGACGTTTTTCCTGATGATGTCTCTGGTATGCCACCCGAAAGAGAGGTGGAGTTTTCTGTTGAACTTATGCCAGGTACGGTACCGATCTCAAAAGCACCGTACCGACTAGTGCAGACAGAGATGGCAGAGCTGAAGAAGCATATTCAGGAACTTCTCGACAAGGAGTTCATTCGACCGAGTTTCTCACCATGGGGCGCGCCAGTCTTGTTTGTGAAGAAGAAGGATGGATCCATGAGACTTTGCATCGATTACAGGGAGTTGAACAGGGTTAAAGTGATGAACAAATACCCACTCCCGAGGATCGAAGATCTATTTGACCAGTTGCAGGGAGCTTCGGTATTCTCCAAGATTGATCTGCATTCCGGTTATCACCAGTTGAGGGTGAAAGACGCTGATGTTTCCAAGACTTCTTTCAGGACTCGTTATGGCCACTACGAGTTCCTGGTGATGCCTTTCGGTGTAATGCCCGAATTTTGAAAAAAATAAAATTGTGGCAGTAGATGTGATGGTTTATGGCTTTACGTTATGGTATGAATGGTAATGAATGTTATAGAATGGAATAGATAATGGATGGGTAGAATCAAAGGTTGAATTTGATCTAAATAGGTAGTGGAAGTGCAGAAACGGTATGAAAAATATGGCAGTAGTTGTGGTTTTTAGCATAATAATTTGTATATTGATCCAATTGATGTAAGGCCACTTTTATTAGAAAGGTAAGACATAAGGCTATGACTTTCTTATTTTGAGTTTTGGTCAAATCATTAGGGAAGATGAGCCAAAAGCACCCCGAAGTGTGTCGTGCGTATCGTCGTTCCTACAATGACACATGTTGGGAGATTGAGCATAACTCTTTACTCAGACCTCCAAATGACATGAAGCTAATTGGAGATGCATGCCAAGACATAGGGCTACAACTTTTATGTTGACCACTTTTGCAAATTAGGACGTTAAAAATTCGTTATTGGCAGATTTACGCGCGCCATCGGGCAGGATCCAGTGCCCTAGCGCGCCGGTTGCTGAAATTTTGGTGTTTGGGCAGCAAGGGGCGCGCGGCTGTGCCAAAACACGCGCCATGGCGCCCAGCACTTGTACAAAAAACGTGTTTTGGTGTTGGGAAGGCATAAAAATCGAATGGTATCATAATTTTCCTCATTCTTCTTCTTTCTCTTCCAACGAAACCCTCCGTCCTTCCATTTTCTACATTTCTTCTTCAATATATGGGAGAATTGTTCAAGGAAATTATGAAATGAAGTTAGATTTGTGATCCTCTCTTCAAGATCTTCAAGATGGTGTAAGTATGTTATATTTTATTCAAGTTTGGAAATGGGTTGAAGTTTAGAATTGATATTTGAGTTGATATTTGAGATATTGAGATGTTGGAGATGTTGAAATTGTGTTGGTTTGAAGTTTAAAATTGAATTGAAGCCAATGACAAAGTAAAGGAGTTAACTCTTTAGCACGCATGTCATGTTTTTGATAAAATGATTCAATAAATGTTTTCAAGGCATATTGCGGTTAAGAAATTTACGGATCTTGATTCGAAGCATTATTGAAGTAACTATGAATTTTGTACAGAAATTGCTCTGTTTTGATAAATAATCCGAGTTCTTGAGTTATAGTAGACTTCGAAGGTTCAAGACTTCTCACCTACACATTTCGATCTTCTTTTGGTAATATTTGAAAGGTATGTTACGGTCGGTAACATACGAGGTAAAAGTATCATTTTTATTTTAAATTGAAAATTCTATGGCTCGATGAATTACTTGTGATTTGATGATGATTGTGGCCTTGAGATGAGTTTATTATAATATCGAAATGATGATATTGATTTGCATCATTACATTGCATATTGAGCCACTTGTTGATTCAGATTTGATATGGCGGAGGTCGCCTTGATTTATTGATTTGTTGGACGTATGGGGCTATAGTTGAGTTGGCATAGTGTATGCGGAGGTCGCTGCTATGGCCTGAACACTCTCTATATGCGCACCATAGTCCTGGGATTGTAGAACACAGCACCCCACCTCGAGCGGATGAGTCGGTGGATGTTGCTGGGGGATTCTCTTTCCTTGGGTACCCTATGACCAGATGATTCACTTGATCTTGAGATTTATTGATAGCCCACAGCTTCTGATCATGCATTGCATTATATTGCATCTTTATGAATTTAATATGAAATATTTGTCACTTTAATTCTCATATGTTATTGATTGTATCATACTGGGTTTATACTCACCGGCATGTCCGGTACCTCTTGTTTTCATGTGCTTGACGGTAGGTGAGGCGAGGCTTGGGATGCCAGAGTCCAGCTCAAGGCGAGGAGATACGAGTTAGAGTGGGATTCTCGGGTCTTAGGAGCTATTTTATGATGTTGGGATTTCTTTATTTTGGCATGTTGAAAATTATATTTCAAACATTTGAGACAATTAAATTATTTTGACGATGTTTATGTGGATTTGTGAACCACAAATTATGTATTTTACTCGATCATTTGGTTTGTTACAATTATAATTATTAGTATTAGATATCGGACTCGGGGCCCCACATTAGGTGGTATCAGAGCGTAAGATATTTGGGAACATGGTAGATCGAGTCAGTTCGAATTGATTGATCATGTGATATATTTGTTAGCATTTTCATATTGCTATGATGTGAAATATATGATTTAAATTGAGATATGATATTGTTGAGTAGATTTTTGAGATTGTTGAGTCTCAAGAGCCAGAGATGATTGATACAAGATTGAGATGATTATGATATTGTTATTTTATCTTTGTTTGATCTATTGTATATCAGACATGGCTACTCGAGGTAGAGGTCGTGGTAGACATAGACAGAACGTACCAGAAGCACAAGATCAGGGCAGTGCTACTCATACTCAGATGGATATTACTCCAACTCCGATGGAGATACTGTTAGCTAGATTTCAGTCTTTGCATCCACCGATGTTGAAGGGTACAGAGAATGCATTAGAGTGTGAGAACTGATTGGAGAATATGGATCAGTTATTTGAATCTCTCGAGTATTCAGATGATCATAGAATTAAATTAGTTGTTCATAAGTTATTGGATGTTGCTAAGAGTTGGTGGATCATGACTAAGAAATATTTAGAGGGTCGAGGTATGATTGTTACCTGGGATATTTTTAAATCTGAATTTTATCAGCGTTTCTTTCCTACCTCTTACAGGAAAGATAAGGGAGCCGAGTTTGCAAATTTAAAGTAGGGAAATTTGAATATTGAGGACTATGTTGCTAAGTTCTCGAATTTACTAAGATTTGCTCCTCATGTAGCATCCGATGAAGAAGCTAAGGCCGATCACTTCATAAATGGTCTTAACCCTGATATCTTTACCTTGGTTAATACCGGAAGGCCCAACACTTTTGCTGAGGCTCTTGATCGAGCCAAAGGAGCTAAATCCGGAATCATTAGGCAGAGAGGTTCTCAGATGCAACGACCCCAACAGCCACAATATCAACAACAGTTCAGATAGGGTAATAGTGGCAGTAACAGTGGTAACATAAGAGAGCAGTTTAGGGCTAGAGGGAAACAATTTAAGAGGCATAGTAGTAATTTTTCGAGTTCTAGTGGATCGAGACAGTCTGGTTCAGTTCAGAGTACTGGTTATTCAGGTCCGATTTGTGGTCAGTGTGGTGGTAGACATTATATCGATCAGTGTATAGGAGTCTCGGGAGCTTGCCACCTGTGTAATCAGGTGGGACACTATGCTCGAGTGTGTCCTAACCGTGGCAGTGATATATCTCAGAGTGGGGGATCATCGAGACAGAAACATCATCAGAATCGTCAGACCCCTACAGTTCATTCCTTTCAACAGTCAAACCGGTCAGATCAGAACAAACAGAGTGGTAGCCACAGGGTAGGACAGCCACCTAGACAGCAGGCTCGAGTTTTTGCACTCACTGAGGATGAGGCACATAATGCTCCAGATAATGTCATTGCAGGTAATTGTCTTCTCTCAGGTTATCCTGCTTATGTTTTGATGGATACTAGTGCATCACATACTTTCATAGCAGAGCACTTTGTCACATTGCATTCATTGCATTCTGTGCCATTATCATCTACATTATCTATTTCTACTCCACTGGGCAAAGTGATGAGGTCAGTTGAAATGATAAGTGGTTGTGAATTTCGTTATGAGGATAATGTCATTGAGATTGATTGTATTGTGTTGGAGATGTCTGATTTTGACTGCATACTTGGTATTGACATGTTGACAAGATACAGGGCTACTGTAGACTGTTTTCAGAAGATTGTTAAGTTTAGGCCTGATATGACAGATCACTGGACGTTCTATGGTAAGGGTTCTCGAGCTAAGATTCCTTTGATATCTGTTTTGTCCATGACTCGTTTGTTGCAGAAAGGAGCAGAATGTTTGTTGGTTTATGCAATTGATATTTCAAGGTCAGTTCCTAAATTGGCAGATATTCCAATTGTTAGTGAATTTTCAGATGTATTTCCAGATGAAATTCCAGGATTTCCTCCAGTCCGAGAGATTGAGTTCAACATTGAGTTTATGCCAGGTACACAGCCTATTTCTAGAGCTCCTTATAGGATGGCGCCAATTGAACTGAAGGAACTAAAGGATCAACTTGAGGATCTATTGGCTAAAGGATATATAAGACCAAGTGTTTCACCTTGGGGTGCTCCAGTTTTATTCGTGAAGAAGAAAGATGGGTCTATGAGGCTTTGTGTCGATTATAGACAGTTGAATAAAGCCACAGTAAAGAATAAGTATCCTTTGCCAAGGATTGAGGATCTCTGTGATCAGTTTCAGGGTTCTTCAGTATATTCTAAGATTGATTTAAGATCTGGATATCATCGATTAAGAGTTAGAGAGGCAGATGTGCCTAAGACTGCTTTTCGTACCAGGTATGGGCATTTTGAATTTTTGGTTATGCCTTTTGGGTTGACCAATGCACCTGCGGTATTTATGGATTTGATGAACCGTGTGTTTCAAAGGTATATAGATCAATTTGTAGTGATATTCATTGATGATATTCTTATTTATTCAAAATCTGAATTTGAGCATACCGAGCACTTGAGAGCTGTTTTGCAGATTTTGAGAACTGAAAAGTTGTATGCTAAATTATCCAAATGTGAGTTTTGGTTGGATAGAGTGGTTTTCCTTGGACATGTGATTTCAAGGGCTGGTATATCAGTTGATCCGAGTAAAGTTGAGGCAGTTATCAATTGGTCGAGACCAACATCAGTTCCTGAGGTGCGTAGTTTTATGGGTTTGGCAGGCTACTATCGTAGATTTATTGGAGGATTCTCACAGATTGCGAGGCCAATTACCCAGCTGACACAAAAGAAATCACCATTTATTTGGTCACAGACATGTGAGGCTAGTTTTGTTGAACTTAAGCAGAGATTGACTAGTGCTCCAGTTCTGACTATTCCATCAGGTGTAGGAGGATTTACAGTGCACACTGATGCTTCACATCAAGGACTGGGTTGTGTATTAATGCAGCTTGGCCGTGTTGTTGCCTATGCTTCACGACAGTTGAAGCCACGTGAGTCTAGATACCCAGTGCATGACTTGGAACTAGCAACAGTGGTTTTTGCCTTAAAGATTTGGCGTCACTACTTGCATGGTGAGAAATTTGAGATATTCACTGATCATAAGAGTTTGAAATACCTCTTTTCACAAGCGGAGTTGAACATGAGACAGAGACGTTGGTTAGACTTGTTGAAAGACTATGATTGAGAAATAAAATATTATCCAGGAAAGTCTAATGCAGCAGCCGATGCTTTGAGCAGACAAGTATGTAATATGTCTTTGATCACTAGAAGTGTATCTGATTTAGTAGAAGAATGTTGTTTCTCTGGTTTGGATTTTGTGGTAGATACTCAACATGTAAGAGTATTTATGATTCAGGCAGAGCCCGAGTTGTTCGTAAAAATTAAAGAGGCCCAAAGGTTGGATCAAAGCATTCAGAAATCAGTTGAACTCGTTAAATCAGGACATCGATCAGAATTTCAGGTCAATAATGATGGTATTTTGTTTGTGAATGATCGTATTGTAGTTCCTAATATTTCAGAGTTGAGGATGCAGATTTTGCGTGATGCTCATTGCAGTAAATTCAGTGTACACCCTGGAAGTAAAAAGATGTACAATGACTTGAAGAAACAATTTTGGTGGAAAAGAATGAAATCTGACATAGCAGAATTTGTATCTCGTTGTTTGAATTGTCAACAAGTGAAAGCAGTAAGAAAGCGACCAGAAGGTCTTTTGCATAGCCTTAAGGTTCCAGAATGGACGTGGGACCATATCACCATGGACTTTGTCACGAAATTGCCGATGTCGTCGAGGGGTTGCGATGCAATTTGGGTTATCGTTGACAGATTACCTAAGTCTTCGTGTTTCATTCCTTATCAGATGACATATAGGCATGATCAGATGGCCAGATTGTACATCAGAGAAGTTTTGAGATTGCATGGTGTGCCTAAGTCAATTGTATCAGATCGTGATCCCAGATTTTCTTCTCATTTTTGGCAGAGTTTACAAGAGGCCCTTGGTACTCGTTTTCATTTGAGTACAGCATATCATCCTCAGACAGACGGACAGTCAGAACGTACTATTCAGACATTAGAGGATATGCTGAGAGCTGTATTTATGGATTTTGGCATTGCTTGGCAGGATTTGTTACCACTTGTCGAGTTTTCTTGTAACAACAGTTATCAAGTAAGCATTGGAATGTCACCAGTTGAAGCATTATATGGCAGGAAGTGTCGATCTCCTCTGTATTGGGACGATTTATCTGAAGCACTTATTGTAGGACCTGATATGTTAAGAGATATGACAGAGAAATTGAAATTGATTCAAAGTCGTATGAGAGCTGCTCAGGATAGGCAGGCTAAGTATGCGAACATCAGGAGACGACCATTGATTTTTGAGAAAGGTGACAGAGTTTTTCTTAAAATATCTCCTTTCCGTGGTACAGTTAGATTTGGAAAGAAAGGAAAATTACCACCGAGATTTGTAGGTCTGTATGAGATTTTGGAACGTGTTGGTGATTTGGCTTATAGATTAGCTCTTCCTCCTGCATTATCAGGTGTTCATGATGTTTTTCATGTGTCTATGATGAGGAAATATCATCCAGATCCTTCTCATGTACTTCCACCCGATGAATTTGAGTTAGATCAGAATTTGAGCTACATTGAGAGACCGATTAAAATTCTAGATAGAAAAGATAAGCAACTCAGAAATAAATTGATACCGTTGATTAAAGTACAGTGGAACAGACATGGTGTCGAAAAGGCAACTTGGGAATTAGAAGATAAAATGAGACATAAATATCCAGAGTTATTCAATTGAAGTACGCTTCTATTCTCGGTTTTATTTTCAGTATTGATCATTACATCTTAGACTTGAAAGAGATGATTGATTTCGAGGACGAAATCTATTTTTAGAGGGGAGGAATTGTAATGCCCGAATTTTGAAAAAAATAAAATTGTGGCAGTAGTTGTGATGATTTATGGCTTTACGTTATGGTATGAATGGTAATGAATGTTATAGAATGGAATAGATAATGGATGGGTAGAATCAAAGGTTGAATTCGAGCTAAATAGGTAATGGAAGTGCAGAAACGGTAAGAAAAATGTGGCAGTAGTTGTGGTTTTTAGCATAATGTTTTGTATATTGATCCAATTGATGTCAGGCCACTTTTATTAGAAAGATAAGACATAAGGCTATAACTTTCGTATTTTGAGTTTCGGTCAAATCATTAGGGAAGACGAGCCAAAAGCGCCCCGAAATGTGTCGTGCGTATCGTCGTTCTTACAATGACACATGTTGGGAGATTGAGCATAACTCTTTACTCAGACCTCCAAATGACATGAGGCCAATTGGAGATGCAAGCCAAGACATAGGGCTACAACTTTTATGTTGACCACTTTGGCAAATTAGGACGTTAAAAATTCGTTTTTGGCAGAATTCCGCGCGCCATCGCGCAGGATCCAGCGCCCTAGCGCGCCGGTTGCTGAAATTTTGGTGTTTGGGCAGCAAGGGGCGTGCGGATGCGCCAAAACACGCGCCATGGCGCCCAGCACTTGTACAAAAAACGTGTTTTGGTGTTGGGAAGGCATAAAAATCGAATGGTATCATAATTTTCCTTATTTTTCTTCTTTCTCTTCCAACGAAACTCTCCTTCCTTCCATTTTCTACATTTCTTCTTCATTCTATGGGAGAATTGTTCAAGGAAATTATGAAATGAAGTTAGATTTGTGATCCTCTCTTCAAGATCTTCAAGATGGTGTAAGTATGTTATATTTTATTCAAGTTTGGAAATGGGTTGAAGTTTAGAATTGATATTTGAGTTGATATTTGAGATATTGAGATGTTGGAGATGTTGAAATTTTGTTGGTTTGAAGTTTAAAATGGAATTGAAGCCAATGACAAAGTAAAGGAGTTAACTCTTTCGCACGCATGTCATGTGTTTGATAAAATGATTCAATAAATGTTTTTATGGCATATTGCGGTTAAGAAATTTACGGATATTGATTCGAAGCATTATTGAAGTAACTATGAATTTTGTACAAAATTTGCTCTGTTTTGATAAATGATCCGAGTTCTTGAGTTATAGTAGACTTCGAAGGTTCAAGACTTCTCACCTACACATTTCGATCTTCTTTTGGTAATATTTGAAAGGTATGTTACGGTCGATAACATACGAGGTAAAAGTATCATTTTTATTTTAAATTTAAAATTCTATGGCTCGTTGAATTACTTGTGATTTGATGATGATTGTGGCCTTGAGATGAGTTTATTATAATATCAAAATGATGATATTGATTTGCATCATTACATTGCATATTGAGCCACTTGTTGATTCAGATTTGATATGGCGGAGGTCGCCTTGATTTATTGATTTGTTGGACGTATGGGGCTATAGTTGAGTTGGCATAGTGTATGCGGAGGTCGCTGCTATGGCCTGAACACTCTCTATATGCGCACCATAGTCCTGGGATTGTAGAACACAGCACCCCACCTCGAGCGGATGAGTCGGTGGATGTTGCTGGGGGATTCTCTTTCCTTGGGTACCCTATGACCAGATGATTCACTTGATCTTGAGATTTATTGATAGCCCACAGCTTCTGATCATGCATTGCATTATATTGCATCTTTATGAATTTAATATGAAATATTTGTCACTTTAATTCTCATATGTTATTGATTGTATCATACTGGGTTTATACTCACCGGCATGTCCGGTACCTCTTGTTTTCATGTGCTTGACGGTAGGTGAGGCGAGGCTTGGGATGCCAGAGTCCAGCTCAAGGCGAGGAGATACGAGTTAGAGTGGGATTCTCGGGTCTTAGGAGCTATTTTATGATGTTGGGATTTCTTTATTTTGGCATGTTGAAAATTATATTTCAAACATTTGAGACAATTAAATTATTTTGACGATGTTTATGTGGACTTGTGAACCACAAATTATGTATTTTACTCGATCATTTGGTTTGTTACAATTATAATTATTAGTATTAGATATCGGACCCGGGGCCCCACATTAGGTCTGACGAATGCGCCAGCGATCTTCATGGATCTCATGAATCGCGTATTTCAGTCGTATCTTGATCAGTTTGTGATAGTGTTCATAGACGACATTCTCGTCTACTCGAAGAATCAAGAGGATTACAACAGACATCTGACCACAGTGTTGCAAACCTTACAGAAGCATAAATTATTCGCAAAGTTCAGTAAATGCAAATTCTGGTTAGAGAAGGTGGCGTTCTTAGGCCACATTGTTTCTTGCAGTGGTATTGAGGTAGACCCGGAGAAAGTTGCAGCAGTCAGAGACTGGGTTGTCCCGCAGAATGCATCTGAGATTCGCAGTTTTCTTGGCCTAGCAGGATATTACCGGAAGTTCATTCAGGGATTTTCTTCCATCGCAGTTCCACTCACATCATTGACAAAGAAGAATGTGAAATTTGTGTGGAGCGATGATTGCCAGAAGAGCTTCGATACTTTGAAGCAAGCTCTTATCTCAGCACCAGTTTTGGCCATGCCGTCAAGGCCCGGTGAGTTTGTTCTATCTACCGATGCTTCGAAGCTCGGTCATGGCGCAGTATTGATGCAGCATGGGAAGGTGATAGCATATTCTTCTCGTCAGTTGAAGACTCATGAGTAGAATTACCCTACCCATAATCTAGAGTTGGCAGCCGTTGTATTTTCTTTGAAGATCTAGAGGCATTATTTGTACGGAGAGAAGTGCCAGATCTTTACTGACCATAAGAGCTTCAAGTACTTCTTTACGCAGAAAGAGCAGAATATGCGTCAGAGGCGCTGGTTGGAGCTTGTGAAAGACTATGATTGTGACATTACCTACCACCCGGGTAAAGCTACTGTAGTTGCGGATGCACTGAGCAGGAAAGTTGCAATGATGGCCCATTTGACGATTCAGAGACCTCTTCAGCATGAGATGCAGAGGTTTGATCTAGAGGCATATCCTCAAGGTAGAGTTCCCCGTCTATCTACCTTGACTATTCAGTCCTCTCTCTTAGACCGTATTCGCAGTGTTCAGTTAGCAGATGAGCAGTTGGCAAAGTGGAAGCAGAGAGATGAGGCCAAGGGCAGTGGCTTGTATTCAATTACTGACGGTATTGTGAGATACCGAGACAGGATATGGGTTCCTAGCAGTGATTCCATTCGAGCGGATATTCTATCAGAGACCCATATGTCACCGTACTCTATTCACCCTGGGAGTACGAAGATGTACAAAGATTTGCAGTTATTATATTGGTGGTCAGGAATGAAGAAGGATATCAGACGCTTTGTATCCGAGTGTCTGACTTGTCAGTTAGTGAAGGCAGAGCATCAGAGACCAGCGGGTTTGCTCAAGCCTCTTCCTATTCCTGAGTGGAAGTGGGAGAATGTTACCATGGACTTGGTGACCGGTTTACCGAAGTCAGTCAGAGGATCAAATGCTATCTGGGTGATTGTCGATCGTCTTACCAAATCAGCGCACTTCTTGCCTATCAAGACGACTTTCACCATGGTTCAGTATGCAGAGTTGTATATCCGAGAGATAGTCCGACTTCATGGTATTCCAATTTCTATCGTATCTGACAGAGACCCCAGATTCACTTCCTCTTTTTGGAAGAGTTTGCATTCGACGATGGGTACGAAGTTGCTGTTCAGCACAGCTTTCCACCCTCAGATAGATGGGCAGTCAGAGCGAGTCATTCAGATTTTGGAGGATCTTCTACGTGCTTGTGTTATCGATTTCTCCGGGAGTTGGGAGTCGAACTTGCCCTTAGTGGAGTTCACCTATAACAACAGCTTTCAGTCGTCTATATGAATGGCTCCGTATGAAGCATTGTATGGTCATAAGTGTAGATCTCATGTTCATTGGGATTAGGTAGGAGAGAGAGCCGAGTTGGGTCCAGATACTATTCAGCAGATTATCGATATAGTAGCCCAGATCCGTGACAGGATGAGGACTGCTCAGAGTCGACAGAAGAGCTATTCGGACCAGCGGAGGAGAGATTTAGAGTTCGCCGTGGGCGACCATGTCTTTGTGAAAGTGGCACCTATGAAAGGTGTCATGCGATTTGGGAAGAAAGAGAAGATCAGTCCGAGATTCATTGGACCATTTGAGATCCTCGACATGGTTGGGACGCTAGCTTATCGTGTTGCTCTTCCGCCGAATCTGGCCGGAGTACACAATGTGTTCCACGTCTTCATGCTGAGGAAGTATATGGCAAATCCTTCGCATGTGCTGAATTTCGAACCATTACAGCTCACTCCGAACCTGTCTAATGAGGAGAGACCAGTGCAGATCTTAGACAGACATGAGAAGAAACTTCGGAACAAGCTGGTTAAGCGAGTTAAAGTCAAGTGGCTTAAACATTCAGAGGAGGAAGCTACGTGAGAGTCTGAGCCAGAGATGAGGAGTCGGTATCCGGAACTATTCGGTGAGTTTTAATTTCGAGGACGAAATTTCTTTTAAGGGGGGAAGGATTGTAGAACCCGTATATTAGACTACGTATAAGCCATGCATAATTCTTAGTATTAAATTAAAATGATTTTATTGCATGAGTATTTAAATTCTCTTCTTTAAATTTATTTATTTCATGCAGTAGTTTAATTATTAGCTTTCAGTAAATTAAGTGAGGTCGGACTGGAGTTGGAGGAAAGAGATAAATTATTAATATTAAGAAAATATTCCTAGAATTTATTTAAGATAAATAATAATTTATTTTAAGGAAAAAGAAAGTTTAAGAATTTATTTAATTAACTTGAGATAAGTAGTAAATAAATTCTTTTAGGTTCAATAATTTAATTAAAAGCCTGAAATAAATATGTGACAAATTGAGATAAGTTAATCTAGACTTATTTTAATTAAGAAATTATAATTTGACATGATAGTAGATTTATTTTTAAAATTTTAAGAATTATCCATGCATGCAAGATAATGGCATTCCCTAACTAATTTATTTATTCACTAAAATATTTAATGGGTAGATCAAACTCTAAGGAATTAAAATTCAAGATTTAAGAAATATTTCTCCTCCATTTTTATTCTAATTTTCGGCCCTCCTCTTTAGTTTTTTTAAAGATTTTAATTAGTGGGACAAATTATTCTTTAAGCATCTTTCCTTATCTATTTTATTGGGAGATAATTTCATCATACTAAATCATCAATAATTAATATTTAAGCATATTTTTACCTTTATTCCATTAAAAAATTTCGACCCCTCCATTTGAAAGATTTAAAATATTTTGACCAATCATTTCCTTATTTCTTTCCTTACCCTTTACTTGGAGATAATCCTTCACCATTTTTAAATCCTCATTAATTATTAAATAAGCAATTTCCCTACCCTACTTTATCTAGAAAAATCGGCCACCCCTTATTTTAAAAGATTTAATTTTGTTTAACAACTCATTCTTTATTATTCTTTCCCTTAATCTTTTTTTTAGATAGATATCTTTCTCAACTTTTAAATCACCAACAATTAAATAATTAAACAATTTTCCCTTGTCCCTAGACCATGAGAAACGTCCAAGTGCACTCCTAAATATTCCCCAAAAATCTTTTCATATCATTCCATTTCCCTTATCTCTCAAACTAGAAGATAGAAAGATTTTTCATTTCCTTTATCTTGCAAACTTTCCCCTCACCCTAGCCATTCTATCGCCCTCCATTATTTCGAAAATTTCAGAGCACAATTGAGAGGAAACATCGTGTGAGGCTTGAGAGAAAACAAGAGAGAAAAACAAGAAGCAAAGCACTCCGTCTCCTCCGCGCCGCGTCGTTGTGTTTCGTTCGTTTTCTTTTCAAAACGAAACCAGGCATGTTTATACCTTCTTTGACACTTCAATCAAGTCATATTAATATTTTTAAACCGCCACACTCATGATTTTTATGAAGCAAAACCGAAATAAAGCAACAATATGTACAGAATTTTTATGGTTCATGTGCGCCTTCACAGTTTGGCTTGTTTTGATGATTCAGGAGGTTGGCTCGACTCCAGGGGCTCGGGGCTGCATACAGACACGTACTAGGGGGTGTCAAGACCATGTTGGTCCATTCGTTCAGTCCCATACACGCTGGAAACTCGCATGTGACAGCAACACCCCAAATGTTTCCCTTTGAGTCTCGATTTGTACAGTTGCTGTCAAGGGAGGGAGTTTCTGATCTTGGCTGCCCTAGGGGCCTATAGCCATGGTTAGAACACTTCCCTATCATGTCTAAGACGTGACCAAGTCACCTTTTTAGGCTCGGTCCATGGCGGAATCAATTTTTAAATCAAAATTCATGCACAGCCCCTTCTCCCCTTTCGAATTCTGCTTGTGTAACTTTCGAGTTTGGTGGTGTGGTGTGAATTTTGGTTGACCTCTAGCCCATAGCCACGGTTCATACCATATCCCTTGATGTCTAGATCCTGCCATGGGCAACCAAATGGCCACTGGAATGGTCCATGACAGCAAGAAGCGTCGCAACACCCCACGCGCCGAATTAAGTGCTCGGGTGGACTTTTCGGTTGGTTTCGAGTGTGGTGCGATTTATGGCTGGCCTAGGGCCCTTAGCCATGGTTCAAATCATCCCTTAGGATGTTGGTAAGGGACTCTGGTTGGTGGTTCAAGCCCCAATGGCCGGTAGTCTAAAAACAACGCAAGGAATCAAAGGCGCTGCTGCTGTATTTTTGGACAGCAAGCGTGCTGCGGTTCAGAGGCGTGTTCCGGGTTCTTGGTTGGCTTTTAGCCTATGGCCTTGGACTGGACAGTGCCTCATCAAGTTAGGAAGGTCATGTTTTTAGCCGTTCATGATTTGGAGCATTTTAGAGGTCGTACAAGAATTTACGGTGCAATGTGCCAAAATGACTCTCGAAAGAGCTTTTCACGTTTTTGGCCTCCATTTACTAAATTTCGAGTACTGTACATTTAGGAGCATTATTTCATCATTTTAGGTGTATTTTAATCATGACTATATGATGGATCGGTGTTGGTTCGGGTTTTTATAGTGTCACGATTAAATACGAAGTCGTTAGGCGCAATTGTCTCAGTTTTTGGATTCAATGCAAGTTTGGTCAAGTTAAACCATATGCACATTTTTCATGTTAGATTTAGGTCGCAGCGAGCTTGAGAGCGATCCAACCCAATCACTAAAATTATTACAGGATATTCAATTATGTTATTTAATTATATTATGTGCAAAATATTCATTTTGAGATTTATGCGATATGGCTTGTGGTCACTTTACTATCATGGGATTATTACATCACCCGGTCGTCAGTTACCGGTCCCGATCGCCAGTTACCGGTCAGTTCAGTTTCACCCAGTATACTGTGGCATTAGTCTGATCAGACGTTCATTACTTTGCCCGGTCGCCAGTTACGATATATGCAAGCTGAGTCTTTAGACTCACTAGACTTGATTGTTGTAGGTACTGATGAGGTCGGGACTGAGGGCGGGGACCAGTGAGCTAGCTTTTGTCGGCAGTAGTAGGAACCTGAGGACCTCGTGCTTCAGTTCATTTATCATTTTAAGCTCAAAACTCATTTTATCTTGTTGAACTATTTTTAAGTTGTGGCTTGAAAACAACATTTACTTCCGCTGCTATTTTAACATTAAACTTTTTATCAGTTTATCTTATGAATGAGGGATGTAATTTATTTTTAATAAGAAAAATTTTAAATAATTCCGCAAATTTACAAATACGAAATACGGGCCTCGACACTTAAAGAAGCTGCTAGAACAATGCTAGAAGATGCAGACATCTCTCAGCACTTCTGGGCAGAAGCAATCAACACAGCTTGCTATGCACAAAACATAACCATGGTTAACAAGAAGCATAATCAGACTCTTTATGAGATATGGAAAGGGAGTACGCCTAGTGTATCTTATTTTCATGTATTTGGTTGCAAATGCTTTGTACACAATAACGGTAAAAACTATTTGACTGCATTTGATTCAAAATCAGATGCTGGACTTTTTCTTGGTTACTCTGCAGTAAGCAAAGCTTTCAGAATCTTTAACAATAGAACTCTCAATGTTGAAGAATCTGTTCATGTTGTCTTCGACGAAGACAGCAGTGCACCTGAAATTTCTAACGTGTCAAATTTGAGTAACATGTTAGACAGGATTCATCTGGAACTGGATAGTGAAGACGATGAAGAATTAAATATCAAAGATGTTCAAAATCCAAAACCAGACATTTCAATAGTGGAACCATACGTACAGACATCAGATATACTAGTACCAGCAAATGACATACCCAAACCTGCTACTGGTTCAGCTGAGCTTAATCCAAATATGTCTAATCAGGAAGAAATCCCTTTAAACCCTTTTATCTTGAGAAAATCTCATCCTCCATCCTTGGTTATTGGCAATCCAGCAGCTCCTTTGAGAACCAGAAGGCAAATGCCATTGTTACAACTGCCATTTCTGAACCTACAGAATCTTGCCATTCAGTTATCCAATTATTAAGTTCATGGATTCGAAGATTAGTAAAGGATTCAGTAGTGGAGATCTTCTCTAGCTGATGCCACTCCTTCCACAGCATCGCATGCAGCAGAACTTGATCAGTGGCTAGCTCTGTAACATGATTGACATCAAATTGATGATTGTACTTCCTTGCTACTGCTCTTTGTGAGCGAGTAAAAGCCAAACAATTTTGATACAAATTCTGGAGATCTTGAATCTTGAACCATGAAGACATGACCTTTATCCATACATATTCCTCAATAATCTTCTTCAGATCTTCCAGATGAGGCAACATTTCGTCTGTAACAATAACATGCGTACTGCTACAAGCATCAGAATTGCTTGAACTAGACATATTGAACTGTTATTATCTATTTTTTTTTTGCTTTGTTGTAGACAGGTATTTATAGAAGCTGAAGAGACGGCTCTCTGTTTACGCGAATACCAAGAATCATTTATCATTCCCTCGGATTTTGTATCTTCACATTTATTAATTGCATTAATTTAGGGGGAACAATATCTTTTTCAGACTTATAATTTCGTACTTTGTCAGAAGCAGAAAGGATGTTTGTCTTTTCGATAAAACAGTGTGTTTGCTGGTTTTTATCAAGTGCTGGAAATATTTCAATACCTTATAACTTCCCGTAGATATTATCATAAAATGACAGGTATTACGAAAGAAGAAATGTCAATTGCTCTCTCTACATTCTCAGCTTCTGGAGAGGAACTCTCTCCTTCTTGTTTCAAGAAGCTTTTGAAAATGGAGTATCAAGTGCTCACTGACATTGTGGCGAAGGCACTCCTTGTCAAAGCCGGTACTTTTGACCGATTAACCAAGGAAAATTGTAAGGTCCAAAATTAAGAAGACGTAATCCAACGGCATTCGAATATAGGAAACATGAAAAATGGCTAATTAACTGATTTTAATTGCTAATTGATTATGTGACATACATGTTTATATGTTAAATAGGATATTATTGTCATTATGCATAAAACTGTATTTTTAAGAATATTCAAGTTGCGATCGAGGAACGGGGACCAAGGGCTGAAAAACGAAAAATGTTTTTATTAATAATTGTTTTTAATTATTTAAAATATAAGTGTTGCTTTTTCATATTTTTGAAAATAAAGGGTTTTGAGGTGATTTTATACGCCGGGACGTAAATTGTATCGGTGTTGGTTTTCAATAAAAATGCGAGCTTTTTGGCAACACGGCTAATAAATTCACAAATTTTTTCAAACAAAAACTTTGATAATATTTTATTAAATCCTAATTAAGACTAATGGGCTTAATTTAGTGGCCTAATAGGCCTAAGCTTAGTTAGTAGTTTAATTAGTATTTAAAAGGTTAAAACCCTACACCTAGCCACACAAAACTCACGGCCACACACCCCACTTAATATCAAACTCTCCCCCACCAGCCCTTACACGATACACACCACCAGTTGAAGGGTTTCTTTGTGAGGTTCAAGAGGATTCAAAGCCAAGGTTCTTGCTCGTTCTTCGTCGCCAAAGTTAATTCGTGCGTATATAACGCAAAGGCACGTCATACATCTTCTTTTCTCATCCATCATATCATAATATTGTTTGAAATATTGTATGCATGAAAAACATGAACTTATTTTTCTGTAATTTTCGGATTTATGGCATGCACAAGAGGTAACTCATGATTCTAGGATTTAAATTCATGTTTTATTACGTAAAGAGGCTGCCATGATCTTAGGTGATGAACAAGTGATGTTTATACATGATTTAAAGTCCTAACACACACACCTTAAACACCAAAGTCAAAAGAAACAAGCAACAAAGCAGGAACCGAATTTTCTGTCATGGGGTTCAAGAGGTTCGGCTTTCACGTGAAGGGGCTGGTTGGGGCTTGGCTTGGGGTCAGGGCTAGCCAGGGATGGGGTTGAGTCGAGGGAAGAGTCCTAGCCATGCTAGGACTTAAACCAAGGGATAGGAAGGAGTCCTAGCTTGGGGTCAGGGCTAGCCAGGGATGGGGTTGAGTCGAGGGAAGAGTCCTAGCCATGCTAGGACTTAAACCAAGGGATAGGAAGGAGTCTTAGCCTGCTAGGACTCCCACCCGAGTAACGCGCAGCGCATGCGCAAGAAGTTGGTGGCTTCTAGGGGCTTGGGGCCTGGTCTGTGGTTCAAGGGCCGGGCTAAGGTGATGCACTAGAGTCCTAGGAGGGTGCACGGGTGGTTGGTTCAGGGACTGGGCTCGCTGGTAGAGGCCTGGACGCAAAATCGTAGAGTCCTATCACAATAGGAGTTCTCGGCCAGCTCTTGCATGGGGTTGGGGGCTTCGGTTTTAAGTTTTGGGATGGTTTCTAAGTGAACTAAGGGTCCAGTAGGGTACTCTAGTATGTTGGTCAGGTTTTGGATCCACATTGTTTGGGGGTGACTCGAGAAAATCGAAAGATGGCTCGAGGTCGAAGTTTAGGTGTCATAATAGGGTTTCTAAATTAAAATAAATTGAAAAACGGCTCAAGGGGGTCGAGTCATAGTTCATAAGGGCTAAAATAATATAAAAAGACTAAATTTAGAATTTATGAATTTTATATTAAAGTTTGGGATTTTTCGAGATTAAAACATCGTCAAAACAATTAATTAAAGATAAATGAAAAAGTTTAATATTTAAGCTAAATAAAATTATGGGAAAATTAATTTAGCCTTAAATAATTATTTGGGACATGTTAGAGTCAATGAATTCAAGAAAAAGTCAAAGCCGAGAAATTTTACGTCTAGGGGTAAAACGGTCTTTTTACACCTAATATTAGTAAACGTCATGGCAGTGCTCTGAATACTATTTTTATGATATTATGATTATTTTTAAATGTTTATGAAATTTTCATGATTAAATTATGATTTTTAAATGTCTATGTGATTTTTTATGATTTAAAGAAGACATTTAAAAGACATGTTGCATACTTGGTTTCAAAAACAAAATTTTATGTTATGCATGATTTTTTTTATAAAGTGATGAGAATGTAAACGTTAAGGAAAGTGAAGTAATTGTGACTAATTCGATAATATTGGAGATATCGTGAGGGTGACGGTCCCAGTGGGAGCCCGACGATCGTATTTCCATTATTACGAATATAAAGTAACGGTAAGAATGGAAAAATCGTAAGGGAAAAGGCCCCAGAGGGAGCCCATTTATGGAAAAAGGCCTCAGAGGGAGCCCCAACGATCGTATTTCTATTCAATGAGGATAGGCCAGGGCCCAGTTGACCGGTGAGAGTGTTGCTGGTGTCCCCCGCCGCCCAGTACTGCGGTTTCATGTAGATGGATCCATCGACTTTTGAGGTTTGAGGAAAGTCACAATTAACGATCTGAATTCAACAAAAGAAAGAAAAAGGAAAACATTTATGATCATGTTAAAGGTTTTTTTAAGTCATGTTGAGGAAAAAGGAAAGGTTAAAGTTTATGTTTGCATGTCATGAAAATGTTATTTTTACGCAAAAGTATTTTCAATGTTGCATACGATTTTATACGTATTATTTGTTATAAAGATTATGGTGTGTTGAGTCTTTAGACTCACTAGGTGTGATGGATGCAGGTGAGGTTGAGGGAGGGCTTGACGGATGATTTGACTGGACTGAAGGCGCACACAACCCGAGGACCAGCGCTTCTACTTTTTCCGCATTTACGATTTATTATTCATGATTTATGTTAAAGATTTTAAGACTATTCATTTATGCTTTTGAGAGATTTTTGAGAGGTTTAGTATGGGCTATACTTTTCAAACTTATTGCTTTTTAGGTTTGATAAAACAGTTGACGATTTCTTTTATGACTATTGCACTTGATTTTTCTAAAATGCTAGATGGTTGGTGTTTATTTTAAGGGGTAAAATAAATATTTTCACGTGGTAAATGTACATGACTCAAAATGGAGTGTTTTAAAAAGAAAAAAAAATTTCTAGTACTTCTAAAGCAATAAAAAGGGTCGACGTTTCAAGAAGGTTCAAGTGATGGTGGCAATCACCTCGGATATTAAAGTGGATTGGAGTCTGTTTCTGTTCAAGGTCATGAAGGAAATGATTTCACGAAAGAGTATTGGTTTTGCAGTTCAGATCAGCACAATGCTCAAGGATGCTAGTTTTGCCTTTACTACTGAACAGGACGCCTCTTACATCACAATGGCGGATGCTGACAATGTGCTCGCGCTAAGGCCTAAGCCATCTGTGGTTGAAATCATTTCTCTGAAGAAAGAAGTGGGAGATAAGCAAACTGAGGCTCTAGGAACTCAGAAGAAGATTAAGAGAAAAAGAGTGGTTATCTCCACGGACTCTGATAAAACAGTGTCTGAAGAATCTGTTGCTCCTATTCAACCGTCTCTGCCACCTACTCCCAGTAAGAAGAAAGCTCGCACTCTGCTTCGAATAAAGAAAACATCAGCACTTGCTGATTTAGACAATGTCCCATTGAGACAAGTGTTTCGAGAAGCCGTTTCTTCTGTACCAAAAGTCACTTCTGTCTCTAAACCAGCTGCTGCCCCTACTGCTACTACGTCTACTGCCTCAATTTTCAGACCTTTGTCTGGAGTTGTTATTCGTGAACCTACTGCAGGGTCTTCTGCTTTTAGACCTATGATACCTGCTTTATCTTCGGATAAAGGTAAGGGAAAACTCATTTATGAACCACCATTTAACGCCGCCAAATCATCTGTTCTATCTGGTATTGATCTTCATTTGGAAGAAATTGAGAATTCTGCCAATGAAGCAATGACTTTCTTTGATGAAAGGCACAAAGCTCGCGTATTCCATCCTATCACATTCTTCAGAACTCCAGGAGTTTTTGGAAAAATGGTGAAAAATGAGAGAAAGATTTTTCATCTTGCCAAGACAGAAAATGTGATTGAAGCTATGAAACGCGAAGCTTCATTTTTGAGCAGCTTAAATATCAGAAGCTGGAATCAATGTTGAAGACTCTTCAGTTAAATTTTGATGCCTTGATTCCCACTGCCGCCCAAGGTCAGAATGTGATCCTTATTCTTACTGACCATTTGAGCATGATGAATGAGCAACTTCTTGCTCGGGAACAGCTTCATTCCAGAAATTGATCAAACTAAGCCAGTTGAGAAAAGAACTAAAGCTCCTTCAGAAGCTAAGGTTTCTAGTACTCCTGCCTCTCCCCAGATGTCTACTCAATCCTCTCCTATCATCTCTGTTCGTGAACTGGCTTCAGTAGATGAAGTAGTTCAATCTATTACTGTTGCTATCACTGCTGCACCAGACGCAGCCACAATTGTTGAATCAGTCCATCCAGCGGACCAACCAATGGAAGAATCCAATGTTGCCCAATCTCCATCACTGCCGAATTTGGAGATTTTCTCAACTGAACATCAAGCCGTAATGAGAGCTATCCAAAATGATCCAACTCCAGCGGTCGAACAATTGGAGGCCATGGAAGCCACGCAACCAGAAGAGAAAACCTTTTCTGAACCTTCTGCTGCTGATGAACCTTCTGCTGCTGCTGATAGACCTTCTGCTGAACTGTCTACTGCTATCACTACCGCTCCAGCAGACTTTGTTTCTTCTACTGCCTTAGTTGTTCTTCCTACTGAATCACCCGCTCAAATGGCTCATATTGCGCATGTTGCTGAAATCAAAGGACGATTACTAGCCAGAATCCCATCCACAGAAGAAAACAATTCAATCTTGAATCTGAGATTGATATACTGAAACGAACTGTTGACAGAATTTTCGAAATCGTCAAACAGTTATCTTTTAATCATGCTGGTGAAGTCAGTGCCACCGAATTCTTCAGAAAACGTACAATGAATTATATCCTTACCACGGCAGAATCATTGACAAAACTTGAGGTTGAATCTGACATCTTTAGGAAAAATGTCTTGGCTAGTTACTATAACCTCGCGCTCGGTCAGACTGATGTTCTTCTTACTATCTCTGCTCAAGACTCGTCTCTTCAATCCATCTCCACTCAAATTGCGGCTACTGACTCCAAAATCGGAACTATCAACACTCAGATTGAGTCTCAATCTCAATAGATTCAGGCTCTGAATGAACAAGTTTCAAGTCAAACCCCGATTCTGAAGATATTGCAAACTGGCTTTCTTACCCTTACTGGACGTGTGGATCTCTTACTTACTCAAGTTCAGGCGCTTGATGCCAAAAAAGGGGAACAGAAGGCAGACCGATAACAGAAGGAAGAACTGAAGGGCATGCTGCAGAATCATCTTACAGAAATCAAGATCCTTAGGATGAGGAACCTTTGTTCCGCGATATTGGAACAGATGACTAAGATTTCTTACTGCCTTAAACCATGTTTAACTGTTTATTTACTTATTAATCATTTTCGTGAAAATTGCTATCTGCTTTATTATTCATCGCTACTAACCTCTAGGTTTTGGCATCACCGCAAAGGGGGAAATTGTTAGACTTAATTTATCTGTGGTGCTGAGATCCAAAACCAGTAGGAATAGAAATTACCGGTAGTCAATGAAAAGCAGTAGCTGTAGATTCGCTTAAATCAGAAGTAGTACTTAGCACTCAAAGTCTTAGAAATCAGAAGCAGAACTTAACTTCACTAGATTAGTACTTAACGGCCTTTACTTGATTGTTTCTATCTTAAATGTTACCGTTACTTTACCTAGTACTAAGCATTAATTGCACCATCAATGCTGTACGAAGTCATTTAATTCGCTTTACCAGTTTTGGTATAAAACAAGACTGATTTGTTGAAAGCTTTATGCAGGATCTTTTTTAGGAAATAAAGCTGTTCTCATCAGTAGTCAAGGAGCCGTGTTCGATTATAGACGTTGGACTCAAGTTATCTCTATATATTTATGGATCAAACCATTTTAGCGGAGACTTTTTATTTTAAAAAGGAAATGTATCTATCCAACATTTCATTGAGCAACCGCGAACATATCGTTATCTTTCAAAGCTCAACTTACAAGAAAAGCAGTACACGCCTCATATCTTATATATGATCCTTGGAGATCATTTTGTACTGCTGTTTCTTCTCCTCTTCAAGCTATACACCTTACGATAATTTTCGAAGAAGAGTTTGTAATTTGGAAAAGATTCTTTTCCAGAACCTTGTTGTATTAAACTATATTGTGTTGAGTTACTAAGAGTTTCAGTAGGCAAAGGATAAATCCTGCTGAAGTGGGTGTGTACGAGTGTTGTACTGTAAAATCCAAAGTCTTTTAGTGATACCTTCTGGAAACAGAAGAAGGGGAGACGTAGAAGATTTTATCTTCGAACTTCCAGAAACAACTACCGTTCTTTTGCCTACTGTTATTACTATTTTCACCTTACTCCATCAGATCGTTTCCGCACTTATTATTGTGACCTGCTGGACTTACGTTTGAACAAGAACAGCTACAATCTCTAACAGGATTCTAGCACCCTTAGCAAAAACTATTATCAAAGGAAAGAGTTTATTCACCCCCTCTAAACTCGACATCGATCCCCAACAATCCCCATCTAAGATTCACATGAGTTGACACTATTTAATTACATAATAATAATTCATATGATTTCTTAATTATTATTATTATCCCTGCCTGTCTCCACCGCTCATCAATATTTATTGTAAATGACATTATTAAGAATCTGTGGATTATCTTCCCTCGCCATTTAGAATCCTAAGAATCTGTGGATCGTCTTGTGACTTGCGAGACTTCATACTTAATGGCGCTGGATTAAAAGATCATATTTCTAAGCTAATAATATATAAGAATGAAATAGTTTATTCAAATTAATTGCATTAGTTGTGTAATTACCTTCACACCATCACACAACCAAACCATACTCGAAAGCAGTGCACCTAATCCATTTCATCAACTCAACGCCAATGCCATTTGCTATCTATTTTCTCCACTAATTTCGACTCATATATAACCCAAGCCCAAGAATACATTTTCAACACAAATTCATCAAAATTCTGATAGCATCAATAGCGATCATATGGCATTTGATCTCAAGCCCATTATTTCCCTACTCATTTTGGCACTATCAATATCTTGTGCCACCTCGGCTCGACTCCTCGATGAAGGAGACGTGGCCGCTCCTGTTGTAGGTCCCAGTATGTCTCCTAGCACCACCACCACTGGGACCACTGTACCAGTTGGCGCCGCTAGTGGAAGTTCCGTGCCAGCAGGAACCTCAATTCCCGGTGGCGCTGAAGTTTCAACACCAGTTGGTGCCATCACCACTGGGACCTCTGTGCCAGTTGGCGCCACCACTGGAAGTTCCATGCCAGCTGGAACCTCAATTCCCGGTGGCGCTGAAGTTTCAACACCAGTTGGTGCCACCACTGGAACCTCAATTCCAGGTGGTGCTGCAGTTTCTGCCAGCCCAGCCGCAGCCGCCGCCGTACCAATAAACTCGGACGATCATGCGTTTACATTCTATATGCACGACATTTTGGGCGGTACTCATCCCTCAGCCTTAGCGGTGACCGGCATTGTGGCAAATCCAGCCGTCGGTGGGCAGGTTCCCTTCGCCAAACCGAACGGTGCTGTCCTCCCGGTTAGCAACGGCATCCCAACCAATAACAACAATGCCGGGATAGTCAGCAACAACAACGTCCCGTTTCTGACTGGTCTTAGCGGATTTTCATCGAACATCTTGAGCAACGTAAGATTACATTCCAAAATCACACACTCATACGCATTTTAACAAACAGTCACAATCAATATCCTCTTACATATCTCTTCATTACTATCCCACAGCAGAACAACGGGAACAGCTTCATCGGCGGCATGCCCGGATTCCCCGTCCTCAACAGCGCCCAGTTCCCCTCAGGAACCACCCTCCAACAACTCATGTTCGGCACGATGACAGTCTTCAACGACGAACTAACAGAAGGGCACGAACTGGGATCCGGGCTGGTGGGAAAAGCGCAGGGATTCTATACCTATCCAGTTCCCAAGATGGCAGCAGCTTCACGATGGCTTTCAACGTGATGTTCGTCAGTGGAAGCTATGCCGACACTTTGAGCTTTTTCGGCGTTCATCGTGCAGCTGTGGCGGAATCACATCTCGCGATCATGGGCGGAACAGGGAAGTACGTGGATGCCAAGGGATTTGCGAAGGTGAAGACTGTTCTGCCGGTGAATACGCAGCACGAGACCGATGGGATGGAGACGGTGCTGGAGATCACTGTTTATCTTGCTTATTAGATTTTATTGTTAATTTGTTTTTCGTGTGAATTAGTCGTGATTTGGGTTTCATGGGGTTTGGACATTATTGTGCATGAATCATTTAATTTTTCACAATTACATAAAAAAATCAAATAAATTAAGAATAAAATTGACACTCATCGTTTTAATAAAAGTAACAAAAAATCACGAGTTGGATATCAAATTTACAAGGTAATACAACTACTGGGTTGAAAAGATATAATTGATTTGGTAAGAAAGACGATCGATAGATGGAGACGTAGAGATTGAATACAAAATTAAATGGTATCGTTATTATTAACTATAATTATAGTTATAGTAAAATAAACAATGATTGATCATACTTAATTCAAGAAAAAACAGGAATTTCGACCTTCATTTAACATAAATTTTGGTATAGGTTACCGATGCGCACCCAATTTAAGTTTTTTTCTTTTGAAAAAATTATTTTTTAAAAAATAATTTTATACTATCATCTCTCAAATAAAAATACATAATCATCAAGCGCACCCAATTTAAGTTTTTCTGAAAATAATGTATCTGATTTTTAAATATAAACAATTTATGGTCATTAAATATTTGTACACATGAACAAAATTAAGTTGTGAGTTTTGAGGGTAATACCCAAACGGTCCCTATGGTTTCGGTCTATTCCCGGTTTAGCCCATCGTTATGTTCATGTGCCGATTTAGTCCCTAAAGTATTCAATTTGGACATGCAAAAGCAAAAGCATCGTATTTTTTTTAAATATGATTCTTTAATGACAGAGAAGATTGAGTGGATTTTATTGCTCGTAGTCCCATTTCTCAGGGAATGTCTATTTATTCTTTGGATGACTGAAAGGGCTAATATTAATAATGGCATTGAAAATGTATATATGAACTCAATTTATTAGTTCCAGATAAAAAATTAAAAAGCCACATAATAATTCTTTAGGGATAATTGGACAAACAATATTCTTTTATTTTCTTCATCCTTCGAATTGCAAGATCACAATAAAATAACAATATGATTCAACCTCGCGTTTAATTAAATATAGTTGATAACAACGAGGCTCGAAAAATGGATGTGCATTCAAATCATAAGAGCTAGAAATAGTCCATATACTCATATTAGTATACGAGTATATAAAGTGAAACGTCCCATACTTTAAAATTCTAGGGAATTTTTATTTTATTTAATTTTTACAATCGTAAACCATGAAATTAGAATTCCTCATTTAAAAATAACTCAACATTTAAAAATATTAAATGCATAAAAATCGATAAATCGTCAATTGTAATATAATCAAAAACTAAACTTTAAAATAAAGCATAAAATTTTTAAATAAATAATCTTCAAAATCTTTGCTTTAAAATTTTAAATACTAAGATGTGCGGAAAATAAAAGTCAATCGGGAGTGTACTGTCGGACCAGATCCACTCAAGCGTCAGCACCACCCTCAAAATCATTATCACCTGCGACCATCTAAACCTAGTGAGTCTAATGACTCATCACAGTCTAAGCATACGTAACAAATAATATATATACATGCACATGCAGCTTTTAAAATAAATCTTTTATAAAATAAGCTCGCGTAAAATCTCGTAATCATATATCATTTAATAAATCATTAAATCGTAAAGCTTTTCATCATCATATATCATTTTTGGGTGACGTTTGATCCTTGAAAGTGACTAGCTGTAATCGTACCATCATGTGGTCGACTAATCAGTCTTAGCTACACCAAGTACCTGGGGCGGGGCGTCAGCAACTCTCGTCAATGGGCTGTGGCTGTAACGCCCAGACATTCGTATGCTTCTGATGTAAGATAATGATTATGATTAAGAATGTTCATTATTCCTTTTATGGTTTATTATGATGATCGTTTGGGATATGTGATGTCATGGTGATGGTTTATAGCTTCAAGTTATGATATGAATGGTCATGAATGATATAGAATGAATGGGTAGAATATAAAGTTGATATTGAGCCCAATAGGTAATGGAAGTGCAGAAACGGTATGAAAATTATGACAGTAGTTGTGGTTTTTAGCATAATGTTTTGTTTATTGATCCAAATGATGTGAGGCCACTTCCATTAGAAGATAAGACATAAGGCTATAACTTTTATGTTTTGAGTTTTGTTTAAATTATTATTGTAGAGGCCTCTATATTCGTACTTGAAAATTTACGAAAAAATTTGAAATTTTCTCTTTAACTAATTAAAATGCCTCATTCCTAAATAAACTAATAAATAAAGTTTGATATTCAAAATAGCAGCGGAAGTAAATGTTTGTTTGCAAAATAATAATTAAAAATAATCCAATCAACGGGAAAATGTTTGAGCCTAAAATTAGTAAATGCTGAAAATGAGGTCCTCGGATTCCACTACTGCTGACCCTCGATGGCTCACTGGTCCCCGCCCTCGGTCCTGAACTCATCAGTACCTACAACAATCAAGTCTATTGAGTCTAAAGACTCAGCATGCATATATCGTAAATAACAAATAATAATAATAAAATCACATGCGAAGGAAAATATCATGTCATGACTAATTGTAACGTGTGCAACACTGAACTGAAATCGTATCAGGAATAATTAATATTACGTGCATAACTGAACTGAAAGTAGTAAGTGAAATGTTTGTCCCGTAGAGCCCTTTAATGAAATAGCTAGTAATAATTTTCTGGTGAGATTATGGTCTACGCAAGTGGCCCCTGAACTGAAATGAACTGAACTGAAGACCGGGTGAAATACTAATCGTCTGATCAGATTAATGTCACAATATACTGGGTGGTACAAAACTTAACTGACCAGTAACTGACGACCGGGTGAAATAATAATCCCATGATAGTAAAGTGACCACAAGCAATATCGCATAAATCTTAAAATGAATATTTTGCACGTAATATAATTAAAGAACATCATTAAATATCCTGTAAAAATTTTACTGATTGGGTTGGATCGCTCCCAGGCTCACTGCGACTAACATCTAACATGAAAAATATGCAAATGATTTATTTGACCAAACTATGTAATTGACTCCAAAAATTAGACATTTACGCCCAACTAACTTAGTATTTAACCATGACTCCGTGCCAACCCGAACCATCATTTAGTCATGATTAAAATACGTCTAAAATGATGAAATAATGCCCCTAAAATGGTACAAGTCGAAATCTTGGTGAAAGGAGGCCAAAACATGAAACGCTCTTTCGAGAGTCACTTTGGCACATTGTACCGTAAATTCTCGTACGACCTCTAAAATGATCCGAATCACAAACGGCCAAAAAATTACCTTCCTAACTTGATGAGGCACTGTCCAGTCCAATACCATAGGCTAAAAGCCAACCAAGAACTCAAACGAGCCTCTGAACCGAAGCACCAACTTGCTGTCCAAAAATACAGCAGCAGCGCTTTTGTTTCCTTGCGTCGTTTTCGAGGCTAATGGCCATTGGGGCTTGAACCACTGACCATAGCCTCTTCCCAACATCCTAAGGGATGGATTGAACCATGGCTAAGGGCCCTAGGCCAGCCACAATTCGCACCTCACCATAATGCGCCGCTCGTCCCACCCGAGACCACCAAATCTGCGCGTGGGGTGATGCAATTGTTCTTGCTGTCATGGACCCTTCCAGTGGCCATTTGATTGACCACGGCATGATCTAGACATCAAGAGGTATGGTGTGAATTAGGGCTAAGGGCCAGAGGCCAACCAAGATCCACCCAACACCATAGAAGTCGAAACTCACTCACACAAACAGAAAAATGAAACCGAGGGACATTTGTGGTGTTTGTTTTAAAAACCGATTGGGTCGTGAACCAAGCCATGAAAGGGCATCTTGGTCACATCCTAGACATGCCAAGGAGAGGTTCTAATCATGGCTATAGCCCATAGGGCAGCCAAGATCTGAAAGCATCTCCTTTGACAGCAAGACCAAAAATCGAATGCAAAAGGGACATGCTTAGGGAAGTTGCTGTCGTTTCTGATTTTCAGCATGCATGGGGCTTGAACTAATGGACCAACCTGGTCTTAATACATCCTAGTACATGACTAGATGCAGCCTTGGGAGCCTGGACACGAGCCAACACCTGAAATAACAGAAACAAACCCGAACCCGTGAAGCATGAAAGAAACCAGAAAATTCTGTACATGCATTTTCGAATGGTGCTGAAAAGATTTTCGGTTTTGGTGATTAATATCATGAACATGTGATGTAAAAATTTCAGTATATGGTTTGATTGAGGAGTGAATGAAAAATAAACATGCCTTGGTTTGTTTTGAAAGAAAACAAACGATTACGACGACGTGGCGCGACGGAGACGAGGTGGCTTCTCTTGTTTCTTATTTTTTTTCTCTCTTATTTCTCTCAGATTTCTCATGGTTTTTACACTGAAATTTCCTCTGATTTTCTCTCAGGTTTCGGTGAAGAGGAGGGGGAGGGAATGGCTAGATGAAAAGTGGGAATTTGCAAGATCAAAGGAAGAATAAATCTTGCTATCTATGAGTTTGTTAAAAGATTGATATCAAAAGATTTTTGGGGTGGATGAGGATGCATTTGGTCGATCATAATGTCTAGGCACAATGGAGAAATAGTGATTAATTAATTATTTGATAGTGATTTAAAAGTGGGAAGAATATTTTCCTAGAAAAAGATTAAGGAAGTGAATCAAGGAATGAGTTGCCAAATCTTTTGAGTCTATCAAGGGTGATGGCCGAAAATTTCAATCAAAATAAGGTAGAAAAAAAAAATGCTTAATTATTTAATTGTTGGTGATTTAAAAGTTGAGGGATTATCTACCTAGAAAAAGTTATGGTAAGATAATTAGAAGATAAATTGTCAAACTAATGAAATATTTTAAAATTAGAGGAGGGCCGATTTTATTAAGTAAAATAGAGTAGGGAAATTGTTTAAATATTAATTATTGATGATTAAATGCGATGGAATTATCTCCCAAGAAAATGGATAAGGAAATATATTAAATAATCGGATTGACAACTATTCTTAAATTAAATAGAGAGGGTGCCGAAAATCTTAAGTGAAATAAGGGAAAATATTTCTTAATTATTGAATTTTAAATCTCTAGTGTTTTATCTACCCATTAAATATTTTAGGGAATTAAGAAATTAATTATTGAACTTTATTTACTACTTATCTCAACTTATTTAGATAATTCCTTAAACCTTCTTTTACATTAAATTCCCTTATTATTTAACTTAAATAAATTCTAGGAATATTTTCTAAATATCAAAATTTATCTCTTTACTCTAACTCCAGTCCGGCTTCACTTAATTAACTGAAAAGCTAATAATTAAACTACCACATGAAATAAATAAATTTAAAGAAAATGATTTAAATATTCATGCAATAAAATCATTTTAATTTAAATACTAGAATTATGCATGGCTTATACGTAGTCAAATTTACGGGTTCTACAATTCTTCCCCCCTTAAAAGAAATTTCGTCCTCGAAATTAAAACTCACCAAATAACTCGGGGTCCCGACTCCTCATCTCTGGCTCAGCCTCCTCCGTCGCTTCCTCCTCTGAATGGTTAAGCCACTTGACTTTAACTCGCTTAACCAGCTTGTTCCGAAGCTTCTTCTCCTGTCTGTCTAGGATCTGTACTGGTCTCTCCTCGTAAGACAGGTTCGGAGTAAGCTGTAACGGCTAAAAGTTCAGGACATGCGAAGGATTGGCCATATACTTCCTCAGCATAGAGACGTGGAACACATTGTGCACTCCGACCAGATCGGCGGAAGAGCAACACGATAAGCTAGCGTCCCAACTCTGTCGAGGATCTCAAATGGTCCAATTAATCTCGGACTGAGCTTCTCTTTCTTCCCAAATCGCATGACACCCTTCATAGGTGCCACTTTCACAAAAGACATGGTCGCCCACGGCGAACTCTAAATCTCTCCTCCGCTGGTCCGCATAACTCTTCTGTCGAATCTGAGCAGTCCCCATCCTGTCCCGGATGTGGGCTACTACATCGACAGTCTGCTGAATAATCTCTGGACCCAACTCTGCTCTCTCTCCTACCTCATCCCAATGAACAGAAGATCTACACTTGCGACCATACAATGCTGCATACAGAGCCATTCCTATAGACGACTAAAAGCTGTTGTTATAGGTGAACTCCACTAATGGCAAGTTCGACTCCCAACTCCCGGAGAAGTCAATAACACAAGCACGGAGAAGATCTTCCAAAATCTGAATAACTCGCTCTGACTGCCCATCTGTCTGAGGGAGGAAAGTTGTGCTAAACAACAACTTCGTACCCATCGTCGAATGCAAACTCTTCCAAAATGAGGAAGTGAATCTGGGGTCTCTGTCAGACACGATAGAAACTGGAATACCATGAAGTCGGACTATCTCTTGGATATACAACTCTGCACACTGAATCATGGTGAAATTCGTCTTGATAGGCAAGAAGTGCGGTGATTTGGTGAGACGATCTACAATCACTCAGATGGCGTTTGCTCCTCATACTTACTTCGGAAAACCGGTCACGAAGTCCATGGTAACATTTTCCCACTTCCACTCGGGAATAGGAAGAGGCTTAAGCAACCCTGCTGGTCTCTGATGCTCCGCCTTTACTAACTGACAAGTCAGACACTCGGAGACAAAACGTCTAATATCCTTCTTCATTCCTGGCCACCAGTACAACGACTGCAGATCTTTGTACATCTTCGTACTCCCAGGGTGAATAGAGTACGGTGACATATGGGCCTCTGATAGAATATCTGCTCGGATATAATCACTGCTAGGAACCCATATCCTGTCTCGATATCTCACAATACCGTCACTAACTGAATACAAGACACTGCCCTTGGTCTCATCTCGCTGCTTCCACTTTGCCAACTGCTCATCTGCTGGCTGACCACTGCTAATACGGTCAATAAGGAAAGACTGAATCGTCAAAGTAGATAGACGGGGAACTCTACCTTGAGGATATGCCTCTAGATCAAACCTCTGCATCTCAGACTGAAGAGGTCTCTGAATCGTCAAATGGGCCATCACTGCAACTTACCTGCTCAATGCATCCGCAACTACATTAGCTTTACATGGGTGGTAGCTAATGTCACAATCATAATCCTTCACAAGCTCTAACCATCGCTTCTGACGCATATTCAGCTCTTTCTGCGTAAAGAAGTACTTGAGGCTCTTGTGGTCGGTAAAGATCTGGCACTTCTCTCCATATAAATAATTCCTCCAAATCTTTAAGGCAAATACTACGGCTGCCAACTCTAGATCATGGGTAGGGTAGTTCTTCTCATGAGTTTTCAACTGTCGAGAAGCATACACTATCACCTTCCCATGCTGCATCAACACTGCGCCGAGACCGAGCTTCGAAGCATCGGTATACAAGACAAACTCACCGGGCCCTGACGGCACGGCCAAAACTGGTGCTGAGATAAGAGCTTGCTTCAAAGTATCGAAGCTCTTCTGTCACTCATCGCTCCACACAAATTTCACATTCTTCTTTGTCAATGATGTGAGTGGAATTGCGATAGAGGAGAATCCTTGAATGAACTTCCGATAATATCCCGCTAGGCCAAGAAAACTGCGAATCTCAGATGCATTCTGTGGCACAACCCAATCTCTGACTGCTGCAATTTTCGCTGCGTCTACCTCAATGCCACTGCTAGAAACAATGTGGCCTAAGAACGCCACCTTCTCCAACCAGAATTCGCACTTACTGAACTTTGCGAACAATCTGTGCTTCTGCAATGTCTGCAACACTGTGGTCAGATGTCTGCCGTGATCCTCCTGATTCTTCGAGTAGACGAGAATGTCGTCTATTAACACTATCACAAACTGATCAAGATACGGCTGAAATACGCGCTTCATGAGATCCATGAAGATCGCTGGCGCATTCGTCAAACAGAACGGCATCACAAGGAACTCGTAGTGGCCATAACGAGTCCTGAAGGCTGTCTTGGAAACATCAGCGTCTTTCACCCTCAACTGGTGATAATCGGAACGCAGATCAATCTTGGAGAATACCGAAGCTCCCTGCAACTGGTCAAATAGATCTTCGATCCTCGGGAGTGGGTATTTGTTCTTCACTGTAACCCTGTTCAACTCCCGGTAATCAATACAAAGACTCATGAATCCATCCTTCTTCTTCACAAACAAGACTGGCCCGCCCCATGGTGAAAAGCTTGGGCGAATGAACTCCTTGTCAAGAAGTTCCTGAATCTGCTTCTTAAGCTCTGCCATCTCTGTCGGTGCTAATCGGTACGGTGCTTTTAAGATCGGAACCGTACCTAGCATAAGCTCAATGGAAAACTCCACCTCTCGCTCAGGTGGCATACCAGAGACATCTTCCGGAAAAACTTCTAGAAAATATCTGAAAACTGGGACATCTGAGGCTGACTGACTGGGTGCCTCGAGGACAGATATAAAAGTTGCTAAAAACGCTCGACACCCTCTATGCATGAGCTTCCTAGCCTGGACGTAAGGAATAATGCGCGGTAAAGGAAAATACCTGTCTGGTTCGAATAAGAACTGCGTCATCCCAGTCGGTCGGACTAGAACAGATCTCCGCTGGAAGTCTATCAATACTCTGTTCCGCAATAGCCAATCCATACCTAGTATGATGTCAAACTCTGGCATTGGCAACACGATCAGATCCGCATAAACGAGGTTCCCATGAAGCTCAAGATCTATGTCTCGGATCACCTTGGTAGCTGCCGTTTCCTCTCCCGAAGGCAGTACTACTGAATAGGCTACTTCTAGCCCGATGGTCTTAACTTTGAGAAAATTAGCGAACACCTCTGAAATAAACGAGTGAGTAGCCCCTGAATCTATCAAGGCTTTTGTAGCTTAGCCAGCTATGAAAATTCTCCCTGAAAGGTTAGAACACTATGCTGAACCCAATAATCACAAGAGCTAAGCTTATAGACATGCATAGGCCAAAGTTCTTCTATAAATTTTTCTCTTTACTCCAACTCCAGTCCGGCTTCACTTAATTAACTGAAAAGCTAATAATTAAACTACTACATGAAATAAATAAATTTAAATATTCATGCAATAAAATCATTTTAATTTAAATACTATAATTATGCATGGCTTATACGTAGTCTAATTTACAGGTTCTACCATTATGGAAGACGAGCTAAAAGTGGGAGATTGAGCATAACTCTTTCCTCATATATCCAGATGACATGAGGCCAATTGAAAATGCAAGCCAAGACATAGGGCTACAACTTTCATGTTGACCACTTTTGCAAATTCGGAAGTTAAGAATACATTTTTTGGCAGAATGAGGCGCGCCACTGCGCCAGAACTCGCGCCATGGCGCGCAAGGTGCTGAAGTTTTTGTGTTTGGCCGAATGGAGCACGCATATGCGCCCAAAAAGTCACGCATATGCGCCCATAACATTTTCAAAAACGTGTTTTGGGTATTTTAGGCTTAAAATTGGTTGAAACTCTCATTTCTCTTCCTTTCTCTTCTCTTCCTTTCTATTCTCCATCGGCTTAAGGCTAGGGATCTTCATCTTCTTATTATCCTTTCTTTCAATCAAGCAAATAATCTTTAATTCGGAGTTGGAACTTCATTTTGTTAGTGTAAGGAGTAAGTGGTTTTTCTTCATGTTCTTGAGTTATTGTAGATGGTGAAGTTGGGGAATAGTAGTTGTGATTGATGTATTGGATTAAATGGTCATTCAAGGTTATTATTTTGATGTTGATGGTTAGTTGTTGGGTTTATTGTTGTAGGATCATCGTCAAAGTTTAGGAAACCAATTGCTCCAAGTGTTGTAAGTGGAATCATTTCTTGAATGCATCACATGATCCTATGTGTATGTGTTTTGATGATTTTATAATGTTAACTCCTTTCAAATTTCATTCATGATATATATATATATATATGTAAATATGTATATATGGTAGTGCAATTATATGCATTTTTGAATGGAAGGAGTTAATGAAACGTCTGCCTTTCTTTTGCTTAAAATGTGCTAGAATTTTTTTTTTAAACCTCCCTAGCATCGGCCGAACCACAAAAATTACATAAAATATATTGGACATCATTTTAAAATAACACAACCAACTATATATTTGAGAAATACAGCTCATACTATAGTCTCTCAAAAATCACTCAAAAGCATAAATAAAAAGTCGTAAAAATCTTTAACAAAAATCATAAACATAATTGCGGAAAGCTAGAAGCGCTGGTCCTCGGGTCGTGTGCACCTTCAGTCCAGTCACGTCGACCATCAAGACCTCCCATAACATTAATATCATAAACACCTGCATCAACCACACCTAGTGAGTCTAAAGACTCAACACGTCATATTCTTGATAACAAGTAATACGTATAAAACCACAAGCAACAGTGAAAAATATTTGTACTTAAAATAACATTTTTATGAAGATGCATAAACTTCAAACATGAACATTTTCGTAAACTTTTTTATGATGCATAAACTTTAAATAAAAACATTTTCATAATGATGTATCAACTTTAAACATAAACATTTTCATGACATGCATAACATAAACCTTAACCTTTTCCTTATCCTCAAAACATGACATAAAACCTTTTATCATGATCATAAACATTTTCCTTTTCCTTTGTTGAATTCAGATCGTTAATTGTGACTTTCCTGATCATGATCATAAGATTCGATGGATCCATCTACAAGTAACCACAGTACTGGGCGACGGGGGACACCAGTAACTCTCTCACCGGTCAACTGGGCCCTGGCCTATCATTATTCGAATAGAAATACGATCGTCGGGGTTCCCTATGTGGCCTTTTCCCATAAATGGGCTCCATCTGGGGCCTTTTCTCCTCACGATATTCTCATTCTTACCGTTACCACAAATCCGTTACCACATATTCGCAATAATGGAAACACAATCGTCGGGCTCCCACTAGGACCATCACCCTCACGATATCCCCATCATTAACGAATTAGTCACAATTAATTCACTTCCTTCAACGTTTTTCATTCCCATCACTTTAGAAAAATCATGAATAGCATCACATTTTCTTTTTTTTGAAACCAAGCATGCAACATGTATTTTAAATGTCTTCCTTAAATCATAAAAAATCCCATAGACATTTAAAAATCATAATTTAATCATGAACATTTCATAAACATTTAAAAATAATCATTTTAACCTCACAACATTTAAAATAACATTTTGACATATTAAATCATAAACATATAAAATTCCCTAAACATTTAAAATATCATTTTAACTTATAAAATCCCATAAACGTTTAAAATATCATTTTAACCTTTAAAATTCCATAAACATACATAACTATAGAAAATAATCATATTAGCACATAAAACAGCATTCATGGTACTGCCATGACGTTTACTAATTTTTAGGTGTAAAAAGACCGTTATACCCCTGGACGTAAAATTTTCCGTTTTTGACATTTTCTTAATTTCATTGACTCTAACATGTCCCAAATAATTATTTAAGCCTACATGAATTTTCTCATATTTTTATTTAGCTTAAATCGAGGACTTTTAATTTAATCTTTAAATATAACATATTAATGCGTTTTAATCCCGAATTAAACCAAATCTTAATATAAAATTCCCAAATTAAAAACTTAGACTTATAATAATTATTTAAGCTTAAACCTAATTTTTCATAATTTTATGAAGCTTAAAACTAGGCTTTTCAATTAATTCGTTAATTAGCGTTTCGTGCGGCGATTAAATCCCGATTAAATCCAAAACTCGTTATTTTGACCCCAAATTTTAAACATAGCATTTTTATGATTTATTCTGCCCTTCCAAATCATGAGCCGCCCCCGTGGACCCATGGATTCAATTTTTGTTTCTTAATTTTTGAAATTGGCACCTTATCGAACACACCGAGCCATCTCCTAATTTACTCGAGCCACGCCCAAGACACCTTGAACCAAAACCTAGACAACCCACCTAGGAACCCTCCTGACCAAGCCCAGCCCGAAACACAAGCCCTGGCCCATTCAAAACCCTCCTGGAACTTGACCCAAATTCTGCACATGTGTGTGAGTGCCTTCTAGCCTATCTTAGGACTCCTAGCCAACTAGGACACCTCCAGCCCTTAACCACTTGACCCCTCATGACCCTAACCTTCCCTGGACCACGCCCAGACCATACCCAGACCAACCCAAGCCCCTGGACATGAGCAGCAAACCACTGAACCAGTGGCAGCATCCTCGCGTAACCTGTTGTCCATGCATTCATCATGTTCATTCTCGACCAGCAACCAGCCAGGCCGCACCAGCCCCTTCCCCTTGTGTACCCTATTAGGACCCTAAGGACCTAGCCTAGCCCAGCCCCAAAGCCCCCTAGCCGAGCTACTTCACCCTGCGCCAGCTGCACAACCAGCGCCTGCACACTTGCTTCTCGGGTGGAGTCCTTGTTGACAAGGACTCCTCCCAGCCCCTGATTTTCGAGTCCTAGCATGGCTAGGTCTCTTCCCTTGACTCAACCACGTCCCTAGCCAGGCCCTGGTCCCAACCGAACCCAAGAAAAGCCCTTAACTCCCAAAAACCGAACCCCTCCCTACTTGTGACACCCGATGGTTTCATCTGTTTATCTATCATGATGTGCAGCTTGTTGGTTGAGTTTCTGGGCCCTAACTCTTGTAAAAACATGCTTGATTAAATCCTAACTCATGGCAGCCCCTTAAACACTACAAATCATGATTTTGAAGCCAAAATTCAAGAGTTTACAACATGTATCTTCATAGTTACGAAAATAACAGATGGTGTGACTTGTTTCCATGCAATTTCATGAACAATTATATATAATATGGTGTGATGATGAGTAAAAGGAGAATATGGCGTGCCTTTGCGTTATTTACGCTCGAAAAACCGTTGACAACGAAGAACGGGACGCAACCTTGGCTCTCTTCCCTTGAATCCCTCGAAATTTCTTCTCAAAAGTGTGATGTGTGTGTGCCGTGGGTTAGAGAGGGTTTGGGGAGAGTTTTTCAGATTTTTGGGAGTTGTTGCCGTGAGAATGAGTGCATGGGGTAGGTTTTTAAGTGTTTTTTATATAATAAAACTAGCTAATTAATTTACTAATTAGGCTTAGGCCTATTAAGCCATTAATTTAAGTTCATTAGTTTTAATTAGGATTTAAATAAAATATTTACAAAGTTTTGGTAAAATAAATTTGTGAATTTATTAGCCAGATTGCTAGAAAGCTCGTATTTTGTTTGAAAAACCAATACCGATAAAATTTACGTCCCGGCGTATCACCTCAAAACCCTTATTTTTCAAAAATAAGAAAAAGCAACACTCATATTTTATATAATTAAAAATAATTATTTAATAAAAACATTTTACGTTTTTCAGCCTTCGGTCCCCGTTCCTTGATCGCAACTCGAATAACCTTTAAAAATACATTTTAATGCAACCATGTAGAAAAATATATTTTAAACATGCAAATATGCACAATATAATTAAATAATGCAATTAAAACAATTAATTAAAATACAACCGAATTTAATAATTGCATGCATGTGGTTTACGTGGACCTTAAAATTTTCGGGGCGTTACAGTTAAACTTTTAATGATGCCTCTAACGTGTTCGATAAAATGTTTGAATGAAGTTTTATATGATTGAATGAATGGAGTGATAGTGATAGTAGCGGTGTTGCCTCTGGCAATTCGAAATCCGCAATGTAATTGGCCAATTAACGATGAAAACATGTGCTCTCTTATAAGATGCAGTTATGCAGAGGTACATGTCCCTCCTATAAGATTCGTTTTTACGAAGAGGGTTAACAATGAATGAACTATCTTTTAAGAACTATCAATTCTTCAGTTAATCAATGAAAATGAATATCATCCCTATGTATTGTTGTATTATGATTCTTGACGGATGATATTATTGATGTTTCGACGTTTATGAAATGAAAAGGATCATGTTTTCAACAAAATGAAACTGAGGCTACCTAAATTTTATGTTTTACAATAAAATGATATATATGTATCTTGTTAGTATTGATTTCATTTGCTGAGTTTTATACTCATTCCAGTTATGTTCATGTGATGCTGGCACAGGTAAGAAAGACTGATCATCGCTGAGTTGTCGAAGCGAGAGAAGGGAATATGCCAAACTTTGGAGATTTTGATTGGATGAAATTTTTGATATGTTAAGCTTTTAGTTAATTTGGGAAACATTGATAATGTTGTGTTGGTCTTTGAAATTAGTAATATGTGTAGATACTATATTATTTTGTATATGATGTGTATGAAAATCTTTCGCATGTGTTTATGTGTTGCTTGAGGGTGGTGGCATGTCCTATTTACGGGGAGATGCTGCCCAAATTTTTTTAAAATTACTCATTTTCTCCAAATTATGTTTAAAAGCTTCCGCACTGATTATGTATTTTAGTCACGAGTGTTACAGTGGCAAAATATGGAAATACGATCGCCGGGCTCTCTTTGAGGCCTTCTCCGTAAAAGGGCTCCCTCTGAGGCATTTTCCCTCACGATATCCCCAATCATATCTTTTTTTTTTGTCATAATCAATTCACATCCCTCAAAATATTTTTTCTTTCATTTTATTATAAAATATCGTGTCCTTAAAAAATCGTAAAATAATATTTTTCTAGGAAAAATCATACAACCTTTGCATTTATCATAAAAAAATCATATTTTAATCATAAACATTTTTAAAATATCCCTTAGCATGTATTATGATTCTTCGGGACACTGTTAGATTTTTCGACTACCCGGGACATAAAATGACCATTTTACCCTTGGACCTCGAATTTCCCAATTTTGACTTTTTCTTACTTTTCTTGACTCGAACTTATCCCATAGCATCATATACGCTTAAATTTGACTTCTAATGTTTTTGTTAAACGTAAACCCGAGCCTTTTGATTTATTTACTCAATGACTAAACTGTGAAGAGTTTTAAACCCGAATAAATTCAAAACATAATAGTTTAATCCCAAATTTTAAACATAGGCTTTTCATACCTAAACTACCCTCGTGACCCACGAACCACACCCCGTGAACCACGGTTCGAGCCACTGTTCATGCTACGCCATAGCCGAGCTCTTCAAAACCTAGAACCCATCGCGCCTAGCCAAATCCTCGAGCCACTTTGGGCCAGACCTTGACCAGACCCTGGCATACTCTCCTGGACCCCTCTGAACCACGCCTAGACTGCCGCAGCCAGCCAAGACCAGCCACACGCAAACCATCAGCATCACGCGAAGCTTGCGGCTTTTCTCCTTCGGACCACCAGCAGTTAGCCACTTGTACCCTCACCCTTAGACACCCCTTCCAGACAGCTAAGAACCCTCTGGTTCAAACCTACACGATGCGCCCTTCTCCCTGCCTCAGACACAAGGTGCGCACGCACTATCACGCCCTCCGGGCTCGCGTCTGGCCACCAACGGTCGAACCGTCACTCCAGCCAGCCTAGAACTCTTCCTGGCCCTTAAACGCAGCCTATCCGAGCCCTGGCCCATGTCTTGGACGAGCCCAAATGCGCTGCTCTCCTAGTCGAACCCATATCCAAACCATCATGGCCAACAATCCCTTAAAAAACCTAGCCTTCGTGTCCCTTAGCCATGCACGGTTCCAGCCTACGTCCCTCCGTGGAGCGACTCTTTTTACGACTCATAAACGTCTCATATTGACACCGTGTCCTTAGGAATCATAACATGGTTCATATTTGTATAGAAACGTCAAAGCTTTGAAAAATAATTATTTAAACGTTAAATAATACGAGCTAAACATTATTCATGCTTTAAAACATAAATCATGCATAATATGATTTGAATGGTGCAAAAAGAAACTTCAGAAGCGTACGTGCCTTTGCGTTTAAAACGCTCGAATATTTAATCATCGGCGTTGGTTGTGAAGACGAACGAACGAGCAACGAACAACCATGAATTTTTGCTCTCAAACTTTCGAAAATTTGTGTGTGATGTGTGTGTAATTTTCGATCAAAATGAGTCTTTAGAAGCCTAGGGTTTTTGTTTATAATTTAGTGTTTTAGTTGATAAAGGAGTCTAGAGTTTAGAGTTTCTTGGACTCTAGTTTTGAAAATAGTCAAGCCCATTAATTCTAGGTAAATTAGGCCCATTAAGGTCAAATTAAATATAAAATAAAAGTTTACAAAAATTGTTTTAAAAAATAATAACTTTCGGGCCCACAAAAATCCTTCGTTTATCTAAAATCAACTGCCTGGATAAAATAAGGTTTGACTCGTCAAATAATTTAGACTCTAGCATTTTTAGAAAGTTTACATCCTATTAAATCATTTTATCGAGACTTAAAAATATTTATCGAAAATATTTTCATCTTGGTTGTCCCCGGTCTCTTTTCCCAACCTAATATCGAATATCCGGACAAAATCCTCAATTTCATGAAATCATATAATTTAAACATTTAATCATATCATGTATATCATTTAATCTTTTAAAATCAATTAAATAAAATAAATAAGAAATTTAAATAATTTGCATGCATGCGGTTTACGTGGACTGATTCTTGGACGTTACAAATCCTCTTCCCCTTGATAAAATTTCATATTCAAAATTATGACTTACCGAACAACTCCGGGTAACGACTCCTTATCTCAGTCTCGATCTCCCAAGTGGCTTTTTCTTCTGAGTGGTTAAGCCACTAGACTTTGACCATTTTTTATCACTTTGTTCCGTAGCCTTCTCTCCTGTCTGCCCAAAATTTGAGTAGGTCTCTCCTCATAAGAGAGGTGTTGTAAGCTGCAGTGACTCAAAATTTAGTACATGTGAGGGATTCGATATGTACTTGCGGAGCATTGATACGTGTGAACTCCTACGAGATTAGGTGGCAACTCCACTCGATATGCTAATGCTCCCATTTTGTCACGTATCTCTAATGGTCCGATGAATTTCGAACTAAGTTTGCATTTCTTACCAAATCTCATAACACCCTTCAAGGTGCTATTTTCACAAATACGTGGTCACCTACTGCAAACTCGATATCGAGTCTTCTTTTATCAGCGTAGCTCTTCTGTTGACTCTGAGCAGTCTTCATCTTGTCTCGGATTTTGGCGACTAAATATGTGGTGTGCTGAACTATTTCGGGACCCATTGTAGCTCTTTTTCCTACCTCGTCCCAATGAATGGGTGATCTACATTTCCTTCCGTATACTACCTTGTATGGAGCCATTATTATGGATGACTGATAACTGTTGTTATAGGTGAACTCCATTAGAAGTAGCTTGGTTCCCAACTCCCTTGGAAATCGATCACACATGCAAGGAGTAGATCCTCTAGAATCTGTATGACTGTCTTAGACTGACCGTCGGTTTGGGGATGAAATGCTGTGCTGAATAGTAGCTTGGTCCCCAAGGCTGCATGCAAACTCTTTCAGAATGAAGAAGTGAATTGTGTGTCTCTGTCCGACACTATGGAAACTGGAATTCCATGCGGTCTGAATATCTCTCGAATATATATATCTCTGCTTACTGCGTCATGGAGAAAGTCGTCTTCACTGGTAAGAAATGTGCTGACTTAGTAAGACGGTCCAATATTACCCAAATGACATTGGATCCTTTTACCATCTTTAATAAACCTACCACGGAGTCCATTCTAATGTTCTCCCATTTCCACTCGGGGATGGGGAGTGGTCGGAGCATTCCCGCTGGTCTTTGATGCTCTGCCTTCACTTGTTGACATGTCAAGCATTTGGATATGAGGCGCATAAAATCTCGTTTCACACCCGACTATAAATATAAAAGTTGCAAGTCCTTGTACCTCTTTGTACTTCCTGGGTGTATAGAGTAGGGGTGCAATAGACTTCTTTCATAATTTCAACTCCGAGTAAATCTCCACTAGGAATCCATATCCGTCCTTGATATTTGACAATGCCATCCTCTTCAGTATAAAACAACCGGCCTCTAGACTCGTGTCGCTGTCTCCATTTATGTAGTTGCTCGTCAGTAATCTGCCCGGCTCAAATTCTGTCTCACAAAGTAAACTGTACGGTTAAAGTAGCGAGATTAGGAGTCTTGCCCCTAGCATAAACTTCAAGTTCGAACCTCTGAATTTCCGTCTGCAGAAGTTTCTATACTGCTAAATGAGCCAAGTGATAAGTGCAAGAATTTCACTTAATTTATAAGTTCATCCATTTGAATTATATTGGTTTCGGACATAATTACACTTGGTATTTCTTGTTATTGTGTCGTGCAGGAGATAAACCACAATTGAACGAATGATGGAAATTAGAGGTGTTTTGGGCATGAAGTGTTGATGTACAAGCGCCGCAGCGCCAAGAGTTCAGTGCTGCAGCGCTACAATGCGAACAGCTAGCTCCTAGGCGCTAAGAAACAAGCGACGCGACACCAGCCTGCAGAGAGGCTAGAGCCTAGGCGCTGCACAAAAGGCACCGCGGCGCCAGCACTTTGAGAGACGACCTATGCAGCACTGGTGGCGGCAAGAACAAAATTAATGGGCTTTCGTTTACGGCCCGTGGAGGAGAATAAAAGAACAACGAGGGTGCAGAATAAGGGAGGCCGTTTTGGGAGAGAAAAACACACGGGAGAGCAGGAGCGAACACAAGACGAAGATCCAGAGTGCGAAGAACGATCACAAATACGAAGAATGACGGATCTAGGGACGAAGAAGACACTTCAGATTTGTCATCTATTCTTTCGCTTTTATATTTTCTTGTGTTTCGATGTCTAAAACTTCGAACATGTCTTGTTTTTGCTTGAAATCCGTTATGAACTAATTTTCCAGTCTAAATAATGGCGTAGGTTTTTCAATACGATGATTTGACGCGGTTGTTTATATGATTAAATTCTTTTTGGTTTAATTTTTTTCTTGTTTTTATTGACTGCAATTTACTGGCCATAAATTGTGTGTTGTCTGATTAATTCTACAACTCGAGAGAGGGACTAGGATTATAGATCATTAGAAACACATCGTTGAATGTTTATATCATTTGGAAGGCGTATAACTTTAGCGAGGCTTTAATAGAACATCGTTTGCATTTATCTATTAAACTTAGATTTTTATTATGAATGTTTGAATAGAAGTTTGATTGATATAATTTATTCGTCACTTGGAAAAGGGAGAATAAAATTATTAAATGTTCTTGGCCATTAAATAATTTGAATTCATAAATATAAATTCAATCGGGAATAATTATCGTGGAAACTTAGTGAAATCATTCCTCTAGATATTTTCTCTAGGTGATATTTCTTCAGTCGGTGATTAGATTAATTATTTTTTACAATTGAGTTATTTTAAACAAACCAAATCTCTATTAATTTTTCTAAATAAAGTTGTGACTATTTTAATTACAAGCACTGATATATTCTCACATACACACTCCTCGTGAGAACGATACTTTACTTATATATATATATATATATTAAAACTTGACAACCGTGTGCTTGCGAGCGGAAAACGCGCAACAAGTTTTTGGCGTCGTTGCCGGAGAGTGTAAAATTTGAATTTATATCACTATTGTTATCAATTAGTCTAGATTTTAATTTAGAGCTTTTTTTATTTTATTTTATTTTATATTATTGCGTTGTTCATTTTTCTGATTGACAGTGCATGCTAAGATCGGAAAGCCCTGACTTGCTTATTTTTTATCCGGAGATCGAAAGAACTGCGAGAAGATTAAGAAAAACAAGAAGAAGAATAGATCCAAGCGATGGCTGAACACATAGAGAATGACAGACTTAACTTGCCAGAAGCTATACCTATCAGAGATCACTCCGACCAGTGATCAACACTCATTACTCTGGCATTGCTTGAGGGACCATCAACGCCAATAATTTCGAGTTGAAGCCTGCTCTCATAAATATGATTAAGCAAAATAAGTTTGCTGGAACCACCACTGCTGATCCTCACGTTTATTTGACGACCTTCTTGCAGATCACGAATACAGTAAAAATTAATAACGTTCTTGACGATATTTTTAGATTGCGTTTGTTTCGATTTTCTCTCAGGGACCAAGCAAGAGGATGGCTTCTGATAAATATAAAAATTGTACATTAATTAAATGTTTTATAAAATAAATTTATAGTTTTTGTTTTATTAAATGTTTAAATATTATATGTTTTATAATAAATTGTATAAAAAATAAGTTGTTGTGTAATTATAAGTTTTTACTATTTTTACAGGTTCGATAAAATAAGAATAAACTTTGCGTTGCAAATGGAATTAAGATGATTCTTTGACCTGTAGAAAGTTGATGATAATATCTATAATATTGGTGACAAGCATGAGATAAAAATCTTCTCACAATTAGGATCAAATTAAGCAACAAACAAAGTTACCAAAGGAGTGACAGTTTTATCATGTTCTAGTATTTTGACCATATCTCTCAAACTACTTTGTCAAATGGTTAAAATAAAATACCACAATTCAAACAACTCAATTATCCACATGTTTTATTTTATGTGGAGAAGCAAAATTGAATGGGAAGATTTTCAAAAGTGATGTGTATTAAAATATAATTTCTTGGAACACCAATGTAGACTTATGTGTAAAAAATAATATTTTATTTGTGGTTGTCTCCCCAAATTTGGCTATAAATAGGGGTGCATTGTAATGAATTGGGATATCCCTCATTCTATGAACAAATCTTTGAGTTCATAATATTTCTCTCTTTATTTTTCCTTTATTTCATCATTTAAAAATAATTAGTATATTAATTTCATATTCAAAGTTTTATACTTTGAATAATTAGTAGCTAACTTCCCAAGGTTGAGATGAAAAGGTGAAGCTCTTGGTATGATAATAAGGTTATTAAAAGGTAATAATCTATGTTTTATATTATTTAATCATTATTTATTGTTTATGTTATATTTATTTCTTTAAGCATTTTTATACCCTACTTATAAGTGGGAGTTTTGATTTATTGTTGCTATATGTTACACTAAATTCTTGATACCATTTAAATGTTTTTTTGATTTTACCAACCATTTAAAGTGGATGCCTTGATTTATTATATATCAATATATCATATTATTAATTTCTTGGTACCATTTAAATGTTAGTTAGGTTTTACCAACCATTTAAAGGGGGAACTATGATTTAGTGTTTACAAATATATATAGCACAATAAATACTTGACAACTTTATAAGTTTTGGTATATATTTTATACTTATAAGAAAATAGTATATAACATAATATAAATATGATTATTTAATATATTGGAACCATTTTATTAAGTGGATTTCAATAATGTTCATTAATGTTAACTTTATTAAAATATCAAGAATGGATCCTCTAATCTCAACTACTTAAATTAAAATTTGAACAATTAAAAATTACCAATTAAAGATTCAAACAATTAAAAGAAAAACAAAAACAAAAACAAAAACAAAAACAAAAAGACATTGTAGTGGACTTGTAATTACCGTAGCTTCCCTGTGGATACGATATCGGACTCACCGAATTATACTACTTGCGGACAACCTGCTATTGGGAGTGCAACAATCAAAGTCACAACAAGTTTTTGGCGCCGTTGCCGGGGAAGTATAATTTAATTTCAAGTCTATTTAATTTTCTTTCTTTGAATTTTTTATTGTTTTTGTGTGTTTTTCTTCTTTTTCTTTTGCATTTGCATGAGCATTATTTGGTCACGTACACTTAGTGGTCGACTCATTCGAAATAACCCTTTATTTTTACAAAACATGGCGGAAGAACCCATCCAGGAAAATGAAGATGAAATTCAATCTCAACATGATCATGATAGGCGAAGAACACTTAGAGATCACATGAATCCTACACGTACTAGTGCACCTTCATGTCTAGTTTTTCCCCCTGATGCATCTCATTTCAATTTTAAGCCTGGTATTATCCAAATTTTACCCAACTTTCATGGCTTAGATTCTGAAAATCCATACATGCATTTACGAGAATTTGAAGAAGTGTGCAACACATATAATGATCTAAATTGTAGCATGAACACCATTCGACTTAAGCTTTTTCCTTTTTCTTTAAAAGATAAAGCTAAAACTTGGCTACAAAATCTTAGATCGGGATCCATTCGAACTTGGGATGAATTGCAACAACAATTTTTGAAAAAGTTTTTTCCATCTCATAGAACAAATTCTTTCAAAAGGCAAATCATCACTTTCACTCAAAAACAAGGAGAAACTTTTTATCAGTGTTGGGATAGATATAAAGAATTGCTTAATCTTTGTCCACATCATGGTTTTGAAATTTGGAGAGTTGTTTCTCAATTTTATGAAGGCTTAACACCTAAAGATAGGCAAATGGTTGAATTTATGTGTAATGGAACATTTGAAGATAAAGATCCAAATGAGGCAATTGAGTATCTCGATTCATTAGCTGAAAATGCTCAAAATTGGGACACTATAGGTACAATCGAACCATCAAACAAGATTCAATCTCCTACATCTGGTGGAGGTATGTACACTCTCAAAGATGAACATGATCTTCAAGCTAGATTTACCTCTTTGGCAAGAAAAGTTGAGGCACTTGAATTGAAAAAGAATGGTCAATTAAAATCTGTTCAAGAAATTGCATGTCACATCTGTGATACAAGTGATCATTCTACAAAAGATTGTCCCACTTTGCCTTCTTTTAAAGAATGTCTCCATGAACAAGCCAATGTTTTAAACAATCTCAAAAGGCCAAATTTTGAACCATTTTCTCAAAGTTACAATCCAGGTTGGCGAAATCATCCAAATTTTAGTTGGAGGAATGATAATGCTGCACAATTTTCACAACCACATTTCCAAAATCAACAAAATTTTCAAAATTATGCACCTTATGTTCCTCCACCTAAAAGGAACTTGGAAGATATATTGAATTCTTTCATTGCAAAGCAAGAGTCTATCAATACTCAAACTGCTCAAACCATGACAGATTTGAAAGATACTCTTGCTAAATTTGCATCTGCACTTAATGTTCATGAAAAAGGTAAGTTTCCTTCACAACCACAGCCTAATCCCAAGGATCATCATTCACAAACCGGAACTTCTGGAACTAAACAATGGATCAGGTAAAATCTGTTATTACCATTCGCAGTGGTAAGGTAGTGGAAAAATCCATTCTTGAACCTTGTGAAAATGATGATAAATCAACTCCAAAGGGTAAGGAAGTGGAACCCATAACTTGCGAAGAAGAGGATAAACAGATAGTGCCACCACCATTCCCTCATGCATTGAAAAATACAAAAAAATCAAATTTGAATTCTGATATATATGATATTTTTAAACAAATAAAAGTTAATATTCCTTTATTAGATGCAACAAAGCAGGTACCATTATATGCCAAATTTTTGAAAGACTTGTGCACCGTGAAAAGAAAATTGAATGTGAAAAAGAAAGCATTTTTAGCCGAACAAGTAAGTGCAATTATTCAAAATAATAATAATTTGAAATACAAAGACCCTGATTGTCCTACTATTTCATGTATTATTGGAGAACGAAAGATTAAAAAAGCCTTGCTTGATCTTGGAGCTAGTGTGAATTTACTTCCATATTCAGTTTATCAAGAACTCGATCTAGGTGAGTTAAAACCTACTTTGGTAACACTTTTACTTGCCGATAGATCTGTTAAAGTACCAAAAGGTATGGTAGAAGACGTGTTGGTCCAAGTTGATAACTTTGTATATCCCGTCGATTTCATAGTTTTAGATACACAACCTATCGAATCTTGTAATGCAATTCCTGTAATTTTAGATCGTCCATTTTTAGCAACTTCTAATGCTCTTATAAAATGCAGAAATGGAATAATGAAGATTTCATTTTGTAAAATGAACCTTGGGCTTAATGTTTTTAATCTTTGTAAGCAACCACATGACAAAGGAGATGAAAGTGAAGATGAAAATCTTATTGAAACTCTTGTGGAAGAAAACATTCAAGAAGGAAGTACTCGTGACCAATTAGATATTTGTATAATTGATACTGTAAAAAAAAATATTGAAATTGATCTTGATGATTTTATTAGCTATCACTCGTTACCAGGATCAGAGAAAGAATTTGAGGCAAAATATGAGAACAAAGATGAACCACCCATATTGGAGTTAAAACCTTTGCCAGAAGAATTGAAGTATGCATTTCTTGGAGAAGATGATACATATCCGGTGGTAATTTCTTCCTAACTAGCAAGTGATCAAGAAGGTAAATTAGTTGATATGCTTAAAAGACATAAAAATGCAATTGGTTGGACATTAAAAGATCTCAAGGGCATTAATCCACTAATTTGTACTCACAAAATTCATTTAGAAGAAAATGCTAAAACATCTCAACAACCACAAAGGAGATTAAATTCGCACATGAAAGATGTTGTGAAAACTGAAGTTCTCAAACTACGTGATGTTGGAATTATCTATCCTATTTCTGATAGTAAGTGGGTAAGTCTAACAAAAGTAGTTCCAAAAAAATCTAGAATCACATTGATAAAAAATGACAAAGGTGAATTATTAACAAGTCGAGTCCCATCTAGTTGGCGTATGTGTATTGATTACAGAAAATTAAATGATGCCACTAGAAAAGATCATTTTCCATTACCATTTTTGGATCAAATTTTAGAAAGAGTGGCAGGTCATCCCTACTACTGTTTTCTTGATGGATATTCAGGTTATTATCAAATTCTCATTGCACTTGAAGATCAAGAAAAAACTACATTCACATGTCTTTTTGGAACATTTGCATTCAGAAAGATGCCATTTGGTTTATGCAATGCCCCAGCAACATTTCAATGATGTATGCTAAGCATTTTTACCGACATGGTTGAAAATTGTTTGGAGATTTTCATTGATGATTTAACTATTTTTGGGAGTACATTTGATAATTGTCTTGAAAATTTAGAAAAAGTTTTAAAAAGATGTGAAGAAAAAGGTCTTATTTTAAATTGAGAAAAATGTCATTACATGATTAATTCTGGGATTGTTTTGGGACATATTGTGTCATATCATGGAATTGAAGTTGATAAAGCAAAAGTTTATGTCATTGCCAATTTACCCCCTCCAAAAACCATTAAAGAAATTCATTCATTTTTGGGACATGCTGGATTTTATAGGAGGTTTATAAATGACTTTAGTTTAATCTCTAAACTCATTTGTAACCTCTTAACAAAAGACACTGTATTTGAGTGGACTCAAGAATGCCAAAATGCTTTTGATAAAATCATTCGACATTTAACATCAGCTCCTATCATGCAACCTCCTGATTGGTCTTTACCATTTGAAATCATGTGCAATGCGAGTGATTATGCAGTCGGTGTAGTATTGGGTCAAAGAAGAAACGGTAAGCCTTATGTGATATATTATGCAATTAGAACTTTAAACAATGCTCAAATGAATTATTCCACAACTTAAAAAGAACTACTTGCTGTAATATTTGCATTAGATAAATTTCGTTCTTATTTGATTGGATCAACGACTATTGTGTTTTCTGATCATTCTGCTATTAGATATTTGTTGACCAAACAGGATGCAAAGCCACGACTGATACGATGGATTTTGTTGCTCCAAGAATTTGACATTGTGATCAAAGATAAAAAAGGAACCGAGAATGTTGTAGCCGATCATTTATCGAGACTAGTAACAGGATCATCTTATGAAATGACACCAATTAACGATAATTTTCCTGATGAACATCTATTTTCAGTTACTACTACACCTTGGTTTGCTAACATAGTAAGTTTTCTTGTGACAGGAAAAATGCCACCGCAATGGAGTTCTCAAGATAAAAGAGAATTTTCGAATGAGGTAAAAAAATTTTATTGGGATGATCCGTATCTGTTCAAGTATTTTCCGGATCAAATTTTTCAGCGTTGCATACCCGACAATGAGGTAAGTAGTGTCATTAAATTTTGTCATTTAGAAGTATGCGGAGGACATTTTTCTTCAAAGAAAACTGCTGCAAAAATCTTGTAGCGTGGATTTTATTGGTCCACTTTGTTTAAAGATACCCATGAAATCTGCAAGATCTGTGAAAATTGTCAAAAATTGGGTGCGGTTTCAAAAAGAAACATGATGCCTTTGAATCTTATCACTGAAATTGAAATCTTTGACTGTTGAGGAATTGATTTTATGGGACCTTTTCCACCTTCGTTTGGATACTTGTATATTTTAGTTGCAGTTGATTATGTTTCCAAATGGATAGAGGCAATTCCATGTCGAACAAATGATCATAAAATCGTCATCAAATTTTTAAAAGAAAATTTTTTTAGTAGATTTGGAATTCCTCGAGCCATGATAAGTGATGGGGGAACTCACTTTGTTAATAAACCATTTGCTTCGTTGATGAAAAAATATGGTATTACTCACAAAGTATCTACTTCTTATCATACTCAAACAAATGGACAAGTTGAATTAGCTAATAGGGAGATAAAGAAAATTTTGGAAAAAACTGTTAACCAAATAGAAAAAATTGGTCTCTGCGACTTAATGATGCACTTTGGGCATATCGAACGGCTTTTAAAACATCATTGAATACGTCTCCCTATAGGTTGGTTTACGGAAAACATTGTCATTTGCCTGTGGAATTGGAACATAAAGCTTATTGGGCGATCAAAACTTTTAATTCAAGCATGGATGATGCCAACAAATTGCGCAAATTGCAACTTAATGAACTTGATGAACTCAGAAATGACGTGTATGAGAATTCAAGGACTTATAAAGCAAAAATCAAATCATTTCATGATAGAACATTTCTTAGAAAATCTTTTGAGATTGGTAAAAAAGTTTTGCTTTACAATTCGAGACTTCACATATTCCCAGGAAAATTACGATCAAGATGGACATGTCCATATGTTGTAAAACATGTGTATCCTTATGGAGCTGTGGACATTGAAAATCCTAAAAATGGTGATGTTTTTAAAGTAAATGGACAAAGGCTTAAACCATTTTTAGAAAATGAAATCTTTAAATAAGAGTTTGTTTCCCTTTCCGATCCTTGATTTTTTGTATTGCAATTAATTTTTTTCGTTTTTATTTCAGGTTTCCTTAATCTTTTTATTTTCCCGGTTAAATGGCGGATAACGGTACTCCGTGGCTCTCATAGTCGGTTTAATCAGTTTCCCACAATTGCTGATACAAAAAAAAAATCATTTATCATCTTTTCAAAATGGATGAAATTCTCTCAAAAATTTGAAAATATTTTCCCTCTGTTTCTAAAAATGCTCTAAGAAAAATTTATGCAGGTAGGTGTGAAAGATTGAGATTGTTAATGCAAAAAGGAATTCCAGAAGATATTCATCTTGTAATAGAAGCTAAGGTCCAATTAGAAGGAGAAGTTCAACAGTCATTACTCATTCGGTATATGCCTGGATTAGGAAAAAGTACTTATGCGAAAAATCGAAGGGCCAAAAGTTTAGGGGTTTGTCATAAATGTGCAAGATATATTTGTGACAAACGATGCAGATCTTTGGGATATGTTTCCAATAACAGAGAAGATAAAATTGGTTTCATTAAGAATGGGCTGAGTAAGGAGTCTTTAGATGACATATTATTGACTCTTTAGACGCATTCTAGTGGACACGTGCATATTGAACTTCTCCGTTTATGGAAACAATTCCAAGACGAGTGTCATTTTAATAGTCTTGGGAATCCGACTAAAAAAGACCATGTTTGCCAATTTATAAGAAAATTGGATGGGAAGCATATCCTCGACTCATAGAAGGCGTTGAAGCCGTTTCTGGACGTAAAACCAGAGGAAAATTGTGAGCCACAATCACACTACTGTTTATATGCATGTGTGTTATTATTGTTTTTACTGTTTATTCTGTTTACAACTATGACCCATAGTTTTGTCATGATAACATATAACCCCTATAAAATCTCTTATATTTCTCTCTATTTTCGCAGACCAAAAAGAAAGTAAAAACATGGCTGAATCCTCTGCACAAACATTAAAAAATATTTGTGTATTTTGTGGGTCGAGTTCTGGAAAAAATGAAGTGTTTGTAGAAGTAGCAAATAATCTTGGAAAGATATTGGCTGAGAGAAAAATTCACTTGGTATATGGGGGAGGTAATATTGGGTTAATGGGATCTATTTCAACATCTGCACATCGTGGAGGTAGTCAGGTTTTAGGTATTATTACTACAGCTTTAGCTGAAGGAAATATTACAGGTGTTACGATTGGGGAGGAATTAAAAGTTTTTTCAATGTATGAAAGAGTTACCAAAATGATTGAAAATTCTGATGCTTTTATCTCATTACCAGGTTGTTTTGGTATATTAGAAGAAATTTTTCACATTGTTTCTTGGGCACAACTTAATATCCATAATAAACCTGTGAGCTTGTTGAATATCAATAATTATTATGACAATTTGTTGACATTTCTTGATAAAGCTGTGGAACAGAATTTAATTTCAGAAAATTCACGAAGGATGCTCATCTCTGCTTCGACTGCCGACCAATTAATTGATGATTTGGAAGCTTTTGTTCATAAGCCTGATCCGATGATAACAAAGATCAATTGGTCGCAATCAAGCAATAAGAAAAGGAAGTTGGATCATTGATTCAAAAGTCGTGGATTGGTTTGCGTTTGTTTCAGTTTGTTATCTTCAATAAAATTCCAGGTGATATCTCTTTCATTATGTACTCTTTATTAATAGTTATTTTGACATTAGGGACAATGCCATATTCTAATTGGAGGGAGAACAGACTTATAAAAAAAAATATTAAAAAAAATAAAAAAATATAAAAAATATATATATTTAAAAAAATATATTATTTTAAAATAAAACCATGTTTATTGTTTGTATCTTAGTAATTTTTGCAAAAATATCATACATTAAATGTTTGAAAGGTTTAAATTAGAACATGTATTAATCTATTTAAGGATATTTAAATTTTTATTTGAAAAAATGTCAATTTTAATATTCTGATCAATATAAAAATATGATTTATGAAATTTTTTTTAGTGATTAACCATTGTGATAAAATCAAGTATTAAAGTTTATGGCCCAAGATATAACTTATAAGAGTGCCTAAAATTTTAAACTCACACATATTTTGTGAGTGAGTGGAGAGGACTGAGAAAACAGCTTTCGAGCCTTTATTGATCATGAGAGAGGCTATCTATTGTTTAGATCTTGAGTTCTTATTTTGAAAAAAAAATTATATTTCGTGAAGAAAAATAAAAGAGAAAAAAAACAAAAAGAAAGATGTTGAAGATCTATGTAATTTTTAAGTTATATGCTACGACTCATTTATCTCTCATAAAAGAAAAAAAAAGAAAGAGAGAAATTTATTGTACAAATTAAATAAATATGGGGTCAAGAAGCATAAACTTAGTCTGATTCCATGATGTTATGAAAAAAAAAAAAAAAGATCAGGAAAAAATATATAATAAGAACAACTAGATTTTGAATCAATGGATTTCCTATCTTTTGATTAGTTTGGCTCGTTTGTCTGTCTGCATTCTGTAAACCATTTTCCTGAGTATTTATCTGTATTCCAACTCCATGAGAGAAATCGTGCCCATAAATTGAAAAATTTATTAACCCGTGAGGATATGGAGTTGACACTCTTACTAGGAATTTCTGAAGGCCATGTACATTTAACTACCTCAAAATAAGCTTTGAATTGATCAGCTCAGATTATTTCATAAATTATAATTATGATGATCTTGATATAACTTTGACAGTTTTCAAATTTAATTTAAACACTTGGATAATTCCGATTACATTTCTATTTAAATTAATCAATATGTTTTGTATTGCTATTAACGCTTAAATTTCTAGGGACTAGCAATAAGCTGGTTGGGATGTGTGATAAATATAAAAATTGTACATTAATTAAATGTTTTATAATATAAATTTATAGTTTTTGTTTTATTAAATGTTTAAATATTATATGTTTTATAATAAATTGTATAAAAAATAAGTTGTTGTGTAATTATAAGTTTTTACTATTTTTACAGGTTCGATAAAACAAGAATAAACTTGGCGTTGCAAATGGGATTAAGATGATTCTTGGACCTGTAGAAAGTTGATGATAATATCTACAATATTGGTGACAAGCATGAGATAAAAATCTTCTCACAATTGGGATCAAATTAAGCAACAAACAAAGTTACCAAAGGAGTGGCAGTTTTATCATGCTCTAGTATTTTGACCATATCTCTCAAACTACTTGGTCAAATGGTTAAAATAAAATACCACTATTCAAACAACTCAATTATCCACATGTTTTATTTTATGTGGAGAAGCAAAATTGGAAGAGAAGATTTTCAAAAGTGATGTGTATTAAAATATAATTTTTTGGAACACCAATGTAGACTTATGTGTAAAAAAATAATATTTTATTTGTGGTTGTCTCCCAAAATTTGGCTATAAATAGGGGTGCATTGTAATGAATTGGGATATCCTTCATTCTATGAACAAATCTTTGAGTTCATAATATTTCTCTCTTTATTTTTCCTTTATTTCATCATTTAAAAATAATTAGTATATTAATTTCATATTCAAAGTTTTATACTTTGAATAATGAGTAGCTAACTTCCCTAGGTTGAAATGAAAATGTGAAGCTCTTGGTATGATAATAAGGTTATTAAAAGGTAATAATCTATGTTTTATATTATTTAATCATTATTTATTGTTTATGTTATATTTATTTTTTTTAAGCATTTTTATACCCTACTTATAAGTGGGAGTTTTGATTTATTGTTGCTATATGTTACACTAAATTCTTGGTACCATTTAAATGTTCGTTTGGTTTTACCAACCATTTAAAGTGGATGCCTTGATTTATTATTTATCAATATATCATATTATTAATTTCTTGGTACCATTTAAATGTTAGTTTGGTTTTACCAATCATTTGAAGTGGGAACCTTGATTTAGTGTTTACAAATATATATAGCACAATAAATACTTGACAACATTTATAAGTTTTGGTATATTTTATACTTATAAGAAAATAATATATAACATAATATAAATATGATTATTTAATTTTTTGGAACCATTTTATTAAGTGGATTTCAATAATGTTCATTAATGTTAACTTTATTAAAATATCAAGAGTGGATCCTCTAATCTCAACTACTTAAATTAAAATTTGAACAATTAAAGATTCAAACAATTAAAAGAAAAACAAAAACAAAAAAAAAACAAAAAGACATTGTAGTGGACTTGTAATTACCGTAGCTTCCCTGTGGATACGATATCAGACTCATCGAATTATACTACTTGTGGACAACATGCTATTGGGAGTGCAACAATCAAAGTCACTACAGCTTCAATTGGGGAGCATCACAACGTGGTAAGAGTTGGCAACAAAGTTCTTTTCTAAATATTTTTCCCCTGCAAAGTATGCACAGTTGAAGATTGAGATTAGTACTTTCAGGCAGACTAACTTTGAGCAATTATATGATGCATGGGAAAGATGCAAGGAGCTACTGAGAAAGTGCCCGAATCATGGCTTTGAAGATTGGGTACATATTGAGCTTTTCTATAACGGGCTGAATGGTCAGCACGGACAACAGTGGATGCAGCGGTAGGTGACACGATCTTTGCCGAATCTCCTGCTCAAGCCTATGACTTGCTTGAGCAGATGACTATTAATAGCTACCAATGGCCGTCTGAGAGGTCAGGAGTAAATAGGACAGCTGGAGTTTATGATGTGGATCCTATCACATCACTCACTGCGCAAGTATCAGAATTGACTACACAGATAGCAACCATGAATAAAGTGAGAACATCAAACACTGAGGGACCATCGGTTGTTGTTGAAGAATGTCAAATTCCTGAAGAAGTTCAATACATCAACAACAAGAAATTTGGAGGCTTGGAGGATATCGAGGTAACCCTCCCCCTAATACTTATTATCCTGGTTTGAGAAACCATGAAAATTTTTATTACACAAATAACAAGAATGTGTTGAATCATCCACCGGGGTTTAATACTTAAAATGGGGAAGGGAAGCCATCATTTGAGGATTTAGTTGGGTCATTTGTTGTGGAATCGGGAAAAAAAAAGGCTAGGACTGAGTCTAGACTTGACAACTTAGAGACACACATGGCGAAAATTGGTGGTTCCTTGAAAATACTTGAGTCGCAAGTGGGACAGATAACAAAGCAATTCACGTCTCAACCGTCAGGCGCAATATCGAAGATTGCAGACCCAAATCTGAGAGAAGTGAATGCCGTTTTTGTTCAGCATGAGGAGATTGGTAGGGTAAACATAGAAGAGAAAAATGTTGATCACGCACCCATCCGGGAAGATAAGTCAACACCGAGCAAAAGAGCCCGAGGTAAGAAAAGTGAGAGGTATGATTCAAATCAATGCATTAATATTTCTTTATTTCCCTACCCCAGAGATTTTTACAATTACACGCTGCATTTCAAAAGAAAAAAGGTCTTGAAGATCTCAAGAACCTACACACTAACACTGAGTTTACATATCAGGAGGAAGTGGAATTTACCGAAAGAACACGAAGAAATCTTCCGCAAAAGCCTCAAGATCCCGGTGAATTTTTTGTACCATGTGCAATAGGGGGTCAATTAGTGGAAAAGGCTATCTGTGACTCAGGAACGAGCTTGAATATAATGCCAAGTTCTCTTTACGAGAAACTTGGATTGAGAAGGTTGAAGCCCACAGGACTAAGCTTGCAGATGGAAGATAAATCGATCAGGACACCGTTGGGTATTGTGGAAGATGTTGAACTTCATATCGATAAATTGAAGGTTCTAGCAGAGTTCGTGGTACTTGACATGGAGAAAAGTCAGAACGTTCACGTCATTCTAGGACGACCATTATTGGCTACTGTTGGAGCCATTATTGACGGTCAACGAGGAAAGTTGACCATGGAGGTTGAAGGTCAAATGGTGGAAATCAAAGCATACAAGAGCTCATACAACCCGCCATGAGCAGACTGGTGGTAATCTGGCTGAAGACGTTAAACCAAGCGCTTATTGGGAGGCAACCCAATCAGTATCTTTTATTGCTTTTGTTTTCTTTATTTCTATAATATTTTATTTTCAGTAGTATATTTGTTTTTTTTTATGTTAGTAAAGTTTGCATGTGAAGATTAGACATTGATATGTGTTTTATTATGTATGCAGGGGACGAAAAGAGTCGCTAAAATGAGCAGAAATTCGAAATTTCGAAAGGACAAGCGCCTGGGCGCTATGCAGACAGCGCTGCAGCGCCATATTGTGCGTAAACATAGCGCCTAGGTGCTACCCGCAAGCGCTGCAGCGCCTATCCATGCGAGAATCATGCGCCGCGACGCTATACATTGAGCGCCTAGGCGCTACAAGGCCGAGTAATAAGCGCCGCAGTGCTAGTTCGCGACTTGAAAAAAAAAGAGGGCTTCGAGTTCATTCATCCTAAACCAAAACAGGACCAGCGCCGTAGCCTCACCTTCTCCACCACCGATGAAAACCGGCCATCACCCACAAATTTTACCTTCAAAACACCACAATACACGACAAAAATCCTCTTCAAACCAAATCCACCAAAAGTTCTCACTCCTAGCACCTTTTGTTGAATCAAGATTTTCAACAAGACTTCTTCAACGAGCCGACACCTGACAAATCGAAATCGTATTTTGGGCATCTTGTGTCAAGTTAATCGTCCTTGGTATTGTGAGTCTTCAATATCATGTTCAAATTTGAAGGAATAGGGTTCCAGATTTGTTGCACTCAAGGTGTTCGATAGATTGCCTGTTTGAATTTGTTGTTGAGTATTATTGGATTGGAAATATTTTATGTTAGTGAGGATCGTTAATTGATTAATTGTGTTGATATTGTGGGTGCTGCATTGTTATAATACTGTTGTGTGAGGCGTTGTTGTTGAAAAATTGTTGTTGAGCGAGGTTGATATTGAATTGAATCATGCCTCCGAAAAAGAAGAGCAAGAAGGTTCAGTCTAGGGATGGCAAGTCGTCTACTGCCAGTTTTGATAGACGACGGTTCTGGGATGCCGTTGCTACTGAAAATTATTCTAAATTACAAGAAAAAAATATGCAGCGAGAGAGAGGGATGGATCAGAGCGTCCCGGGGTGTGAGACACTGAATCGTGCTAGGCATCTAAATTGGGAAGAGTTTGTGAAATCGCTGGCAGACGCTGTGATTTCCCTTGTGCGAGAGTTTTATGCCAATCTAAAGGTTAAACATGAGGGTTATCACGTGAAGATTCGGGGGCAGATGGTTGCCTTTGATAGCAAAACGATCAATTCTTTATATTCGATGTCTGATTACAACACAGATGAGTACACATTGTTCATGCTAGAGGCTTATCCCTACGAGACAATCATAAACACACTTTGTGAGCCGGGCACGGTTTGGAAGCTCAACAATCAACGAGCCCCGGTGACATTCCCTACGACGTCTATGAAGGGAGAGGCGTACTACTGGTATCACTTTGTAGCCTCGCGGTTGGTTCCATCTGGGCATATATCTGATGGGACAAAGAAGAAGACAACGTTGGTGTATTGTATCATCACCGGCAGGACAGTGGATGCAGGCCAGGTGATTATGACGTCTATTTTGCAGGCTGCCCGGAGCACCTCTACTGTAAGCATGCCCCATTCGTCGACGATCACTGATCTCTGTCATGTAGCGGGGGTTACTTGGGATGATAATGAGGCACTGTTGCGTACGAAAGGAAATATCTCCCTGGCTCAGCCCCTCCCGAGGGATAAGAGATGGAGACAGATTACTACTGGTCCGAGAGAGGCTTCAGGGAGTACAGCACAGCCACAGCCCGCCTCATTGGCACCACACACACGTACAAGGAGAGGACATGCCACACATGAGCGTATCGAAGACCTAGAGCACATGATGAGGAGGCAATGGCTGATTACACGCGAGCACATGGATTACATGCATGATTTTACTCGTGTGCTTGCACAGCGTTTCCCTGCGACCGGTCCTTCTGATGAGCCATTCCCACCATCGCCAGCATTTTCACACAGACCTATTGAGGATGATGTTGAGTATGATGATGAAGAGAAGCTTGAGATGTCAGGTGAGGACAGCGAGTCCTGATGCTCGCTGTATGAGGTACGTGATCCCCTGTTTTTCTTGATTTATTATAGTACATTGGGGACAATGCATGTAATTAAGTTTTGGGGGAGGTTGTTAGTTTTGTTTGCTTTTCGTTTGGATTAGTACTGTATGATAAGTTATTTCCTGCACAATTTTTTAATTTCGAAAAAAAGGAAGTTTATTTATTTATTGCATGATAGAGTCGTTAAAAAGAGTCATGGATAAGTCATTGTGTGGCCGATGTTGAGAATGAAGTTGTGGTTCTGAAAACATGTGTTTATGATAACTTGTGAGTCACAAATTTTTTCACTATCATGTTTGTTGATACTATCGATGTTTAGAGACAATTTACATACCTGTGATACCAAATAGACAATGGAGATCTGATTTTTAGTAATTCTCACATGACATTGACTGACACTTTTGCAAACACGGAGATGATCTAGGCAATTTTTCTCAATATCTTTGGGCCTGTTTTCATTGTTTACTATCGATTGTTAGCCCATTGAGCCTCGAATTGATTGAGATGCTTGACTTTTCTTTGTGCACCTATCTCATATATCATTTTGATTGAACAATGCATGTGATTGGTTTGTATGAGATGACTGATGGATTGACGGAAATCTAGAACTTGCTTGAACACTTTTCGAGGTGAAAATACGGATAATATGTGCATAGGAATGATTTAGGCAATCTTTGGAACCGTTTGAGCCTTTGAGCCTACCAAATGAACATAAAATATCCCTAGTGTCCCATTTTGAGCCTACAAAAAATCAAGTGGTGTGTGTTTATGACATACAATTAGCCCCCACTTGTATCTATTCTACATCCCACAACAACTACCTAATGAATTTTATACACCTATTATCTAATTTTGAGAGAAATAAGTTTATTGGTGTTGTAATGATTCAAATACTCCTCAAAAAGAAAAAGAAAAATTAAATGTGCATGAAGGAGTTGAAAAAGAGACAAAAAAAAAGAAGAAAAAAAAACAATAGAAGGAATGAGTCAAAAAATGGTGAAAAAGAAAAATATGAGAAATTGAGGATATGATTGTGAAGAAAAACAATGAGGGATGGTGAATGAAAGGAGAGTGAAAATGATGAAAATTCAAATATTTCTCTCAAATTTTGATTTCCATAATTTTTATTGTAGCCATGAGCCACAGCCTAACATTATAAGCCTACAAGACCTATTAACCTTGTCACATTTATCCAATATACTAGCGGAGAAAAGTTTTTCAAGTCAAGCCTATGGATACCTGAGAAACATGGTTAGCAAGTATGAACTTAAATCATTTGCATGTAAGCATCTCATTGTGTGACATCAGTTTTGGTATACTTGTGTTGAAAATCTTATGAGCCAAATATCACCAATAAAGTCCTAAGTGATCTGTGTAAGTGAATTTGTATTTTGAATGAAGTATGAGTTGAATTGAGCTGAGGATCTCTTGAGTTCATAAGGCGAACAAGTGTTGTAAATTTATTTGAGCATTTGATTGGGTAAATGAACATTGACATATCACACACGCACGTGACTCTTGAGTGATTATGAATTACATGCAAATGGATTAGTCGGAGGCCAAGATCAATGGTTGCATATCCATGACTTTTAGTCGTTATCATTTCTTGTTGGTTGAATTCCTATTTTTACTTTTATTTTGCTCGGTACTGGCTGATGCGACTTTGATTGTTGCACTCCCAATAGCAGGTTGTCCACAAATAGTATAATTCGGTGAGTCCGAATATCGTATCCACAGGGAAGTTAAGGTAATTACAAGTCCACTACCATATCTTTTTGTTTTGTTTTTTTTTCTTTTTGTTTTATTTGTTTGAATATTTAATTGGTAATTTTTAATTGTTCAAATTTTAATTTAAGTAGTTGAGAATAGAAGATCCACTCTTGTTATTTTAATAAAATTAACATTAATGAACATTATTGAAATCCACTTAATAAAATGGTTTCAATATATTAAATAATCATATTTATATTTTGTTGTATATTATTATTTTATAAGTATAAAAATATACCAAAACTTATAAATGTTATCAAGTATTTATTGTGCTATATATATATTTGTAAACACTAAATCAAGATTCCCACTTTAAATGGTTGATAAAACCAAACTAACATTTAAATGGTACCAAGAAATTAATATTATGATATATTGATATATAATAAATCAAGGCATCCACTTTAAATGGTTGGTAATACCAAACTAACATTTAAATGGTTCCAAGAATTTAATATTATGATATATTCATATATAATAAATCATGGCATCCACTTCAAAAGGTTGGTAATACCAAACTAACATTTAAATGGTTCCAAGAATTTAGTGTAACATATTGCAACAATAAATCAAAACTTCCACTTATAAGTAGGGTATAAAAATTTTTAAAGTAATAAATATAACAAAAACAATAAATAATAATTAAATAATATAAAACATAGATTATTACTTTTTAATAACCTTATTATCATCCCAATAGTTTCACCTTTTCAACTCAACATTGGGAAGTTAGCTACTCATTATTCAAAGTATAAAACTTTGAATATGAAATTAACATGCTAATTATATTTGAAAGAAGAAATAAAGAAAAAATAAAGAGAGAAATATTATGAACTCAAAGATTTTTTCATAGAATGAGGGATATCTCAATTCATTACAATGCACCCCTATTTATAGCCAAATTTGGGGAGACAACCACAAATAAAATATTATTTTTTTACACATAAGTCTTCATTGGTGTTCCAAGAAGTTATATTTTAATACACATCACTTTTAAAAATCTTCTCATCCGTATTTTCTTTTCCACATAAAACAAAACATGTAGATATCTGAGTTGTTTCAATTGTGGTAAATTTTTTTTACCATTTCACCAAGTAATTTGAGAGATATGGTCAAAATACTAGAGCATGGTAAAACTGCCACTCCTTTGGTAACTTTATTTGTTGCTTAATTTGATCTCAATTGTGAGATGATTTTTATCTCATGCTTGTCACAAATATTTTAGATATTATCATCAACTTTCTACAGGTCCAAGAATCATCTTAATCCCATTTGCAACGCCAAGGTTATTCTTGTTTTATCGAACCTGTAAAAATAGTAAAACCTTATAATTATATAACAACTTATTTTTTATACAATTTATTATAAAACATATAATATTTAAACATTTAATAAAACAAAAACTATAAATTTATATTATAAAACATTTAATTAATGTACAATTTTTATGTTTATCACACCTCCAACCAGCTTATTGCTAGTCCCTAGCAATTTAAGCGTTAATAGCGATACAAAACATATTGATTAATTTAAATAGAAATGTAATCGTAACTATCCAAGTATTTAAATTAAATTTGAAAACTGTCAAAGTTATATCAAGATCATCATAATTATAATTTATGAAATAATCTGAACTGATCAAATCAAAGCTTATTTTCAGGTAATTAAATGTACATGGCCTTCAAATATTCCTAGTAAGAGTCTCAACTCCATATCCTCACAGGTTAATAAATGTTTCAATTCGTGGGAACAATTTCTCTCATTGAGTTGGAATATAGATAAATGCTCAGGAAAATGATTTACAGAATGAAAACAGACAAACGAGCCAAATTAATCAAAAGATAAGAAATCTATTGATTCAAAATCTAGCTATTCTTATTATATATATATATATATTTTTTTTCCTGATTTTTTTTACAACATCACGGAATCAGACTAAGTGTATGCTTCTTGACCACATGTTTATTTAATTTGGACAATATATTTATCTCTTTTTATTTTTTTTCTTTTTTTATTAGAGATAAATGGGTCATAGCATATAACTTTAAAATTACATATCTCTACGCAAAATGATGAAGTTTATGCATGTTCAAGTATGTATGATGCAAGTATGTTTGAAAGCTTTACGATGATGGAATGTCTATGTTTATGTATGTATGTTCAAGTTTCAAGTATGTACGCCCTACTTTAAAGATGCATGTATTTTTATTACGTATTACTTGTTATATCAAGTTTATACGTGTTGAGTCGTTAGGCTCACTAGACTTGATCGACGCAGGTAAAAATGACTTTTAGGAGACGAGGAATAGGGACCAATGAGCCGACTTGGATTGCACAGGAGGATAAACCCGAGGACCGCCCATTTTTAAGATTTTTATGCATGTTTCAAATACTCTGGATTTTTGAGGGGATTGTTTATGATGTTTATCGATCACTTTAGCAAACTTTATTTGTCATCTTTTGTCGCAAATATTTTGGATGAAAAATATATTTTTATCAAAATTTGAAGGTTGATTACTCATTTAAGAAAATTTTTATTTTTCCGCAAATTTTAAAATAGTTTAAAAGTACGGTACGTTACACTTGGTATCACAGCGGTGTTCATGTAAAGGGTTATGATTACTATTAGTTGCGAGAAGCTCACGAAGTCACTCCTCAAGTCTGTAAGTTTTAAAGTTTTAAATTCTTTCATGTAAAATGTATCCAATCATGATTTCGGCATGTGCATATTTAAATTCAACTTACGTGCATATTATGATATTAGTATTATGTTCATGAATGTTGGGTTTACGTGTTTGGTAAATGTTGGAACAGTATGCCTCCCAGACAAAGGATTGTGCGTGACGCAGGCGATGAGAATAGGGAAGCTCAGGATGGAGAGAGGGCCACTCCTCCTCGTCCACCCCCAGATATACAGGCTTAGATGCTTGCAGGGATGACTCAGTTCTTCGTACAGTTTGCAGGGGACCAAGCTACACTTGATACAGGGGCGAGGCCTAGACTAGAGGCAGTTTACGAGAGGTTTAGGAGCATGGATCCAAAAGAGTTCTCTGGGACCATGATATTTAAAGGGTGGATTAAGTCCATCGAGTTAATTTTTGCGTTCATAGAGCTGCAGGAAGCATACAGAGTTAGAATCGCCACTTTTTTGTTAACTGGAGACGCCATGCTATCGTGGGAAAGCGCGCCTGTGTCGGTTAATTTGCAGAATCTATCTTGGGACGGTTTCTAGGAGGTCTTCTACTCCAAGTACTTCATTGAGGAAGTACTCCGCCGCATGATTAGGGAGTTCATGATGTTGTGTCAAGGAGACAGCAGTGTGGCAGACTTCGTCGGGAAGTTTGAGAGGGGGTGTCACTTTGTACGCTTGATTGCAAATGATGCCCAGGAGAAGTTGAGGCATTTTATTGATGGGTTGCGGTCGATCTTGCACCGTGATGTCAGGGTTGCTGGTCCGACTACCTATGCGATTGCCGTGTCGAGAGCTTTGGCGGTAGAGCAGGACCAGAGAGACATTGAGATCGATAAGCAGGGCAAGAGGCCCTATCAAGCACCTCAACAGCAGCAGCAACCCCAGTTCAAGAGGCCTTTCCAAGGGCAGTAGGAAAAGAGGCCATTTCAGGGACCGTTGAAAGGCAAAGGTCAAATCCCTCAACTGAAGGCTCCACAGAAGGCCGGTGAGTACCCAGTGTTCCGGGAATGCCACCGCCAGCATCAAGGACAATGTTTAATGGGATCGGGCAAATGCTTCAAATGCGGAGCCAACGATCATATGTTGAAGGAGTGCCTAGAGTGGAGGCAGCCGACCCAGGGTAAAGTGTTCGCCATGCAGGCAGAGGAGGCGAACCCAGACACGATCCTGTTGACTGGTAACTTATTTATTTCAGCACCGTGTTATTTTCGATATGCTTGTTCCGAATGAGTTTTGTGATTATTAGTGTGCTAGTTAGTATTTTGGTGACTTTGTGTAGAGATTTTCTACTATGCTTGAGGTTAAGATTAGAATTTTGGGATATAAGTTCTGTCTGTTGTGCTAACGTCTCTCAGGAAATATTTTCATAAAGTGGGTAGCTATGAAGGCCTTGATAGATTCAGGGGCCACTCACTCTTTTATTTCAGAGACATTCGCTAATCATCTGTACGTCAAGTGTATTGGACTCGACGTGAGCTATCCAGTGACAGTCCCATCAGGGGAAGAATTATCAGCTACTAGGGTGGTCAGAGACATTGATCTGGAACTACATGTCCACCTGGTGTATGTTGATCTGATTGTATTGCCAATGCCAGAATTTGATATCATCTTGGGAATGGACTGGCTTAGGAAGAACAGAGTTCTTATTGACTTTCAGAAAAGGTCAGTGTTGGTATATATATATAGGGATTGTTTTGGGGTTTGATGTCATGATTTAGTACGATGATTAAATGAGGTCGAGTCTCGAGAGATTTAGTATGTGCAGTAGTGGACCCAAGCGAGACCCAACGCATCCCTCAACGCTATGTAAGTATGTTCGACGTGCAAAAGAAAAATTTTTATGTTTTTGAGGTATGCTAAATGTCTTGTGACCAATTATGAACGAGTTTGGAAGTCGGTGAACGTGGTCGAGGACCTCTACACCACGGTAAAGCACGGCCGGGTTTAGATCAGGATTGGAAAGCGGTAAAGCATGACCAGGGACCAATCCACCCTGTAAAGCATGACCGGGGATCTCATGTATGCGGCAGTGGATTTTCCCTGCCAGCCCATTACTGTGGTTTAGTCTGATCAGGTGCATTTATGTATGGGTCACTTGCTTTGAAACATATCTCTACGCAAATGATGAAGTTTATGCATGTTCAAGTATGTATGATATAAGTATGTTTATGAAAAATTTTACGATGATGGCGCGTCTATGTTTATGTATGTATGTTCAAGTTTCAAGTATGTACGTCTTATTTTAATGATGCATGTGGTTTTATTACGTATTACTTGTTATATCCAGTTTATACGTGTTGAGTCGTTAGGCTCAATAGACTTGATCGATGCAGGTGAGGATGACTTTGAGGAGACGAGGGGTGGGGGACTAATGAGGCGACTTGGACTGCGCAAGAGGCTAAACCCGAGGACCACCCATGTTTTAAGATTTTTATGCATGTTTCAAATACTCTGGATTTTTGATGGGATTGTTTACGATGTTTATCGATTACTTTAGCAAACTTTATTTGTCATCTTTTTTCGCAAATATTTTGGATGAACAATATATTTTTATCGAAATTTGAAGGTTGATTAATCATTTAAGAAAATTTTTATTTTTCCGCAAATTTTAAAATAGTTTAAAAGTACGGTACGTTACACAGTACCTGACATCAACTCAATAGCAAACTTCACCACTCTCTCGGGTGGAAAGCCAGAAACGTCGTCAGGGAACACATCGGAAAGTCCTTGACAACTTTTATAGAACTCAAAATCAGTATACGTAAAACCATGCATTTATTTAATGGTTAAATTACTTATTTAATTTTGAAATGATTTTAACGATACATGATTTGTGATTTTTGTATTATTTCAAATTATCACATGTTTATTTGATTCAAGTTAAAACGTTTTCTTAAGTTTTATGTTTCTGGCGAATATTCGATACGGGATCGGGAAAAAGAGACCGGTGACGATTTAGGCAATTTATGAAAATGTGGTATTTTATTTCAAGTCTAAAAAATTTGTATTTTAAATAATTTACGAAATTTAGGACATTTTAAAGCCTAATTTAATTTATTGGATGATTTTAAGATTTTAATCTTTTCAAAATTTCAAAGTTGAGTAGTGTGGATTTTTAAATCTTGAAAATGATTTTTTATTTAATTTTTGAATGAGATTAAATAATTAGATTAGTATTATGATATCACTAATTATTTGATTAAATATTTTTATATTTTAATTAACACCCCTAATTATCACACACACACACTCACGCACACATACTTACACACACACCATCGGCGCACACACATTACACCCACCTTGTGTTTTAATTTCGGAGGATAATAGCTAGGGTTCTTGAGTCATTTCTGCAGCCACCATCTCAACCCCTTTCCCTTGCAAACTTATGTAGATTTTCACTCATTTTTTCGAGCAAGAAATCGTGTAGCAAGCGTTTCCCGATCATCTCCCGTATTCCACCGCATCGATATTCGTTATCTTCGAGCGTTTAGAAGCAAAATCATGTATATTATTTTATTTTTCTACATCGATCTTGTCATAGTAAATATTTTGATGTATGTTGTGTGCAAAAATCCGGTTACGTTATGCAAATTTTGAGAGAGAATGATTGAAACAATTTTGAAATAGTTTTTAGATCTCAAAAACCGAATCTACTGTTATTTTGAATTCTGCGAATTTTTGGTCGGTTTTTGGAAAAACTTCTAAAATACAAAACGTAGTACTTTTTGATATCTTCGATTTGACAGTATATTTGTAATTTTTGGACATGAGATGAGTGAGTTATGATCATTTTTGTGTGACTGCTCAAATTGTGTTGGTTTTCAAAGGAGGTGTTTTACTTAAGTACTTCACTGGGGAAGTACGCTCTCGTCTGACTAGGGAGTTCACGGCTTTGCGACATGAAGACAACAGCGTGGCAGAGTTTGTAAGGAAGTTTGAGAGAGTGTGTCACTTCGTGCCCCTAATTGCGAATGATGCCCGAGAGAAGCTGAGGCACTTCATTGATGGATTACGGCCAATCTTGCGTCGTGATGTTATAGTTGCTGGTCCTACTACTTATGCTACTGCCATGTCGAGAGCCTTGGCGGCAGAGCAAGAACAGAAAGACATCGAGAATAAAAGACAGGGCAAGAGGCCCTATCAGGCGCCCCAGCAGTAGAAGCAATTTAAGAGGCCTTTCTAGGGACAGCAGTGAAAGAGGCCGTTTCAAGGACCGCCTCAATGCAAATGTCCTATACTCCAAGAGAAGGCTCCTCAGAAGCCTGGTGAGTATCCAATGTGCCCAAAATACAACGGCCAACATATGGGGCAATGTATATGGGGCTCGGGCAAATGCTTCAAGTGTGGAGCCAATGATCACATGCTGAAGGACTGCCCCAGTGGAGGCAGCCAACCCAGGGAAAAGTGTTCGTCATGCATGCTGAGGAGGCGAATCCAGACACTACTCTACTGACTGGTAACCTATTTAATTCAGCGCCGTATTATGTTTGCCATTCATGTTTCGAATTTTACTTATTATTAATAGCATGTTTGGCAATATTGTTAATCAATTCCATAACGAGTACCGTTTTACCAACCGTAGCTCTCAAAAGGGTTTTATGAGAGTTAAAAGGTCCGTTGTTAGGTAATAATCCCTTGAACAAGGGAGGTCCATAGGATATTCATGTTTTGAATTTTACTTGGGATTAATAGCATGTTGCTTTCGTATTTTGGGAGTCTTCGGATAGAAATTTTCAACTATGCATGAGGTTAAGATTAGTATTTTGGGGTATAAGTTTATGTGTTGTGCTAACGTCCCTCAGGAAATATCTTCATAAAATGAGTATCCACGAATGCCCTGTTAGATTCAAGGTCCACTCACTCTTTTATCCAGGAGACGTTCGCTAATTCTTTGAATGTCAAGTCCATTGGACTCGACGTGAGCTACCCCATGACAGTCTCATCAGGGGAGGAGTTATCAGCTACTAGAGTGGTCAGAGATATCGATCACGAACTACATGGCCACCTAGTTTACGTTGATTTGATTGTGTTGCCAATGCCAGAGTTTGATATTATCTCGGGAATGGACTGGCTGATGAAGAACAGAGTTCTAATTGACTTTCAGAAAAGGTCAGTGTTGGTAAGATTGTTAGGTATAGAGAAATTCCTTTTTGAGCCAGACAGGTGGAGAAGTTTCTCTCGCATGATCTCTTGCATGCAGACATAGAGACTTATACGTAAGGGGTGTCAGGAATTCTTGACCAGTATTATTTCAACACCTTAAGCACCCACCCCGTCGATATATGATGTACCAGTTGTTAGAGATTTTCTTGATGTTTTCCCAGACGATGTCACAGGCCTTCCACCAGAGAGAGGTGGAGTTCGCCATTGACCTTGTGTCTGGCACTGTGTCAATCTCTAAGACACCGTATTGTTTGGCTCTAATAGAGATATTAGAGCTCAAACAGCAAATTCAGGAGCTCCTAGACTAATAATTCATCCGCCCTAGTTTCTCACCATGGGCCGCACCAGTACTCTTCGTAAAGAAGAAATATGGAACCATGAGGCTGTGTATCGATTACCGAGAATTGAACAAGGTAACGATCAAGAACAAATACCCATTACCAAGGATCGAAGAGTTATTCGATCAGTTGCATGGATCTATAGTGTTCTCTAAGATAGATCTATGTTCTGAGTACCATCAACTGAAGGTAAAGGATGCAGATGTTCATAAGACAACCTCAAGAACTAGATATTGGCACTACGAGTTCTTAGTGATGCTATTTGGACTGACGAATGCTCCAGCGATTTTTATGGACCTAATGAATCAAGTATTTCAGCCCTACCTAGATCAGTTCATCACAGTATTCATTGACGACATTATTATATACTCGAAGAGCCATGAGGAACACAATCAGCATTTGGGTGCAGTTTTGCAAGTCTTGCAGAGTCGCAAGTTGTTTGCAAAATTCAGTATGTGTAAATTCTGGTTGGAGAAAGTAGCATTTTTGGGACATATTATATCTAGCAGTGGCATTGAGGTGGATCCAGCTAAAGTGACCGCAGTAAAATAATGGGTTGAGCCGAAGAATACATCAGAGATCCATAGTTGCCTAGGCTTGGCATACTACTACAAGAAATTTATTCAGGGGTTTTCCTCGATTGTAGTGCCACTAACTTTATTGACTAAGAAGAATTCTAAATTTGTATTGAGCGAAGAATGTCATAAGAGCTTCGATACTTTGAAGCAAGCTCCTATCACAACGCCAGTTTTAGTCATGCCATCAGGACAAGGCAATTTTCTGTTATACACAGATGCTTCTAAGCTTGGTTTAGGCGCAATATTGATGCAGCATGGTCGTGTTATAAAATATGCCTTATGACAGTTGAAATTTCATGAAAAGAACTACCCGACTAATGACCTCGAGTTTACTGCTGTTGTCTTTGCGTTGAAGATATGGAGAAATTATTTGTACGGTGAGAAATGTCAGATATTCACTGATCACAAGAGTCTCAAGTACTTCTTCATTCATAACAAACTGAATATGAGACAAAGACGGTGGTTGGAGTTAGTAAAGACTACGATTGTGAAATTAGCTACCACTCAGGAAAAGCTAATGTTGTGGCAGATGCTTTGAGTAGGAAGGTAGCAGTCTTAGCACAGCTGTCAGCACAGAGATCTCTTCAGTCAGAGATTCAGAGGTTTGGTCTAGAAGTTTATTATAAAGACAGAGCTCCCAAATTGTCTAATCTGACAGTCCAGTCTTCTTCGCTAGACCAAATTCATGACGGTCAGCCTTCAGATGAACAGTTATAGAAAAGGAGACTGAAGGATGAAGCCACGGGCAGTGTACTCTACGCAGTGTCTGATGGGATTGTTAGATGTAGAGGAAGGATGTGGGTGCCAAGTGTTGATTCGATCAGAGAGGATGTTTTGATAGAGGCACATACATCTCCGTATTCCATCCATCCAAGGAATACCAAGATGTACAAAGACTTACAGATGCTGTATTGGTGGCCAGGGATGAAGCGAGTTATCTGTTGGTTTGTATCTGAATGTCTCACTTGTCAACAAGTGAAAGCAGAGCATCAGAGGTCAGCAGGGATGCTTTAGTCACTCCCTACTCCCGAGTGAAAATGGGAGAATATCACCATGAATTTTGTTGTTGGATTGCCGAGGTCAGTCAGAGGGTCTAATGCCATTTAGGTTATAGTGGATTGACTTACTAAATCGGCACACTTCTTACCGGTGAAGACGGCTTTCTCCATGACTCATTATGCAGAGCTCTATATCCTGGATATAGTCGAGCCCGATTGCACGGGATCCCATTTTCTATTATGTCCGACAGGGACCCGAGATTCACATCGTACTTTTGGAAGAGTTTACATTCAGCTATGGGGACGAAGTTGATATTTAGTACGGCATTCCACTCTCGGACATATGGCCAGTCTGAGCGAGTGATTCAGATTTTGGAAGATTTGTTGCGAGCATGTGTGATCGATTTTTATGGGAATTAGGAATCGAAACTATCTCTAGTGGAGTTCACCTACAACAATAGTTTTCAATCATCTATAAGTATGGCTCCCTACGAAGCACTGTATGGAAGGAAGTGCAGATCACCGATTCTTTGGGACAAAGTCGGTGAGAGATCAGAACTTGGCCCAGAGTTTGTTCATCAGACTGCAGACATGGTGGTCAAGATTCGAGACAGGATGAAGACCGCCCAGATTCGCCAAAAGAGTTATGCTGACAAGAGAAAGAAGGATCTCGAATTTGCCCTAGGGGATCAAGTATTCGTGAAGATAGCACCCATGAAGGGTGTTATGAGGTTTGGGAAGAGAGGCAAGCTGAGTCAGAGATTCTTCGGGTCATTCAAAATTCTTGACAAAGTTAGGAAACTTGCTTATCGTATAGCTCTACCGTCGAATCTAACTGGAGTGCACAATGTATTCCACGTTTCGATGGTGAGGAAGTATATGGCGAATCCATCGCATGTTTGAGTTATGAGCCGTTGCAACTTGCTCCAGATCTGTCATATGAAGAGAGACCTGTCCGAATTCTAGAGAGACAGGAGCGGAAACCTCGGAACAAAGTGACCAAGTTGGTAAAAGTCCAGTGGCTGAATCAATCAATGGAGGAGGCCACTTGGGAGATCGAAGCAGATATGAGAAGTCGCTACCCGGAGTTATTTGGTAATATTTAATTTCGAGGACGAAATTTATTTAAGTGGGGGATGAATTGTAGAGCCCAAAATCAATACACGTAAACCCATACATTTATTTAATGGTTAAATTACTTATTTAATTTTAAAATGATTTTAACGATGCATGATTTATGATTTTTGCATTATTTTAAATTGTTACATATTTATTTGATGCAAGCTTAAACGTTTTCTTGAGTTTTATGTTTGAGGTGAATATTCGATACGGGATCGGGAAAAGAGACCGGTGACGATTTAGGCGATTTATGAAAATGTGGTATTTTATTTCAAATCAAAAAAATTGGTATTTTAAATGATTTACGAATTTTAAAGCATTTTAGAGTCTAATTTAATTTATTGGATTATTTTAAGATTTTAAGGTTTTCAAAATTTCTAAGTTGAGTAGTGGGGATTTTTAAATCTTGAAAATGATTTTTTATTTAATCTTTAAGGGGATTAAATAATTAAATTAGTATTATGATATCACTTATTATTTGATTAAGCATTTTTTTATCCTAATTAACTCCCCTAATTATCACACACACACTCACACACACATACTCACACACACACACCATCGGCACACCGACATTACACACACCTTGTGTTTTCATTTTGGAGGAGAATAGCTAGGGTTCTTGAGTCATTTCTGCAGCCACCATCTCAACCCATTTCCCTTGCAAACTTATGAAGATTTGCACTCATTTTTGAGCAAGAAATAGTGTAGCAAGCGTCTCCCTGTCATCTCCCGTATTCCACCGCATCGATATTCGTTATCTTCGAGCGGTTAGACGCAAAGACATATATATTCTTTTATTTTTCTGCATCGATCTTGTCAGAGTAAATATTTTGATGTATATTATCTGCAAAAATCCGGTTATGTGATTCAAATTTTGAGCGAGAATGATTGGAACTGTTTTGAAACAGTTTTTAGATCTCAAAAAAAAAATCTGCTGTCATTTTGAATCCTGCGAATTTTCGCTCGGTTTTTTGGAAAAACTTTTAATATACAAAACGTATTAATTTTTGATATCTTTTATTTGACAGTATATTCCTAATTTTTGGACAAGAGATGAGTGAGTTATGATAATTCTCGTGTGACTGCTCAAACTATGTTGTTTTTCAAAACTCTTCGGCAGGGCGGCGCTCGGGCGCGAGATTTTACCGTTCGAGCACCAGGCTTTCTGGACGAGGCGCGCTCGAGCGGTAAGATGTTACCACGTCAGCGCCAAGATTTATGGAAAAAAAATATATTTTAAATTTTTGTCTTGGGCAGGCATGCATAATGTAATAGTATGTTCGACATCTATAGAAAATATTTTATTTTTTTTAGGTATGTGAATTGTCTTGTGACCAATTATGAACGGGTTTGGAAGCCGGAGAACGTGTCTGGGGTCCTCTCCACCCTGGTAAAGCATGACCGAGTTATGATCAGGACTGAGAAGCGATAAAGCATGACCAGGGACCAATCCATCTGGTAAAGCATGATCTGGGATCTTATGTATGTGACAGTGGACATCCCTGTCAGCCCAATACTATGGTTTAGTCTGATCAGGCGCAATATGTATGGGTCACTTGCTTTGAAACATATCTCTACACAAAATGGTGGTGATTATGTATGTTTAAGTATGTATGTTGCAAGCACATTTATGAAAAAGATTATGAAATGATGACACATCTATGGTTATGTAAGAATGTTCAGGTTTTAAGTATGTATGGACTACTTTAAAATTCATGTGGATTTATTACGTATTACTCGTTATTCTCAGTTTATATATGTTGAGTCTTTAGACTCACTAGAATTGATCGATGCAGGTGAGGACTAGTTTGAGGAGACGAGAGGTGGAGACCAGTGAGATGGCTCGGACTAGGCGGAGGACTAACCCGAAGACCGCTTAAGTTTTAAGGATTTTTTTGCATGATTGAACTCATTTACTCTGATTTTAACGAATTACGTTATGTTATTTTAAACAAGTACTTGTTGCAAGTTCGTTTGCATTTCAAATATTTGATCAAACATTTTACTTACAAGCGTATTTTGAGAGATTGTTAATTATTTATGAAAATTTTTTATTTTTCGCAAATTTTAAGTAGTTTAAAAGTACAGTACGTCAAAACTTTCACGTCTCCTATCGATCGACTGCCAGCGTCAGGTGCGGTTATAACGCTGGCAAGAAAACCTTGGCAACCCTTCCGAATAAGCTTTCTTGTACGCATGCAAGAAATGATGCGCGACATCTCTCGGTTTTTCGAAGCCTTGAATAAGAATGTTTTCCCCTTGGGCGGTCTAATAGATACTAACATCTGCTTGAAATTGATATTAGCTTCGCCCAAAATGATGTCGAACTCAGGCATCGGCAACACAATAAGGTCCGCTCGAAAATTTTCGAATTATTGCAATAAGTCCCCAATAATTCGAATTATGTCCAATCTACCCTCAAAAATTTTGAAAATTGCTACTTAGTCCCCTAAGTTTCTAGATTGACATAACTCAGTCCTTAAATTCTCAACCATGCTCGATTTAATCCTAGCATGTATGCTTATTAATTCGAGCAATAAAGCAAAGTAAAATGCTTGGATAGCCGGAATACATGTAAAAAGCATAGCGTCAGGCTCTGCTTGCTCAGCATGCATCACAGAAGCCCTTCCAATCACGGGCTGCTTCTGCATTGGGCAATCAGCAACCTTATGACACTTTTCTCCGCGCCTAAAGCACTTGTAATTGCCCCACAAGCATTTGCCAAAGTGATGGCGATTGCACTTCTTGCAGAACGACTTCTCCTCGATCATCGGGACAGCTGCTCCTGGTGGCTGCCCCTGTGGTTTCTACTGTCCTAGCCGACTCGGTGGTGCCATAAATGGCTTCTTGCTCTGCTGTGATTGCTGCTGTGGATGGGGCTTCTTTCTTTGCATCTCTCACTCAATATCTTTCAGCGACTCCTATGCCCTGAAGGCCTTCGTAACAACATCAATATAATTCATCGGATCTCCCAAGAGTACATCCAGACGCACAGTAGGCCTAAGACCATCCAGAAAGCGCCTCAATTTCACAGAAGAATCATTAGCGATCAGGGGCACAAAGTGAAAACCTCTATCGAACTTATTGACAAACTCGGCAACATGCATGTCCCCTTACCTAAGACTCGTGAACTCTCGCTTCAGTCTGGACATCACATCAGCAGTAAAGTATTTCTCATAAAAGATCCTATTGAAGTCCACCCATGTGAGGGTATTCAGATTCACCCCCTCTCAGCTCCTTCCCACCATAGGGATGTGTCATCCTTTAATAAATAAATGGTGCATCGGACCTGTCAGCATCCACCATGTTCATACAGCGGAAGATCACCACTAACGACCTTATCCACCTCTCAGCCATTGCTACTACTTAAATTATAATTCACCCAAGTGTAGGTTGTCTGCAAGTAATATATTTTGTAAGTACGAGATCGATCCACAGAGAGGTTATTTTAAGTTTAAATTTATTAATTTATAGATTACCAAATGCAAGAACGAAGTTTACAAATTATAAATTTTTGCCAAAGCTCGAGGATTTATTCTTGGTTTATGCAATATTGTTTAACTAAAAGTAAAACAAAGGAAACCACCATAAATAATTGTTCCAAGAAAATTAAATATTTAAACACACACCTAATATAATATAGTTTCCACTATAGAAAATACCGAATTCACCGATATTTTATATATGGAACCTATGATTATATATATAACTATATAAATATATAACTGCATAAAGTAAATGTTAAATTAAATCATTATATTTCCTTTAGAACAACCGGCAGAGCCACGCTATTGCCTAAATGAAATNAATAATAATTGATTAAATATTTATTGTATCAAAATTAAACAACAAATCAATATAACCACTTCAATGGTATCAAGAATTTGATGTAAATTGATAACAACAAATAATTCATTTTTATACCTACAATAAAAAGAAATTAGCAAAATGAAAAGAAATAAAGAAAGAATATACAAAATATAAACAATCTTACTTCACCAAGAATTCATCATTTCACCTTGACATAATAGATTTAGCTTTCCATGAACTTACTTTTGATCAATACTAAAAACATCACTCATAATTTGGAAAATAAAAAATATATTGGAACTTAGAACTTTTATACACACTCACACTATATTTTACAATGAGATAGAATGATTCTCAAGCTAGCACAAGGCCTCTATTTATAGGCCAAATGAGAGAAAGGGTCAAAAATTTTATTAATGCAATGTAGTTGTAGTAGTAGTCTTTGTCTCCTTCAACTTTAATTACATGTCCCTTCTTTCAATGCTTTGTTCCACGACTTTAATCATCGAATTTGACTCTGCTCAAAACAGCAAACATGTGGGGAATTCTCTGTAGATGAATTTGGCTACTTGGTTTACCTCATTAGGTTAAATATTGAAATAGTCATGATTTTTTTACTATATGCTGGTCATGGTGAAAGTAAATTTTTCTTCCTTTCGATATTTTCACAATTTGATCATCTTAACCAACTTTTTAGGCAATCATATTTTCTGCTAAGTTGTAGATAATTTCTCAAGGATTTCAAACATATTTGAATCACCTCCATTTGAATTTTTTTGCTTGAGTTATCATTATTTTACCAACACGTAGAAAACCTGAAAATAAAACATATTTAGTAAGACATTTAAATATAAACACACAATACTAAAATAACATAATTTGTTAGACATAACTTAATTGTGGCGATGGGCAATGAGATTTAAAATCAGCAGATCTTTAGGCAATATAAAAGCAGTAGTTTTCAGCTAACGAAAACCAGAACAGAACTTAAAGTTCTAAGATAACCAGAAGCAGAACTTAGAATTCTAGAAAAACAGAAGCAGAATTCAGTCCAAACCGAAGTAACTTAACGTCTTTCGCATAAACAGAACTAGCCTTGAATGTTACCGTTACTTTATCAAGTAGTAGCATTAATTGCACCATTAATGCTGTATGAAGCTATTTATTACGTCTTACCAATTTTGGTATAAAACAAGACTAATTGTTTTGAAGCTTTTCTGCAGGACCTATTTCAGGTATTAAAGCTGAATATATCAGAAGTCAAAGAAGCCGTTTTGTTTATGTCTACGTTGGGATCAAAAACTTCTATAAATATACAAGAACAACATTGATAAAGATTGGGACAATACTGATTACAATACTCACAACGTTGATCTGAGCACAAAACTCTCTTATCTCACAAAAAGCTCGACATACAGAAAAGTAGCACACGCTTCATAGCATATACTTGATCGGTTGAAGATCATCTTGTGCTGCTATTTCTCATACTCTTCATAAACAGTTCACACTATTCATATCTTGTTGAGAAGAGTTTGTAATCTGGAAAAGAATCTTTTCCAGAATTTTGATTATATATTATTTTATCGTGTTGATACACTAAGAGTTTCAGTAGGCAGAGGGTAAGTCCTGCTGAAGTTGGTGTGTACGTGTGTGTACTGTAAAATCCAAAGTCTTTTAGTGATACCTTCTGGAAACAGAAGAAGGGGAGACGTAGAAGATTTTATCTTCGAACTTCCATAAACAACTATTGTCTACTGCTTACTGTTTTTATCATTTCAATTACTAAACCATCAGATCGTTTCCGCACTATTCTGTGATTTGTTGGTTGCACACTTGAACAAGATTAGCTACAATCTCTAACAGGATTTTAGCAACTTCAAAAGAAGAAACTAGAAAAGAAAATAGTTTATTCACCCCCCCTCTAAACTCTACATCGATCCCCAACAAGTGGTATCAGAGCAGTGTTATTCTTGTTCTTGAAAATCTACAACAAATGGCACACTTTAGCAAGGTTCCCATGTTCTCTAAAGAAGACTTCGATGACTGGAAGATCCGTATGCAAGCTCATCTAGCAGCTCAAGATGACGACATGTGGTTCGTCATCACAGATGGTCCATTAAAGATCTTAAAGCCTAATACAGCAGTTGCTATCACTGATGGTGCGCCGCAAATGGTTGAAAAACCAAGAAGCGAATGGACTAGTGAAGATAAAAAGAAAGCCAATCTGGATAATGTCGCAAAGGACACACTCTATAAAACTCTTGATAAGTACACCTTCAGCAAGATCAAGATGTGTTCAACTGCAAAAGAAATAAGGGAAAAGCTCATTCAAATCTGTGAAGGAAATGAGCAGACTAAAGAAAACAAGTTGTTCGTGGCCATGCAAAAATTTGAAAATCTGAAAATGAAGGCCGGAGAAACTCTAAACAAGTTTGATGAACGTTTCAGTAGTCTGGTTAATGAGCTAGCAGCTATTGGTAAAAACTATGGCAACAGAGAAATAGCGCTCAAAGTAATGAGAGCATTGCCTAAGGAATGGGACGTAAAAACTATGGCCATGAGAGTATCTAGAGATCTGAACAAATTAGAACTGCATGATCTATTTGCAGACTTGAAAGCATATGAATTTGAACTGGAAGTACGAAGTGGAGAAGAGCCATCATCGAGTACACCTACCAAGGCTCTTGCTGCTACCGCTGTCGCTCCTGTTACAGTTGTTCCAAATGTATCACCTACTACTACTACTAAAAACACATCTGATGGAACTGCTGAACAGATCAGCAATGATGCAATGTCTTTGTTTGTGAAGAAATTCTCTAGATTCATGAAGAAGAACAACAGAACGTATCAGAATCCTAACCGAAATTTTAAGAAGTAATCACCATCCGGTGATATGGCATGTTTTAACTGTGGAAAAATTGGTCACTTTATTGCTGATTGCCCAAAGCCCAAAAAGGACGAAAAGAAGAAAAAGGAGCACAAGAGGAATGATAAGAAATCCAGAAGAGATCGCAAAGTAATGGTTGCTGAAGAAAATAAGTCCAAGTGGGCAGATTCTAGCTCTGAGTCTTCTGACCCGGATGATCATTCAAGCGACAGTGATGCAGAAGAAGTCAAATGCCTTATGTCAGACACCGAATCAACCTCAACATCTGGAGAGGTATTTGATTTTAACTCAAATGAATTTACACGAACTGATTTGGTTAATGCACAGCATGACATGGTAGAAGAGTACTCAAGACTTTCTCAATCATTCGAGGAAGTTAAGACTGAAAATCAAAATTTAAAGGATCAAATCAGTAAGTTTACTTGCTTGCAAGAAAACAGCTGTAGTGATCTGAAAGTTGAGATAAGTAAGTTGAAAACTGAGAATGAGAGAGTAAATGCAGAATACCAGACAATGAGATCTGAAAATCAGAAGCTATCACTACTGGTAAATGCATGGAACAAGTCTTCTGTTTCTTTGGAGAAGATGCATGAGTTACAGAAACAATCTGGAGACAGAAGTGGTCTCGGTTTCAGTAACAATGAAAGAACTTCAGAAACTAGTACGAAACCAATACTGGATAAAGGCAAAGGAAAATTCATTTACTTCGTTAAATCCAGTATGGTACATGAACCTGTAGTACCGACTGTTCAAGGTGAAAAGTTTGTAAATCAGACGGACAGAAGAAACCATTATGGTCTGGGTTATGTTAAACCGGAGAGTAGAGTCCATCAAAGTGCTGGATCCAGTAGAGGATTCAACTCAGAAAGACAACTCTATATGAGGGTTAAAAACTACCAGTACTATAATAGTAGACCTGTTCAAAAGAGATATAGACCAGAAACCAAGAATAGAAGGGAAGAACAACATTCTAAAGTGCATTATGTTAAGAATACTAGACCTTCTGTTGCACACACAAAGGTGGATACCCGAAGTACAAAGTCACCAAGAATTGTACAGATGTGGGTTCCTAAGGGACTGATAAGGCTTAAACCCAAATAGACTGGGTACCATTTACTAAAACTTGTGCTTGCAGGAATAGAAGAAAGTCAAAATTAGCAACTCCATATGGTATCTGGACAGTGTATGCTCCAGACACATGACTGGACAAAAGAATCTATTATCAGAAGTGATAAGTTGTACTGGACCAAAGATAACTTTTGGGGACAACTCAAAAGGTAAAACCGTGGGTAAGGGTAAGATTACTCATGGTAACATTACTATAAATGATGTACTTTTGGTTGAAAAACTATGTTATAATCTGATCAGTATCAGTCAATTATGTGACAATGGATATTCAGTAGTTTTTCAGAAGCACTTATGCATAATTAAAGATGTGGATGGATATCCAATTTTAACCGGAAAAAGAGAAGGAAATACATACAGAGTTTCTTGGAATGTAGATCATATTAATGTTCCTACGTGTTTAGTTGCATCTCTCAGTGATAAGCATTGGTGAGGGCACAAGAGATTGAATCACCTAAACTTTAAGTCAATCATTATTCTCAAAAAGCAGAACATAGTTGATGGTTTGACTGATATTAAGTTCGTTAAAAATCACGTATGTTCTGCATGTCAACTTGGTAAACAGATAAGATCCAGCTTCAAGAACAAAGGTAGTAAATCAACTTCAAGATGTTTGGAATTATTGCATATGGACTTATTTGGACCAATCCCTATCATAAGTTTAGGGGGAATGAGATACACTCTTGTTATTATTGATGATTTTTCCAGATTTACTTTGGGTAATATTTCTTGCTGGAAAAGACCAGACCAGTGGCCTTCTGATCAAACTTCTGAAGAAAATTCAAAATGAAAAATCAGTTTCTGTTATTAAAATCAGAAGTGATCGAGGTACTGAGCTTACTAACAAGGTACTTGAGTTATATTTGGATGAACAGGGCATTCATCATGAGTATTCAGCTGCCAGAACGCCTCAACAAAACTGAATAGCTGAAAGGAGAAACAGAACTCTTAAAGAAGCCGCTAGAACAATGCTAGCAGATGCTAACATCTCTCAGCGCTTCTGGGCAGAAGCAATCAACACTGCATGCTATACACGAAACAGAACCATGATCAACAAGAGACATAATAAGACTCCTTATGAGATATGGAAAGGGAGTAAGCCTAATGTATCTTATTTTCATGTATTTGGTTGCAAATGTTTTGTGCAAAATAACGGTAAAATCTATTTGACTGCATTTGATTCGAAATCAGATGCTGGATTGTTTCTTGGATATTCAGCAGTGAGCAAAGCCTTCAGAATCTTCAATAATAGAACTCTTAATGTTGAAGAATCCATTCATGTTGTTTTCGATGAAGACAACAATGCTCATGAAATTACTAACATTTCAAATCTGAGTAACAGGTTGGACAACATTCATCTAGAACTGGATAGTGAAGATGATACAGAACCACGTGTCAGCGATGCACAAAATCCAGAACCAGACATCCCTATAGTAGAACCAGCAATACAGACACAGGATGCACCAGAACCAGTAGTTGACACTCCAGAATCTATTGACACCTCACTTGAGCTTGGTCCAAATCCATCAAACCAGGAAGAAATCCATCTAAACCCTTTTATCTGGAGAAAATCACATCTCCATCCTTGGTTATCGGAAATCCAGCAGCTCTTTTAAGGACAAGAAGACAAATGCTTAATGAATATATGCATGCTGCTTTTATTTCTCAGGTTGAACCAAAGAAGATTGAAGAAGCTCTTCTAGATCCTAGTTGGATTGAAGCAATGCAAGAAGAGCTGAATCAATTTAAAAGAAATGAAGTATGGTTTCTTGTACCTAGACCAACTCATCAAGCAGTCATTGGAACTTGGTGGGTATTCAGAAACAAGTTGAATGAAGAAGGAAATGTAGTTAGAAACAAAGCAAGACTGGTGGCTCAGGGTTTCAGGCAAGAAGAAGGAATAAACTATGATGAGACCTTTGCACCAGTAGCAAGGCTTGAAGCCATCAGAATATTCTTAGCCTTTGCTGCTTTTAAAAATTTTAAAGTTTATCAGATGGATGTGAAGAGTGCCTTCCTAAATGGTTTACTACAAGAAGAAGTTTACGTCGAACAACCTCCAAGTTTCATCGATCATTTTCTACCACATCATGTTTTCAAATTACACAAAGCTTTGTATGGTCTGAAACAGGCACCTAGAGCATGGTATGACACTCTATCACAATTCCTTATTAAACAGGATTTCACCATTGGCACAGTAGATAAGACTTTATTCACGTTTGTTAAGAATAAGCACATTTTGTTAGTATAAATTTATGTTGATGACATTATCTTTGGGTCAACTAACCCGAAACTATGTGAAAAGTTTGCTAAGATGATGCAGGATAAATTTGAGATGAGTTTGATGGGAGAATTAACATTCTTCCTAGGACTGCAAGTCAAGCAACTGGAAACAGGAATCTTCATAAATCAGGTTAAGTATACGAAAGAATTACTGAAAAAGTATGGTATGGAAACATGCTCCGCTGCTTCCACTCCAATGAGCACATCTACTAAACTTGACAAAGATGAAAATGGAAACTCAGTAGAGGTAACTCAGTATCATGGTCTTATTGGCTCATTATTATATCTCACAGCCAGCAGACCTGATATCATGTTTTCTGTTTGTAGTTGCGCAAGATTTCAGACTAACCCTAAGCAATCTCATTTTATTGCTGCTAATCGTATTCTAAAATACTTAAAGGGTACTCAAAATGTCGGCCTATGGTATCCCAAGGACTCATCATTCAATCTTATTGGATATTCAGATGCTGACTATGCAGGATGCAAACTGGATAGGAAAAGCACTAGTGGTTTTTGTCAATTTCTTGGTGACAGGTTGATCTCCTGGTTCAGTAAAAAGCAGAATTCCATAGCCACGTCTACTGCAGAAGCAGAGTATCTTGCTTCTGGAAGTTGCTGCTCTCAAATACTGTGGATACAGTAACAACTCAAAGATTATAGAGTTCAAGACTCTGAATCACCCATCTTATGTGACAATATTAGTGCCATTGCAATCAACGAAAAATCCAGTACTTCATTCCAGAACGAAGCACATAGATATCAGACATCATTTTATCAGAGATCATGTACAGAAGAAGGATATTCGTCTGGAATACGTTCCGACTGATCAACAAGCAGCAGATATCTTTACAAAACCTCTGCCTGAGAATAAGTTTTCTTACTTTCGAAATGTACTTGGTTTAATTGATTTAACTTAATTGTTATTTGTCAAAAATTTAACAGTAGAATGTTTGCAGAAGAATAAGAAGACAAAATTACATCTACTAAAATTTTATTGAGGAAATAATCTATGCCATGTTACAGCAGCCAGTTCAGAACCTACAAAATCCTGCCACTCAACTATCCAATTATTCAGTTCATGGATTCTTAAACTAGTGAAGGATTCAGCAGAAGAGATCTTCTCTAGCTGATGCCACTCCTTCCACAGCATCGCATGCAGAAGAACTTGATTAGTTGCTAGCTCTGTAACATGATTGACATCAAATTGTTGTTTGTATCTTCTCGCTACTGCTCTCTGTGAACGAGTAAATGCCAAACCATTTTGATAAGAATTCTGGAGATCTTGAATCTTGAACCATGAAGACATGACTTTTACCAAGACATATTCTTCAATAGTATTCTTCAAGTCTTCCAGATAAGGAAACATTTCATCTGTGACAATGACATGCGTACTGCTACAAGCATCAGAATTTCTTGAACTAGACATATCGAACTGTTATTATCTAACATTCTTGTTGTATTACTTATAGACAGGTGACATTTAATGATTGAAGAAGTTGAAGAGTCTCAAGTCAGATGAAATGTCTCTTGATTCATCCGATTTTCCTAGACTAAGTATTTATAGAAGCTGAAGCGACGGCTCACTGTCTGCACGGATACCAAGAATCATTTATTATTCCTTCAAACTTCGTATCTTCGTATTTATTGCATAGATTCAAGGAGAACAATAATCTTTCATATTTTCGTGCTTTGTCAGAAGCAGAAGAGAGTTTTGTCTGTTCGATAAGACAAAGTATCTACTGGATTTTGTCAAGAATGCTGACAATACTTCAGCACCTTATAACTTCTAGTAGATATTATCATAATACGACAAATCCTCTTCTGATTATTTTCAGTAACTCATTAGACAGCCCGCTCTTTTTCATTTTTGAAAAATAACTTTTCTGACACTCTGTATAACCTTTCAAATACCCAACCGTAAACATACTGACACGTGTCCTTGTGTTTACACTGACGGCTGTACATTTTGAATATTAACCGCTTCTTTTTTTTTTCACCTTTACGATTCCAGACTTTCTTGCTGCTGCTTTCTCTTGTCTAACATAATCTTCAACGAAATTATCTCAGAAAAATGACTGGAGCTTACACTCTCAACGCTTATCAAGTTAATTTTTCATCGGTACTTACTATTAAAGATGAAGGACTTGTACAAATGTTTAAGGCTATTGAAAAATCAGGCCTTCGAAGATTCTTGGAAGCACATGCCATCATCTATAAGACAGCACTTCTGGAATTCTTCGCCAACGCAACTGTTCAAGATGGAAAGATCATTCATTCTCAGGGAGATGCATCTATTGCTATTGATGCCCCATTACTTGGATCAACCTTCTTTCTTCCACTCTCAGGCACCTCTGACCTATCATGTATCTCAAAGGAAGAAATGTCTATTGCTCTTACTACTTTCTCTGCTTCTGGAAAGGAACTCTCTCCCTCGTGTTTCAAGAAGCTTCTGAAGATGGAGTACCAAGTGCTTGCTGACATTGTGGCGAAGGCATTCCTAGTCAAAGCTGGTACTTTTGATCGATTGACAAAGGAAAAGGTTCAGGTGATGGTGGCGATCACCTCGAATATTAAAGTGGATTGGAGTTGGTTTCTATTAAAGATTATGAGAGAAATGGTTTCACGAAAGAGCACTGGTTTTGCTGTTCAAATCAGTCAGATGCTGAAGGATGCTGGTTTTCCATTCACTACTGATCAAGATGCTTCTTCCGTAACTATGGACGATGCCGATAACGTGCTTGCTTTGCGGCCTAAACCAACTGTGGCCGAATTTGTTTCCATGAAAAAGGAAATTGGGGATACTCTAGCCGAGGGTCATGCTCCCCAAAAGAAAATCAAAAGGAAGAGAGTAATTGTTTTGACTGATTCAGATAAAACTGAATCTGAAGAATCAGCAGCTCCTACTCAAGCATCTCTTCCAGTAGCAAAACCCAGCAAAAAGAAGTAGAGAACCACCATCCGTATCAAGAAAAATGTGGCCGTTGCTGATTTGGATACTGTCTCGTTGAGACAAGTATTTCCAAAAACCACTCAAACCAAAACCAAGTCTGCTTCGGAACCAGTAGCAACTCCCTCCCAACCAGCAGTTACTTCTACTGTTTCACAACCAACTACTACCTCCTCTTTCATCAAACCAGTGGTCATCAATGCTCCATCAACATCAACATCAGAATCTATTGTTAGACCTATTACTGGAGTTGTGATTCGAGAGTCATTGGCCGGATCATCAACTACTCGAACCTCACTGCCTATTCCTACAGGCAAAGGACAGGAAAAGCTGTCTGATGAACATCAAGTTCAACGCCCCAAAACCTCAGTACAAACTGGTATTGAACTTCATCTTCAAGAGATTGAAAAATCTGCCAGGGAAGACAGGTTGTTCTTTGATGAATGGCTAAAGATGAGAGCATTTCACGCTTTCACTCACTTGCGCACTGCAGGCGTATTTGCTCAGATCGTGAAGCATGAGAAAAGATTTTTTGCTATTGCAAAAAACAAAAATGTTATTGAAGCCATGAATCGGAGAAATTATATCCTTGATCAACTGAAACAAAAGGCGATGGACTCTGTGTTGACAACTTTAAAGTCAAATTTTGATCCAATGAGTCCTACTGCTCCTCATGATCAGGATATCATTCAGCTTATGACTGATCAGCTGCAGACTTTGGCTGAGCTAATTCGAGCTCAAGAACAGGTTTTTACTAAGCCGCTGCCTTACAGGTTAGGCATGGTACCCGAACTTCTACAGACACAGACAGTTGAGGAAAGGATCACAGTTCCTTCCGGAGCCAATGTTTCTAGTACTCCTGCATCACCGGACCTGATCATCTTTGATCTTTGTTCGAGAATTAGCTTTAGTGGATGAAGTAATTCAGTCTATTGTTCTTACGACGGCTGCTGCACTCCACTAACTCAAGCTAATGAAGTGGTATTCTCCGAAGCTCAAAATGAACCTCAGCATGTGGAAATATTAGATGACAATCCTTTACCGAATCTTGAGAACTTTTCTGCTGAATATCAATCAGAAATAAAAGATCTACTGAATATGCCATCTGACTCTATCCCTTCAGAGCAACCACCGGAGACCATTGAAGCTACTCATCAAGATGATAGTATGGCGCCTGAACCTATGGTTGAAGAAACTTCTGTTGCTCCATCTGTTGATGAGGAAACTCATGTAGCACCTCCTGTATCCGCCGCTCTAGACTTAAGCCCTGTTGAACCTGGCACCTCTGCTGGTTCAAAGAATGTGATTCCTCCCATTGCTCCAACAGAACTAGAACATTCTACGGCATTGGTCTTATCCATTTCTGACTCAGCTGCTGCTCGTACTATAATATCCAAGCCTGGTGAATGGTACGGTTTAAGATTTTGTATGCTTATGGACTATTTGGTTAAGTTTATGTATAGTTTTGATGTTAAGAGTTGTGATATATGGTTTATAGTATTGTTGTTTATAGTTGTTGTGTAGTTGTTGTAGCTTCGTTGCGATTTAATTCATGGTAATTCGTATGTTGAGCCAATTGTTATAAGGCCAATTGTAGTGGTTAGATAAGACATAGAGGTGTAACTTTCTTATTTTGAGTTTTGTTCAAATCATTGTGGAAGGTAAGCCAAAAAGTGCCCCGAAGTGTGTCGTGTGTTTCGACTTTCCTCCAATGACATATGTTGGGAGATTTAGCATAACGTTTTACTAAGACTTCCAAATGATCTAATATTTGGAGAGGTTCAAGAAAAGCCATAGAGCTACAACTTTGTAGTTTACCATTTTTCCAAATTATGAAGGGAAGAGGCGTTTCGGAGGTGATCTTTGGAGAAGCTGTGCGCAGAGTAACCAGAGTGCACCCGCACTCTATTGTTCAGTGCACCCGCGGTGACCAGAGTGCACCCGCGCTCCAAAATGTAGCGCACCCGCGGTCTACTGTTTCAGATTTTTGGATGAGATGCCGAAGGCATAGCGCACCCGCGGTGCAAGGGATAGCGCACCCGCGGTCCGTGAACAGTAAAGTCGTGTTTTTTGATTTAAGTGCTTAAATACATGAGTTGGTTCACTTTTCCCTCATTTCTCTCCTCATTCTCGATTTCTTCAGCTCAAGGAAAGCTAGGGTTCCATTTTCTTTCTTTTATTTCTTAGATTCAAGCTTCTTGTTGGATTATTGAAGAGAGAACAAGGTTATTTTGGGTTCAAGGAGCTAAGGTAAGCTTATGGTTTAGTTATTGTTGGATTTTGATGTTGGGGGAAATTATGGAGATTGTGATTGTGTTGGTTTTATGGATTCTATGGTATGGTTGTTGGATTATTGAGTTGTTGATGGTTCTATTCATGGTTTATTGTTGTAGGTTTTGTACCAAGAGTTTAGAACCAAGTGTTGCAGGTGTTGTAAGTGGAATTCATTTCCTTGTGCTCACATGATAATATATGTATTGTGTTTCAATGGTTTTAAAATGTTATTCCCTTCCATTTGATTCATGCTATGTATTAATACACCTTGTTGTATATTAGAGGCATTTTATGTCTCAACCATGTCAAAGGGAATACAAGAGAAAAGATAGTCTTCAAAGTGTTTGTTTTAATGCCAAAGAGAGAATTCAAATGTTTTATTGGATTGATAGATACATAGTCAGAGATCGCATGCAATAAGTTGATCAACGACCATAGGCTTATATCCCTCAGAGTTATCGATTCATATCGATGGGATAGAGGCACAGAGACAAAGATACTATATAGATATCAATCCAACAGATAAAAGAGAAATACCATCGTTATTGTTATATTATGCTATGTTATTCGTGTTTCAGAGTTGATGGTATTTTAATGTTTTCAAAGCCACGTTTTACAAAGTATGGTATATGTATTCATTGCTATGTAAGAGTTCCACTTGCTGAGTTTTATACTCATTTCAGTTATTCATGTGATGCAGATAAGAGCGACGAGCCAGGACGTTGATTGGAGCCGAGGTCATATGTATGAAAGATGGAAGGAAGAAAGATATTTTGATATACATGATCAAAATGACATTTTGTATTTTGTTGTATCATTTTATTGATCATGTGTTTATACTTTTGGTTATATATTGAAAATGTATTTTGAATCCTTCCTTCCTCCCTTCAAAGAAAACTTTAATTTCCGCTGCTATTTTATTAATACCGGCCAGAGGTGTTACACGTACCGCTGAAATCAAGCAGCGTATGCTCACCAGAACTCCATCTCCAGAACCGGAACGGTTTGATATTGTATTTGAGATTGATACTTTGCAAAAGGATCTTTACAATCTCTCTGAAATAGTAAAGGAGCTATCTCGCGAACATGCTGGAGAAGTCAGTGGTTCTAAGTTCTTTCGAGACCGCATATCTAAGGAACTAACTAATACGGCAGAATCTGTGAGTAAAATGTATGCTGAGACCATTGTCTTTCGACAAAATGTTTCCAGAAGCCAAGGCATCATCGTACTCGGTCAAACTGACATACTCAAACGACTCACCGACCATGATGAGGTTATTCGTTCAGTCTCCACCACCTTGTAATCTATGGATGCCAAGATTGAGTCCCAGTATCAATCTCTCAATGCTCTCAATGAACGGGTATCTAATCAGGCACCATATCTTAAAATGCTCAACGATGGTATTCTCAATCTTTCTAGCCGCATGGATGATTTGTTGTCTCGAGTACTGGCCACTGATGCCAAAAAGGGGGAAGCAGAACCAGAAGGAGGACAAGCAGAAGGAAGAACAACTGGAGATATAGCAGAATCTACTGCCAGAAGATATCAAGATGTTGAAGAAACCATTTACAGGGACATTGGCACCGATAATTAAAACTTTCGTTAATTATCTTAATATAATTATGTTTTATCTTGCCATTATTTTTCTGCTAATATTCAGGTTTTGGCATCACCACAAAGGGGGAAATTGTTAGACGGGCAATGAGATTTAAAAATCAGCAAATCTTTAGGCAATATAAAAGCAGTAGTCTTCAGCTAACGAAAACCAGAAGCAGAACTTAAAGTTCTAAGATAACCAGAAGCAGAACTTAGAATTCTAGAAAAACAGAAGACGAATTCAGTCCAAACCGAAGTAACTTAACGTCTTTCGCATAAACAGAACTAGCCATGAATGTTACCGTTAATTTATCAAGTACTAGCATTAATTGCACCATTAATGCTGTATGAAGCTATTTATTACGTCTTACCAATTTTGGTATAAAACAAGACTGATTGTTTTGAAGCTTTTCTGCTGGACCTATTTCAGATATTAAAGCTGAATATATCAGAAGTCAAAGAAGCTGTTTTGTTTATAGGCGTTGGGATAAAAAACTTCTATAAATATACAAGAACAACGTTGATAAAGATTGGGACAATACTTATTACAATACTCACAACGTTGATCTGAGCACAAAACTCTCTTATCTCACAAAAAGCTCGACATACAGAAAAGTAGCACACGCTTCATAGCATATATCTGATCGGTTGAAAATCATCTTGTGCTGCTATTTCTCATACTCTTCATAAATAGTTCACACTATTCATATCTTGTTGAGAAGAGTTTGTAATCTGGAAAAGAGTCTTTTCCAGAACTTTGATTATATATTATTTTATCGTGTTGATACACTAAGAGTTTCAGTAGGCAGAGGGTAAGTCCTGCTGAAGTGGGTGTGTACGAGTGTGTACAGTAAAATCCAAAGTCTTTTAGTGATACCTTCTGGAAACAGAAGAAGGGGAGACGTAGAAGATTTTATTTTCGAACTTCCATAAACAACTATTGTCTACTGCCTACTGTTTTTATCATTTCAATTACTGAACCATCAGATCGTTTCCGCACGATTCTGTGATTTGTTGGTTGCACACTTGAACAAGATTAGCTACAATCTCTAACAGGATTTTAGCAACTTCAAAAAAAGAAACTAGAAAATAAAAGAGTTTATTCACCCCCCTCTAAACTCTACATCGATCCCCAACATAATTTTATAATTTTAATGAAACTTAAATTTTAAAATATAGGTTTTTGTTGTGAAAAAGTAAAAATTTATGGTAAAAAGTAAAAATCTCAAACTCTCAAAATTATCACACTACACACTTTATAATATTTTTCTCTCAACTCAATTGTGATTTTCTTCACAAATGAGAGAACTATTTATAGAAAATCTTTACAAATAATCCAAAAATAAAATCATCATTACCTACATCATCACACACTAATTTTCAATATTTACAACTCTTTTTTTCAACATTCAAATATTCAACATTCAAATATTCAACATACACATTTTAAATATTAATTTTCAACACTCCCCCTTGTGATGATGATCATAATACGATGATGTCTTCATTACGTGTTTTTGTACTGCCTCATTAAAAACCTTATTAGGAAAAACCCATTGGGATAAAAACCATAGTAAGGGAAAAAGAGTGCAATCACGTAAACTCCCCCTCATGTTGACACGAACAGTTCTTCACAAATTTCGTAGATTGCGCATTCCAATATTATATATGTGCTTTCTGAATATTGTTGTAGGAAATGCCTTTGTGAAGAGATCTGATGAGTTTTCACTTGATTGAATGTGACGAACATCAATATATTTATTCTTCTCAAGCTCTTTGGTGAATGCGAAGAACTTAGGAGGAATATGTTTAGTTCTGTCGCCTTTTATGTATCCTTCTTTCATTTGAGCAACACATGCAGCATTATCTTCATATAGTATCACAGGCTTCTCGTCGAATGATAATCCGCATGAGATTTGGATAAGTTGGGTCATTGATTTTAACCACACACATTCACGGCTTGCTTTATGTAGTGCAATAATCTCGGAATGATTTGATGAAGTTGTTACGAGCATTTGTTTCTGTGAACGCCAAAATATTGCAGTGCCTCCACGAGTAAATACATATCTAGTTTGGGAACGTGCCTTGTGTGGATCAGATAAGTATCCAGCATCAACATAACCAATTATACTTGGATTAGCATCTTTTTAGTACAAAAGTCCCAAGTCTGTCGTTCCTCGTAGATAACGGAATATATGTTTAATTCCGTTCCAGTGTCTCTTTGTTGGAGATGTGCTAAATCTTGCCAATAAATTTACAGCAAAAGATATATCAGGCCTTGTACAATTTGTAAGATACATAAGGGCACCGATAGCACTTAGATATGGTACTTCTGGACCAAGAATATCTTCATCATCTTCACATGGACGGAATGGATCCTTTTCTATGTTTAATGATCTAACAACCATTGGAGTACTTAAAGGATTTGATTTATCCATATTAAAACGTTTAAGAATCTTTTCTGTATAATTTTTCTGGTGAACAAATATTCCACATTCTTTTTGTTCAATTTGTAAACCCAGACAATACTTGGTTTTTCCAAGATCTTTCATTTCAAATTCTTCCTTCAAGTATGACACAACTTCATGAATTTCATTATTCGTTCCAATGATGTTTAAATCATCAACATATACAGCAATAATTACGCATCCGGATGTTGTTTTCTTAATGAAAACACAAGGGCATATTGAATTATTTACATATCCTTTTTCATCAAATGATCACTTAGTCGATTATACCACATTCGGCCAGATTGCTTTAACCCATATAATGATCTTTGTAATTTCACAGAATAACATTCTCTGGGTTTTGAACTTTGTGCTTCAGGCATCTTAAATCCTTCAGGGATTTTCATATATATATTACTATCAAGTGATCCATATAAGTAAGCTGTAACAACATCCATAAGACGCATTTCTAAATTTTCAGATACTGCCAAGCTAATCAAATACCGAAACGTAATTGCATCCATCACGGGAGAATATGTTTCTTCATAATCAATTCCGGACCTTTGAGAAAAACCTTGTGCAACAAGTCGAGCTTTATATCTTACTATTTCATTTTTCTCATTTCGCTTTCGAATAAAAACTCATTTGTATCCAATAGGTTTTACACCTTCAGGTGTAAGGACTATAGGTCCAAAAACATTACGTTTATTTATCGAATCCAATTCAACCTGGATGGCATCTTTCCATTTTATCCAATCTTGTCGATTTTTACATTCACCAAAAGATTTTGGTTTATGATCTTCATTATCATTTATGATGTCGATTGCCACATTATAAGAAAATATATCATCAATTTCTTCTATATCTTTTCGGTTCCATATTTTTCTAGTATTAATATAATTGATAGAGATTTCATGATTCTCGTCAGTTTGTGGTTCTGACAGAACATTTTCATCATCATGTGTTTCTTCAGGAACAACATTCTCTATTTTGTGATCATCATGTCTTTCTTCAGGAACATCATTCTCTATTTTGTGATCATTGTGTTTCTCTATGAATTTTCTTTTTCGAAGATTTTTATCCTTGGAACCGACTGGCCTTCCACGCTTCAGGCGTTTTACGACCTCATGACTTTGTTCAATTTGTTTCTTTGGAATTTCAATTCGAGCAGGAGCATTTACAGCATGTATATATGATTTAGTTACCCCTTTTGTATCTGTAAATGCATCTGGTATTTGATTTGCTATTCTTTGCAAGTGCACAATTTGCTGTACATCTTTTTCACATTGTTGTGTTCTTGGATCCAGATTTAACAATGATGATACATACTATGTAATTTCTTTTTCGGTATGTTTCTTGTCTCCCCCTAACATTGGGAAGATTTCCTCATTAAAGTGACAATCAGCAAAACGTGCTGTGAACACGTCGCCTGTCTGAGGTTCAAGATATCGAATGATTGATGGACTATCATAACCAATATAAATACCTATCTTTCTTTGAGGTCTCATTTTCGTTCGTTGAGGTGGTGCAATAGGCAAATACACCATACATCCAAAAATTCTCAGATGAGAAATGTCTGGTTCTTTACCAAATGCAAGCTGCAATGTGGAGTATTTATGATATACACTTGATCTGATGCGAATTAATGCAGCGGCATGTAAAATTGCATGTCCCCATATAGAAATAGGGAGATTTGTTTTCATAATCATTGGTCTAGCAATCATTTGCAGACGTTTAATCAATGATTCAGCCAATCCATTCTGTGTATGTACATGAGCAACATGATGCTCAACAATGATTCTCATAGACATACAATAATCATTGAAAGTCTGGGAAGTAAATTCACCAGCATTATCAAGTCTAATTTTCTTGATTGTATAATCGGGAAATTGATTCCTAAATTTTATTATTTGAGCAAGTAATCTTGCAAATGCAACATTTCGAGTTGACAATAGACATACATGTGACCATCTGCTGGAGGCATCAATCAATACCATAAAGTATCTAAACGGTCCACATGGTGGATGGATTGGTCCACAAATATCACCCTGAATACGTTCATTGGTGATTCAGTTTGGATTTTGGCTGGTGATGGTCTTATAATAAGTTTTCAAAGAGAACATGCTTTACATTGAAACTTATTATTCTGAAAGATCTTCTGGTCTTTCAACGGATGACCATGTGTATTTTCTATAATTCTTCGCATCTTTGTTGAACCAAGATGTCCTAATCGATCATGCCAATTGGTTGATATTGAAGAATTATCAACTACCATGTTTGATTCAGTGGGACGTATATGTGTATAATGCAATCCAGTAGGGAACATTGGTAGTTTTTCAATCACATATTTCTTTCTTGATTTATATGTGGTAAGACACATATATTTCTCATTCCCTTCATTCATTGTTTGAGTATCATACCCATGATAATATATATCATTAAAACTCAACAAATTTCTTTTCGATTGTGGTGAATATAAAGCTTCATTGATCAAAAATTTTGTACCATTAGGTAACCAAACTTGTGCTTTACCACATCCTTTAATCAAGTCTACAGGACATGATATTGTATTCACGATTGTTTTTGTTGGTTTTAGTTCCAAGAATATCTTTTATCTTGGAGGATAGTGTGCGTTGTACCACTATCAGGTATGCAAACTTCAGCTTGGTTCATAGCATTTTCCATATTTGAACTTCAAAAAAAATATGCAATGAAATAAAATTACTGACAATAAAATACAATACAATATAACACACTATAAAATATTATCATACGAGTACATGAAAAAAGAAAATTTTTTACATATTTATTCCACCAGCAAATTGATCATTATCTGAGAAATCAATCAGAAAATCTCCAGCATCAAAATGAATTGAACCACTCAAAGGTTCACTGTGTTCAGTAAAGTTAGTCTCTTTTTTTCCCCTTTATTTATTCTTTATAAAGTTTAAAAAGGTGCTCAGGGGGTCGATAAATACGGGACCAATGTCCTGGAGTACCACATCTGAAACAAGAACTTTCAAATCTTTTTGAGTGATTCTCATTAACACTCATATTCTCTTGATGCCTTTTCGGTGGATGGTTTGGGACGCTCTTTTGAGATGAGTTATAGAAATAACTATCTCGATTATTTTCAAAACCACCGCCGCGTCCACGACCACCACCTCGATTTTGTCCTCGACCAAAATCTTGTCTATAACTTTGATTTTGGTTTCCAGGTTTAAATTCATTTTTGCTTACGACATTTACTTCAGGAAATGGCGTTGAACCAGTGGGTCGTGCCTGATGATTTCTCATTAAAAGCTCATTATTCTTTTCCGCCACAAGGAGACAGGCGATTAGTTCAGAATATCTCGAAAATCCACGCACTATATATTGTTGTTGTAGAGTTATATTTGATGTGTGAAAAGTGAAAAATGTTTTTTCAAGCATTTCCAATTCAGTAATCTCATGCCCACAAAATTTCAGTTGCGAGATTATTCGATACATCGCCGAATTGTAATCACTAACTTTCTTAAAATCTTGGAATCTCAATGTATTCCATTCATCCCGGGCGGTCGGAAGTATAACTTCCCTTATAGGGTAGAATCTTTCTTTTAATCCCTTCCACAAAGCCAAGTGATCTTTTTCAATCAGATATTCACATTTTAAGCCCTCGTCGAGATGTCGACGCAAAAATATCATGGCTCTTGCCTTTTCTTGTGATGTGCATATGCTATTTTCTTTTATGGTCTCATTTAGACCTAATGACTCAAGATGCATTTCTACATCGAGAGTCCAAGGCATATAATTTTTTCCCGTAATATCAAGAGCAATGAATTCGAGCTTTGCCAAGTTTGACATGGTGGTACTAAAAAAATTACGATGCATTTATTAGTTAATGAATATTGCAATACAAAGTAATGGATAAACAACAAATACAAGCATTCGTAAAAATAAAGAAAACACACGAGGAAGATATTCTCCGATAAGTACAAGATTCGTGAGTATTATAACCAAAATAATTAAAAATAACTTTGCGAAAGCCATCTTCTTTTTTCTTCAAAAATTTGATGAAGAATAATTTTAGAGAAGAAGAAAATAATATGGTGTATATAATATTAGTAATGTTTTATGACCGTTGGTGTACAAGAAAATAAATGTATATAATATTAGTTTTCACAAGATTTGCAAAATAAATGCGTATCTGGGCCAATAAAATCCACATTGTAAGATTTTTACAGCTGTTTTATTGGATGAAAAATGACCTTCACATGCTTCAAAATGACAAAATTTAATAACATTACTTACTTCATTTTCGGGTATGCATCGTCGAAAAATTTGGTCAGGACAATACTTAAACAAGTAAGGATCATCTCAATAAAAGTTTTTAACTTCTATCAAGAATTTATTCTTATCCTGTGAATTCCAATGAGAAGGCATTTTATTTGTCACAATAAAATTTACAATGTTAGCAAACCAGGGCATAATAGTAGCATAAAACAACTGATCATCTGGAAAATTTTCATGTATTGGTATTTCATTATGAGATGATTCAGTCATTATTCTAGAAAAATGATCGGCTACAACATTTTCTTTTCCTTTTTTATCTTTCATTATGATATCAAATTCTTGTAACAATAAAATCCACCGTATTAATCTTGGCTTAGCATCTTGTTTATTTGATAAATATTTTATGGTAGAATGATCAGTGTACACAATAGTAGTAGAACCAATTAAATAAGATCGAAACTTATCTAAAGCAAATACTACTGAAAGTAATTTTTTTTCAGTAGTTGAATAATTTATTTGGGCACTATTTAAGGTTCTACTAGCATAATAGATTGCATACGGTTTTCCTTCTTTTCTCTGTCCTAACACAGCTCCTATAGCATAATCACTTGCATCACACATTAATTCAAATGGTAAATACCAATCTGGAGGTTGTAAAATATGTGATGTAAGTAAAAGATTAATTATTTTTTAAAAAACATTTTCACATTTCTGAGTCCATTCAAATTGTGTATCTTTTGTTAAAAGATTCGAAATTGGTTTAGATATTATGCTGAAATTTTTTATAAACTTTCTATAAAAACCTGCATGACCCAAGAATGATCGAACTTCTTTGACTGTTTTTGATGATGTTAAATTAGCAATAACTTCAACTTTGGTTTTATCAACTTCAATTCCTTTTTCAGATATCACATGACCTAACACAATCCCAGATTTAACCATATAATGACATTTTTCCCAATTTAAAACAAGATTTTTTTCTTCACATCGTTTTAATACTTCTTCTAGGTTTTTAAGACAATTTTCAAATGAGTTTCCAAAAACAGTTATATCATTCATAAAAACTTCTACAAATTCTTCAATCATATCACTGAAAATACTTAAAATGCATCTTTGAAAAGTAGCCGGAGCATTACATAAACCAAATGGCATTCTTTGAAATGCAAAAGTTCCGAAAGGACAAGTGAAAGTAGTTTTTTCTTGATCTTCTAATGATATATGATAATACCCCGAATACCCATCAAGAAAACAGTAATAAGAATTTCCTGCTACTTTTTTTAGAATTTTATCTAAAAATTGTAGTGGGAAATGATCTTTTCTAGTTGCATCATTTAATTTTCTATAATCAATACACATACGCCAACTAGATGGAATCCTAGCTTGTAATAACTCTCCTTTTTGATTTTATATAACAGTGATGCCTGACTTTTTAGTACTACTTGTGTTGGACTTACCCATTTACTATCTGAGATTGGATAGATAATTCCAGCGTCTAATAGTTTTAATACTTCATTCTTAACAACTTCCTTCATATGTGGATTTAACCTTCTTTGTGGTTGTTGATATGTTTTAGCATTTTCTTCCAAATGAATTTTATGTGTGCAAATTAAAGGATTTATACTTTTTATATCTTTCAAAGTCCATCCAATTGCATTTTTATATTTTTTAAGTAATTTAATTAAATCTTCTTCTTGATTTGGTAGAAGAGTGGAAGAAATTACAGCAGAAAATGTTTTATTTTCACCAAGAAATACATATTTCAATTCGAATGTTAAAACTTTTAATTCAAGTTTTGTATTATCATCTTCTTTAAAATTATTTTCAGACTCAAAATTTTCTATTGAAAAAACTTCAGATTGTTAAGTTTTCTTCTTGTATATTTTCTTCCACAATTGTTTCAATTTCACTATCATATTCATTTTCATCAATACTTGGTTGTTTACATAAATTGAACACATTAAGTTCTAGAGTCATATTTCCAAAAGACAATTTTATTATTCCATTTCGACAATTAATTAAAGCATTTGAAGTTGCTAGAAATGGTCGTCCCAATATTACTGGAATTTCATTATGTACTTCTATTGGTTGTGTATCCAAAACAATAAAATCTACAGGATATATGAATTTAACAACTTGAACCAACACATCTTCTACAATACCTCTAGGTATTTTGATTGACCTATCCGCCAGTAAGAGAGTAACAGAAGTGGATTTTAATTCTCCAAAATTAAGTTTTTCATAAACTGAATAAGGAAGTAAATTCACACTTGCTCCCAAATCTAACAAAGCTTTTTTAATTTTATTTTCTACAATAATACATGAAATTGTTGGACAATTAGGATCTTTATATTTTAAACTAGAATTATTTTGAAGAATAGAACTTACTTGTTCAGCCAAGAATGCTTTCTTCTTCACATGCAATTTTCTCTTCACAGTACATAAGTCTTTTAAAAATTTTGCTTATGAAAGTACTTGTTTAATAGCATCTAATAATGAAATATTTATCTTTACTTGTTTAAAATCTTCATAGATATCAGAATCATTTTTTTGTTTTTTAGGATTTGTAAATGCATGAGGAAATGGTGGAGGTTTATTTGATTCATTTACTATTTCAGATGATTTATCATTCAACATATTATTTTTAGAATTTAAGGTATCATCATTCTCAAAAGTATCAGGATTATCATCCTTACTATTTGATTTTAAATGATCTTTGCTTTCATTACTATATGGATCATTAACTATTTTACCACTTCTAAGGGTAATAACAGATTTTATTTGATCAATTTTTTGATTTTTTAATTCTTGATTTTGATTTTTAGGATTAGGTTGAGGTTGAGAAGGAAATTTTCCTTTTTCATGAATATTAAATGCAGATGCAAATTTTGCAAGAGTTTCTTTCAAATCAGTCATAGATTGATTGTTTTGAATATTGATAGATTCTTGCTTTTAGATAATTGCATGAATTACATCTTCAAAGTTTTTTCTTTGAGGTGTAACATAAGGAATATAACCTTGATGATTTTGGTTATATTGAAAATATTGTTGTGAGGATTGTGCATTATTATCATTCCTCCAACTAAAATTAGGATGATTTTTCCATCCAGGATTATATGATGTTGAAAAAGGATCTAGTATTGGTTTTTTATAATTGTTAACATAATTTGCTTGTTCATGGAGACATTCTTTAAATGAAGATAATGTTGGACAATCTTTTGTAGCATGATCATGTGTATCACATATATGACAAACAATTTCTTGAATACTTTTTAATGGACCACTCTTTTTCATTTCTAATGACTCAATTTTTCTTGCTAAAATGCAAGTTTAGCTTGAATATCTATATCATCTTTAAGATTATAGATACAACCTCCATTTGTTGAATTATTGATTTTAGTTGTTGGTGGTTCTATTGTGCCTATATTATCCCAATTTTGATCATTTTCTGCTAATGAATCCAAATACTCCATATTTCATTTGGGTTTTTATCTTCAAAAGTTCCATTACACATGAATTATATCATTTGCCTATCTTTAGGTATTAGACCTTCATAAAAGTGAGAAACTATTCTCCATGTTTCAAAACCATGATGTGGGCATGTATTAAGTAATTCTTTATATCTATCCCAACATTGATAAAATGTTTCTCCTTGTTTTTGAGAAAAAGTAGTAATTTATCTTTTAAAAGAGTTTGTTCTATGGGAAGGAAAAAACTTTATGAGAAATTGTTGTTGCATTTCTTCCCATGATCTTATTGAACTTGATCTCAAATTTTGTAGCCATGTTTTAGCTTTATCTTTTAAAGAAAAATGGAAAAGCTTTAATCGAACTATATCCATGCTTCAATTTTGATCATTATAAGTGTTACAAACTTCCTCAAATTCTCTTAGATGTAAATATGGATTTTCAGAATCTAAGCCATGAAAATTTGGTAAAAGTTGAATAATTTGATGTTTAAAGTTGAAATTAGATGCATCAGGAGGAAAAACTAAACAAGATGAGGCACTAGTTCTAATAGGGTTCATATAGTGCTTAAGTGTTCTTAATTGATCATATTCTTGATTATTATTATTGTTATTATTATTATTGTTATCATTATCTTGATGNCTAAACTCCTTTATCAACTAAAACACTAAATTATAAACCAAAACCCTAGGCTTCTAAAGACTCATTTTGACCGAAAATTACACACACACCACAAACAAATTTTCGAAAGTTTGAGAGCAAAAATTCAAGGTTGTTCGTCGCCCGTTCGTTCCTCTTCACAACCCACGCCGATGATTAAATATTCGAGCGTTTTAAATCATATTATGCATGATTTATGTTTTAAAGCATGAAAAATGTTTATATCATATTATTTAACATTTGAATGATTATTTTTCAAAGTTTTGAGGTTTCTATACAAATATGAATCGTGTTATGATTCCTAAGGACACATTGCCAATATGAGACGTTAATGAGTCGTAAAAAGAGACGTTCCACGGAGGAACGTAGGCTGTAACCCTGCATGGCTAAGGGACACGATCACTAGGGTTTTTAAGGGCTTGTTGGCCATGATGGTTCGAATATGGGTTCGGCTAGGAGGGTAGCGCATCTGGGTTCGGCCAGTCCATGTGCCAGGGCTCTTTTAGCGCATCTGGGCTCGGCCAGGCAATGGGCCAGGGCTCGGCCCGGCCATGGGCAAGGGCTTGTAGGCTAATTTTAGGGGCCAGGAAGAGTTCTAGGCTTGCTTGAGGGACGGCTAAGCAGTTGGTGGCTAGATGGGAGCCCTAAGGGCATGATGGTGAGTGCGCACCTCGTGTTCGAGGCAATGAGAAGAGCGCATGGTGTAGGTTTGAACCAGAGGGTCTTAGCGGTCTGGAAGGGGTGGATAAGGGTGAGGGTACGAGTGGCTAAGCGTCGGTGGTCTGCTGGTCCAAGGGAAAAAATCTGCAAGCTTCGCGTGATGATGATGGTGTGCGCGTGGCTGGTCCTGGCTGGCTGCGGCAGTCTAGGCGTGGTTCAGAGGGGTCCAGGAGAGTAGGCCAGGGTCTTGTCAAGGTATGGCCCAAAGTGGCTCTCAGGTGGCTCGGGGATTTTTCTAGGCGATATGGGTTCTAGGTTGTGAAGAGCTCGGCTATGGCGTAGCGTGAACAGTGGCTCGAACCGTGGTTCACGGGGGATGGAGTTTCAGAGGATGGATCCGAACGATTTTGCTGGTACTACTGATCCATTTATGGCTGATGAAACTTAAAATTAATAATTTATTATATGTCAAAACCTCTATTTTAAAATTTAAGTTTCATTAAAATTATAAAATTATGTTATTTTAGTATTGTGTGTTTATATTTAAATGTCTTACTAAATATGTTTTATTTTCAGGTTTTCTACGTATTGGTAAGNATCACCTCCATTTGAATTTTCTAGCTTGAGTTATCATTATCTTACCAATACGTAGAAAACCTGAAAATAAAACATATTTAGTAAGACATTTAAATATAAACACACAATACTAAAATAACATAATTTTATAATTTTAATGAAACTTAAATTTTAAAATAGAGGTTTTGACATATAATAAATTATTAATTTTAAGTTTCATCAGCCATAAATGGATCAGTAGTACCAGCAAAATCGTTCGGATCCATCCTCTGAAACTCCATCCCCCGTGAACCACGGTTCGAGCCACTGTTCACGCTACGCCATAGCCGAGCTCTTCACAACCTAGAACCCATATCGCCTAGAAAAATCCCCGAGCCACCTGAGAGCCACTTTGGGCCATACCTTGACAAGACCCTGGCCTACTCTCCTGGACCCCTCTGAACCACGCCTAGACTGCCGCAGCCAGCCAGGACCAGCCACGCGCACACCATCATCATCACGCGAAGCTTGCAGATTTTTTCCCTTGGACCAGCAGACCACCGACGCTTAGCCACTCGTACCCTCACCCTTATCCACCCCTTCCAGACCGCTAAGACCCTCTGGTTCAAACCTACACCATGCGCTCTTCTCATTGCCTCGAACACGAGGTGCGCACTCACCATCATGCCCTTAGGGCTCCCATCTAGCCACCAACTGCTTAGCCGTCCCTCAAGCAAGCCTAGAACTCTTCCTGGCCCCTAAAATTAGCCTACAAGCCCTTGCCCATGGCCGGGCCGAGCCCTGGCCCATTGCCTGGCCGAGCCCAGATGCGCTAAAAGAGCCCTGGCACATGGACTGGCCGAACCCAGATGCGCTACCCTCCTAGCCGAACCCATATTCGAACCATCATGGCCAACAAGCCCTTAAAAACCCTAGTGATCGTGTCCCTTAGCCATGCAGGGTTACAGCCTACGTTCCTCCGTGGAACGTCTCTTTTTACGACTCATTAACGTCTCATATTGGCAATGTGTCCTTAGGAATCATAACACGATTCATATTTGTATAGAAACCTCAAAACTTTGAAAAATAATCATTCAAATGTTAAATAATATGATATAAACATTTTTCATGCTTTAAAACATAAATCATGCATAATATGATTTAAAACGCTCGAATATTTAATCATCGGCGTGGGTTGTGAAGAGGAACGAACGGGCGACGAACAACCTTGAATTTTTGCTCTCAAACTTTCGAAAATTTGTTTGTGGTGTGTGTGTAATTTTCGGTCAAAATGAGTCTTTAGAAGCCTAGGGTTTTGGTTTATAATTTAGTGTTTTAGTTGATAAAGGAGTTTAGAGTTTAAAGTTTCTAGGACTCTAGTTTTGAAAATAGTTAGGCCCATTAATTCTAGGTAAATTAGGCCCATCAAGATCCAATTAAATATAAAATAAAAGTTTACAAAAATTGTTTTAAAAAATAATAACTTTCGGGCCCAAAAAAATTCTTCGTTCATCTAAAATCGACTTCCTGGATAAAATAAGGTTCGACTCATCAAATAATTTAGACTCCAACATTTTTAGAAAATTTACTTCCTATTAAACTAATGCCACAGTATACTGGGTGGTACAAAACTGAACTGACCGGTAACTGGCGACCGGGTGAAGTGATAATCCCACAATGGTACAATGGCCACAAGCAATATCACATAAATCTCAAAAATGAATAATTTCTATTTTTATGCACGTATATAATTAAATAACGTAATTAAATGTCCTGTATTAATTTTACAAAATGAGTTGGATCGTTCCCAGGCTCGCTGCGACTTAAATTTAACATGAAAAATATGCAATTGATTTTTCTTGACCAAACTTTGTAATTAAATCAAAAAATGAAACAATTACGCCCACTGACTTAGTATTTAATCATGACTCCGAACCAACCAGAACCAACACCAAACCAACGTTTAGTCATGATTAAAATACTCTTAAAAATGTTGAAATAATGCTCCTAAATTTACAGTACTCGAAATTTAGTGAATGGAGGCCAAAACGTGAAACGCTCTTTCGAGAGTCACTTTGGCACATTGCACCGTAAATTCTCGTACGACCTCTAAAATGATCCGAATCACAAACGGCCAAAAAATTGACCTTTCTAACTCAATGAGGCACTGTCCAGTCCAAGTCCATAGTCCAAAAGCCAACCAAGAACTCAAACGAGCCTCTGAACCAAAGCACCGACTAGCTGTCCCAACATACAGCAGCATGCTTGCGTTTCCTTGCGTCATTTTCGAGGCTACCGGCCATTGGGGCTTGAACCTTAGACCAGAACCTCTTGCCAACATCCTAAGGGAAGGTTGGAACCATGGCTAAGGGCCCAAGGTCAGCCACAATTCGAACCATACCAAGAAACTATCGAAATGTCCCACCCGAGAGCAATTCTGTGCGCGTGGGGTGTTGCTACGCTTCTTGCTGTCATGGACAATTCCAGTGGCCATTTGGTTGACCATGGAACAATTTAGACATCAAGAAGTATGGTATGAACCGTGGCTATGGGCCAGAGGCCAACCAAGATTCACACCACACCACTAAACTCGAAAGTTACAACACCAGAATTCGCAAGGGGCGAAGGGGTTGTGGGCTGTTCTTGTGTTTTGATTTAAAAACCGATTCACCATGGACCAAGCCTCCAAAAAGCCAACTTAGTCACGTCTTAGACATGATAGGAAAGTGTTCTAACCATGGCTATAGGTTCTTATGGCAGCCAAGATCAGAAACTCTCCTTGACAGCAAAACAGAACATTTTTCGAAACTCAAATGGCATGAATGAAGAGTTGCTGTCATTTTCGGTTTCTAGCATGCATGGGGCTTGTTTAAATGGACCAACATGGTCTTGACACACCCTAGTATGTACGCAGCCTTGGAAGCCTGGAATCGAACCAACACCTGAAACCATCGAAACAAAGCAAAGGCGTGAAGTGTTCAAGAAGGCAAGAAAATTCTGTACATGGTTCGAAAGTTGCTGTCATGCATTTTGATTTTTATGGTTAATGATCGTGCACAAGGGATGTTAAAATCAGTATATGACTTGATTGAGGAGTAAATAAAAACATATACATGCCTGGATATTTTTGTTTTGAAGAAAACAAAAAGAAATACACGATGCGGCGCGGAGGAGACGGAGTGCTTTTCCTTCTTGTTTGCTACTCGATTTGTTCTCCTATTTTCTCACGGTTTTCTCACGATTTTTCCTCTCTGAAATGCTCTGAATTTCTCTCAAATTTCGGTAAAGAGGAGGGGGAGGGAATGGCTAGAAGATAGATGGGAAAGTTGACAAGATAAGGGAATGAAATGATCTTGCTATCTTTCTAGTGGTGAGATAAGGAATGCTTAGGATATCACAATATTTTTGAGGGATATTTTGAATGTATTTGATCGACCAATTAGTCTAGGAACAAGAAAAATTGCTTAATTAAATTATTTGATTGTGATTTAAAAGTGGGGAGAATATCTACCTAGGAAAATTTAAGGGGAAGATAATAAAGAATGAGTTGTCCAACTAATTAAAATCTTTTGAAATAAGGGATGACCGATTTTGAGCTTGCAAAAATAAGGGAGAATATTGCTTAATTGTTTAATTATTGAGGATTAAAGTTGAGGGATATATCTCCCAAAAATTGGGTAAGAAAAGGACCAAGTGAAAGATAAAAAAAAAAGAGTTGACAAATTAATTAAATCACATAGGGTTGGCCGAAATTTTTAAATAAAAAATGGAGGAGAAATATTTCTTAAATCTTGTATTTTAATTCTTTAGAGTTTGATCTACCCATTAAATATTTTAGTGAATAAATAAATTAATTAAGGAATACCATTATCTTGCATGCATGGATAATTCTTTAAATTTAAAGATAAATTTACTATCATGTTAAATTATAATTTCTTAATTAAAATAAGTCTAGATTAACTTATTTCAATTGGTCACATATTTTATTTTAGGCTTTTAATTAAATTATTGAACCTAAAAGAATTCATTTACCACTTATCTCTAATTAATTAAATGATTCCCCTAAATTTCTTTTACAATAAATTAACTTATTATTTTTCTTAAATAAATTCTAGGAATATTTTCTTAATATTAAAATTTACCTCTTTACTCCAACTCCGGTCCGGCCTCACTTATTTAACAAAAAGGTAGCAACTAAACTGCTGCATGAAATAAATACATTTAACGAAGAGAATTTACAGACTCATGAAATAAAATCATTTTAATTTAAATACTAAGAATTATGCATGACTTATACGTAGTCTAATTTACGGGTTCTACAATCCTTCCCCCCTTAAAAGAAATTTCGTCCTCGAAATTAAAACTCACCGAATAACTCTGGGTACCGGCTTCTCATCGCGGGCTCAGACTCCCACGTAGCTTCCTCCTCTGAATGGTTAAGCCCTTTGACTTTAACTCGCTTAACCAGCTTGTTCCGAAGCTTCTTTTCCTGTCTGTCTAGCATCTGCACTGGTCTCTCCTCATAAGACAGGTTCGGAGTAAGCTGCAACGGCTCAAAGTTCAGGACATGCGAAGGATTTGCCATATACTTCCTCGGCATAGAGACGTGGAACACATTGTATACTCCGACCAGATTCGGCGGAAGAGCAACACGATAAGCTAGCGTCCCAACTCTGTCGAGGATCTCAAATGGTCCAATGAATCTCGGACTGAGCTTCCCTTTCTTCCCAAATCGCATGACACCCTTCATAGGTGCTACTTTCACAAAGACACGGTCGCCCACGGCGAACTCTAAATCTCTCCTCCGCTGGTCCGCATAAATCTTCTGTCGACTCTGAGCAGTCCTCATCCTGTCACGGATCTGGGCTACTACATCGACAGTCTGCTGAATAATCTCTGGACCCAACTCGGCTTTCTCTCCTACCTCATCCCAATGAACATGAGATCTACACTTGCGACCATATAATGCTTCATACGGAGCCATTCCTATAGACGACTGAAAGCTGTTGTTATAGGTGAACTCCACTAACGGCAAGTTCGACGCCCAACTCCCGGAGAAATTGATAACACAAGCACGGAGAAGATCCCCCAAAATCTGAATAACTCGCTCTGACTGCCCATCTGTCTGAGGGTGAAAAGCTGTGCTGAACAGCAACTTCGTACTTATCGTCGAATGCAAACTCTTCCAAAATGAGGAAGTGAATCTGGGGTCTCTGTCAGATACGATAGAAACTGGAATACCATGAAGTCGGACTATCTCCCGGATATACAACTCTGCATACTGAACCATGGTGAAAGTCGTCTTGATAGACAAGAAGTGCGCTGATTTGGTAAGACGATCGACAATCACCCAGATAGCATTAGATCCTCTGACTGACTTCGGTAAGCCGGTCACGAAATCCATGGTAACATTCTCCCACTTCCACTCGGGGATAGGGAGAGGCTTGAGCATACCTGCTGGTCTCTGATGCTCTGCCTTCACTAACTGACATGTCAGACACTCGGATACAAAACGTCTGATATCCTTCTTCATTCCTGGCCACCAGTACAATAACTGCAGGTCTTTGTACATCTTCGTACTCCCTGGATGAATAGAGTACAGCGACATATGGGCTTCTGATAGAATATCTGATCGGATAGAATCACTGCTAGAAACCCATATCCTGTCTCGATATCTGACAATACCGTCACTAACTGAATACAAGGCACTGCCCTTGGCCTCATCTCACTGCTTCCACTTTGCCAACTGCTCATCTGCTGGCTAACTACTGCGAATACGGTCAAGGAGAGAAGACTGGATTGTCAAGGTGGATAGACGGGGAACTCTACCTTGGGGATATGCCGCTAGATCAAACCTCTGCATCTCAGATTGAAGAGGTCTCTGAATCGTCAGATGGGCCATCACTGCAACCTTCCTGCTCAATGCATCCGCGACTACATTAGCCTTACCCGGGTGGTAGCTAATGTCACAAACATAATCTTTCACAAGCTCCAACCATCGCCTCTGACGCATATTCAGCTCTTTTTGCGTAAAGAAATAATTGAAGCTCTTATGGTCGGTAAAGATCTGGCACTTCTCTCCGTACAAATAATGCCTTCAGATCTTCAAAGCAAATACAACGGCTGCCAACTCTAGGTCATGGGTAGGGTAATTCTTCTCATGAGTCTCCAACTAACGAGAAGCATATGCTATCACCTTCCCATGCTGCATCGATACTGCGCCAAGACCGAGCTTCGAAGCATCGGTATATAGAACAAACTCGCCGGGCCCTGATGGCATGGCCAAAACTGGTGCTGAGATAAGCGCTTGCTTCCACGTATCAAAGCTCTTCTGACAATCCTCGCTCCACACACATTTCACATTATTCTTGGTCAATGCTGTGAGTGGAACTACGATGGAAGAAAATACCTGAATGAACTTTCGGTAATATCCTGCTAAGCACAGACAACTGCGGATCTCAGATGCATTTTGCGGCACAACCCAGTCTCTGACTGCTGCAACTTTCGCTGGGTCTACCTCAATACCACTGCTAGAAACAATGTGGCCTAAGAACGCCACCTTCTCCAACCAGAATTCGCACTTACTAAACTTTGCGAATAACTTGTGCTTCTACAAGGTCTGCAACACTGTGGTCAGATGTCTGCTGTGATCCTCTTTATTCTTCGAGTAGACGAGAATGTCTTCTATGAACACTATCACAAATTGATCAAGATACGGCTGAAATACGCGATTCATGAGATTCATGAAGATCGCTGACGCATTCGTCAAACCGAACGGCATCACAACGAACTCGTTGTGGCCATAACGAGTCCTAAAAGCAGTCTTCGAAACGTCAGCATCTTTCACCCTCAACCGGTGATAACCGGAACGCAGATCAATCTTGGAGAATACCGAAGCTCCCTGCAACTGGTCAAATTGATCTTCAATCCTCGGAAGTGGGTATTTATTCTTCACTGTAACCCTGTTCAACTCCCGGTAATCGATGCAAAGTCTCATAGAGCCATCCTTCTTCTTCACAAACAAGACTGGCGCGCCCATGGTGAAAAGCTTGGGCGAATGAACTCCTTGTCAAGAAGTTCCTGAATCTGCTTCTTAAGCTCTGCCATCTCTGTTGGTGCTAGTCGATACAGTGCTTTTGAGATCGGTACAGTACCTGGCATAAGTTCAATAGAAAACTCCACCTCTATCGGGTGGCATACCAGAGACATCTTCAGGAAAAACGTCTAAGAAATCTCTAACAATCAGAACATCTGCGGCTAACTGACTGGGTGTCTCGGGGACAGATATAAAAGTTGCTAAAAACGCTCGACACACTCTATGCATGAGCTTCCTAGCCTGGACATAAGGAATAATGCACGTAAGGGAAAGTACCTGTCCGGATCAAATAAGAACTGTGTCATCCCAGGAGGTTGGACTAGAACAGATCTCCGCAGGAAGTCTATCAACACTCTGTTCCCCAATAGCCAATCCATGCCTAATATGATGTCGAACTTTGGCATCGGCAAGACAATCAGATCCACATAAACAAGGTTGCCATGAAGCTCCAGATCTATGTCTCGGATCACATTGGTGGCTGTCATCTCCTCTCCGAAGGCAGTACCACTGAGTAGGCTACATCTAGTCCAACGGTCTTAACTTTGAGAAAATTCGCAAAAACCTCAGAAATAAATGAGTGAGTAAACCCTAAATCTATCAGGGCTTTTGTAGTTGAGCCAGCTATGAAAATTCTCCCTGAAAGGTTATAACACTAGGCTGAACCCATTAATCACAAAACTAACTTATAGACATGAAAAGGCCAAAGTTCTTCTAACTTAAATTCCTCAAAAATAATACTGAGTAGAGCATGCAATCCTATCGCAATACTAGGTTCAAAACCTGCCCCATAACATTAAATCCCAAATATAAATTTAAAGCTTAAAGGTACCTGTCATAAGCATGGTATCGGGGTTCATCTCCGCTGCATGGAGAGCAAATACCCTGTCTTGGGTAGGCAGATTCCTCTGAGGGCACTGCGGTAGCACGTGGTCTGGGCTACCGCACTTATAACACTTCCCAGAGCCATACATACATACTCCAGGATGGCGGCGTGAGCATTTAGGACAGATCGGATGCTCAATAGGCTTAGGGACTGCGCGTCCCTGCTGCTGCTGCTGGTGGTGGTGGCCTCTGTTTCTGGGCGGGCCATGGAAAGGCCTCTTATTCTGCTGCTGATGCTGCTGAGGAGGAGGGCAGTGCGGTACCTGGGTTGCTCGCTTGCCCTGGCGGTCTCTCTCGATATCCCGCTGATCTTGCTCTGCGGCTAGAGCTCTGGAGACAACGATCTGATAAGTAGTAGGGTCAGATACCCTAACATCACGGCGCAAGATCGGCCGTAAACCCACCAAGAAATGCATTAACTTGGCCTTGGAATCATTCGCGATCAGGGTTACAAAATGACAACCCCTCTCAAATTTACGGATGAACTCCGTAACAGTCAAATCTCCCTGTCTCAGGCTCATGAATTCCGTGGTCAACCTGGTGCGCACTTCCTCAGTAAAATACTTGGAGTAGAATACCTCCGTGAAACGCGCCCAACTCAGTGTAGCCACGTTCAGGGCTACTGATGCTCCTTCCCACCATAAGCGGGCATCTCTTCCGAATAAATAGGAGGCGCAACGAACTCTGTCCGCATCTCCAAGCTCCATAAACTCGAAGATAACCTCAAGGGACTTGATCTAGCCCGCGGCAATCATGGGGTTTGTCGTCCCTGAAAACTCCTTAGGACGCATCTTCATGAATCTCTCGTTGACAGCCTCAGGCCCTGTCGGCCTGGTCGCCACAGCATTGTTCCCCACAAACTGTGCGAAGAACTGAGTCATCCCAGCTAGCATCTGGGCATTCATATCTTGTGGAGGGGGTGGAGGTCCGTGCCTCTCTTGCCTTTGATCCTCACCGTCCTCATGACGGTGCTCAGCATCACCTCTCGGGCGTCCAACCTGGCGTCTAGGAGGTATACTGTTCCATATATAACCCATACATAACCAACATGCATAATTCCATAATTTATTTAAATGTAAATAAATACTGAACAATTAAAATCTGAACGTAAAAATACTTCATGAGAACATGCAGTTAAAATAATTTCAGCTTTAAATAAAATGCATGAATGTAAAACTTACAGACTGAAGACGTGACTTCGTGAGCTTCTCGAGGTCAGTAGTAGTGCAACCCTTTACAAGAACATAGGCTCTGATACCACCTATAGAGGCCTCTTAATTCGTACTTGAAAATTTGCGGAAAAATTTAAAAATTTTCTCTTTAATTAAATAAAATGCCTCATTCATAAATAGACTGATAAATAAAGTTAATGTTCAAAAATAGCAGCGGAAGTAAATAATGTTGCAAAACGACAGCTTAAAATAATTCATTATAATAAAATGAGTTTTCGCCTAAAATAATAAATGAACTGATAAATGAGGTCCTCGGGTCCCACTACTGCCGACTCGAGCTGGCTTACTGGTCCCCGCCCTCGGTTCCTACATCATCAGTACTTACAACAATCAAGTCTAGTGAGTCTAAAGACTCAGCATTCATATATCGTAAATAACAAGTAAATAGATAATAATAAAATTGCATGCGAAGTGAAAATATCATGTCATGAGGAATTATAGTATTTGCATAACAGAACTGTAAATATCTTATCATGGATAATTATAAATACGTGCATCACTGAACTGAAAATCATAAGTGAACTGTTAGCCCAATAGAGCTCTGCAATAAAGTATCCTGGATGATAGTTTTGTTGAGATTATGTTCTATGCAAGTGGCCCCATGAACTGCACTGAACTGAACTGAACTGACCGGTAACTGACGACCGGGACCGGTAACTGACGACCGGGTGAAATACTAATCGTCTGATCAGACTAATGCCACAGTATACTGGGTGGTACAAAACTGAACTGACCGGTAACTGGCGACCGGGTGAAGTGATAATCTCACAATGGTACAATGGCCACAAGCAATATCACATAAATCTCAAAAATGAATAATTTCTATTTTTATGCACGTAATATAATTAAATAACGTAATTAAATGTCCTGTATTAATTTTACCAAATGGGTTGGATCGTTCCCAGGCTCGCTGAGACATAAATTTAACATGAAAAATATGCAATTGATTTTTTTTGACCAAACTTTGTAATTGAATCCAAAAACGAGACAATTACGCCCACTAACTTAGTATTTAATCATGACTCCGAACCAACCCGAACCAACACCAAACCAACGTTTAGTCATGATTAAAATACTCTTAAAAATGATGAAATAATGCTCCTAAATTTACAGTAGTCGAAACATTTAGTGAATGGAGGCCAAAAACGTGAAACGCTCTTTCGAGAGTCACTTTGGCACATTGCACCATAAATTCTCGTACGTCCTCTAAAATGATCCGAATCACAAACGGCCAAAAATTTGACCTTCCTAACTTGATGAGGCACTGTCCAGTCCAAGGCCATAGGCTAAAAGCCAACCAAGAACTCAAACGAGCCTCTGAACCAAAGCACCAACTTGCTGTCCCAACATACAGCAGCATGCTTGCTTTTCCTTGCGTCGTTTTCGAGGCTACCGGCCATTGGGGCTTGAACCACAGACCAAAACCTCTTGCCAACATCCTAAGGGAGGGTTGTAACCATGGCTAAGGGCCCAAGACCAGCCACAATTCGAACCATACCAAGAAACTATCGAAAAGTCCCACCCGAGAGTAATTCTGTGCGCCTGGGTGTTGCTACGCTTCTTGCTGTCATGGACCATTCCAGTGGCCATTTAGTTGACCATGGCACAATCTAGACATCAAGGGGTATGGTATGAACCGTGGCTATGGGCCAGAGGCCAAACAAGATTCACACCACACCACTAAACTCAAAAGTTACACCACCAGAATTCGAAAGGGGCGAAGGGGCTGTGGGTTGTTCTTGTGTTTTGATTTAAAAGCCGATTCACCATGGATCAAGCCTCCAAAAGGGCAACTTAGTCACATCTTAGACATGATAGGGAAGTGTTCTAATCATGGTTATAGGCCCTTAGGGCAGCCAAGATCAGAAACTCTCCTTGACAGCAAAACAGAACATTTTTCAAAACTCAAATGGCATGAATGAAGAGTTGCTGTCATTTTCGGTTTCTAGCATGCATGGGGCTTGTTTAAATGGACCAACATGGTCTTGACACACCCTAGTATGTACGCAGCCTTGGAAGCCTGGAATCGAACCAACACCTGAAACCATCGAAACAAAGCAAAGGCGTGAAGTGTTCAAGAAGGCAAGAAAATTCTGTACATGGTTCGAAAGTTGCTGTCATGCATTTCGATTTTTATGGTTAATGATCGTGCACAAGGGATGCTAAAATCATTATATGACTTGATTGAGGAGTAAATAAAAACATATACATGCCTGGATATTTTTGTTTTGAAGAAAACAAAAAGAAATACATGATGCGGCGCGGAGGAGACGGAGTGTTTTTCCTTATTGTTTGCTACTCGATTTGTTCTCCTATTTTCTCACGATTTTTCCTCTCTGAAATGCTCTGAATTTCTCTCAAATTTCGGTGAAGAGGAGGGGGAGGGAATGGCTAGAAGATAGATGGGAAAGTTGACAAGATAAGGGAATGAAATGATCTTGCTATCTTTCTATTGGTGAGATAAGGAATGCTTAGGATATCACAAGATTTTTGAGGGATATTTTGAATGTATTTGATCGACCAATGAGTCTAGGAACAAGAAAAATTGCTTAAGTAAATTATTTGATTGTGATTTAAAAGTGGGGAGAATATCTACCTAGGAAAATTTAAGGGGAAGATATTAAAGAATGAGTTGTCCAACTAATTAAAATCTTTTGAAATAAGGGATGATCGATTTTGAGCTTGCAAAAATAAGGGAGAATATTGCTTAATTGTTTAATTATTGAGGATTAAAGTTGAGGGATTTATCTCCCAAAAATTGGGTAAGGAAAGGACCAAGTGAAAGATTAAAAAAAAAAAAAAAGAGTTGACAAATTAATTAAATCACATAGGGGTGGTGTTGTCACTTTTATTGTTGCACTCCCAAGAGCAGGTTGTACACAAGTAGTATAATTCGGTGAGTCCGATATCGTATCCACATGGAAGCTAAGGTAATTACAAGTTCACTACAATGTCTTTAAGTTTTGTTTTTGTTTTTGTTTCTTTTTAATTTTAATTGTTTGAATCTTTAATGGGTAAATTTTAATTGTTCAAATTATAATTTAAGTAGTTGAGATTAAAGGATACACTCTTGGTATTTTAATAAAGTTAACATTAACGAACAATATTGAAATCCACTTAATAAAATGGTTCCAATAAATTAAATAATCATATTTATATTATGTTATAAATTATTATCTTATAAGTATATAATATATACCAAAACTTATAAATGTGGTCAAGTATTTATTGTGCTATATATATTTGTAAACACTAAATCAAGGTTCTTACTTTAAATGGTTGGTAAAACCAAACAAACATTTAAATGGTTCCAAGAATTTAATATTATAATATATTCATATATAATAAATCAAGACATCCACTTTAAATGGTTGGTAATACCAAACAAACATTTAAATGGTTCCAAGAATTTAGTGTAACATATAGCAACAATAAATCAAAACTCCCACTTATAAGTAGGGTATAAAAATGCTTAAAGAAATAAATATAACATAAACAATAAATAGTGATTAAATAATATAAAACATAGATTCTTACCTTTTAATAACCTTATTATCATGCCAAGAGTTTCACCTTATCATCTCAACTTTAGGAAGTTAGCTATTCATTATTCAAAGTGTAAAACTTTGAATATGAAATTAACATGCTAATTGTATTTCAATGAAGAAATAAAGGAAAAATATAGAGAGAAATATTATGAACTCAAAGGTTTGTTCATAGAATGAGAGATATCTCAATACATTACAATGCACCCCTATTTATAGCCAAATTTGAGGAGACAACCACAAATAAAATATTATTTTTTTACACATAAGTCTTCATTGGTGTTCCAAGATATTATATTATATTACACATCACTTTTGAAAATCTTCTTCTCCGAATTTGCTTCTTCACATAACAAAAACATGTGGATAATTGAGTTGTCTAGTTGTGGTATTTTTTTCAAACCATTTGACCAAGTAATTTGAGAGATATGGTCAAAATACTAGAGCATGGTAAAACTGCCACTCATTTGGTAACTTTATTTGTTGCTTAATTTGATCCCAATTGTGAGAGGATTTTTATCTAATGCTTGTCAACAATATTGTAGATATTATAATCAAATTTCTATATGTACAAGAATCATCTTAATCCCATTTGCAACGCCAAGTTTATTCTTGTTTTATCGAACCTGTAAAAAATAGTAAAAACTTGTAATTACACATCGACTTATATTTTATACAATTTATTATAAAACATATAATATTTAAACATTTAATAAAACAAAAACTATACCATTATCTTGCATGCATGGATAATTATTTAAATTTTAAAGATAAATTTACTATCATGTTAAATTTTAATTTCTTAATTAAAATAAGTCTAAATTAACTTATCTCAAATGGTCACATATTTTATTTTAGGCTTTTAATTAAATTATTGAACTTAAAAGAATTCATTTACTACTTATCTCTAATTAATTAAATGATTCCCCTAAATTTTCTTTTACAATAAATTAACTTATTATTTATCTTAAATAAATTCTATGAATATTTTCTTAATATTAAAATTTTTCTCTTTACTCCAATTCCGGTCCGGCCTCACTTATTTAACAAAAAGGTAGCAACTAAACTACTGCATGAAATAAATACATTTAACGAAGAGAATTTAAAGACTCATGAAATAAAATCATTTTAATTTAAATATTAGGAATTATGCATGACTTATACGTAGTCTAATTTACGGGTTCTACAGTTTAACAGCTGGAAGTGTCCTAGTCCAATTAGGAGTCCTGATGCAACTAGGATGCACAATTACACACATGTATGCAATCAAGTCAAGTTTCAGGAAGATTACTGCTCGCGTCCAGGGCTTGGGTTGGTCTGGGTATGGTCTGGGCGTGGTCCAAGGAAGGTTAGGGTCATGAGGGGTCAAGTGGTTAAGGGATGGAAGGGGTCCTAGTCTAGATAGGAGTCCTAAGGTCCCTAGGATACACATGCACGACACATACATATTTTTGGGTTCGGTTCCAGGAGGTTTTTGAGTGGGCCAAGGCTGGTTTTTCGGGCTGGTCTTTGGTCAGTAGGGTCTCTAGGTGGGTTGGCTAGGTTTTGGCTCGAGGTGGCTTGGGCGTGGCTCGAGTAAATTGGGAGATGGCTCGCTGTGTTCGTATATCTGTCAATTTCAAAAATTAAAGAGCTAAAAATGAATCCATGAGTCCACGGGTGTGGATCATGACTTAGAAGGGTAGAATAAATCATAAAAATGTTATGTTTAAAATTGGGATCAAAATAATGAGTTTCGGATTTATCCGATATTTAATCGCCTCACGAAACGCTAATTAAAGAATTAATTAAAAAGCATAGTTTTAAGCTTTATAAAATTATGGAAAATTATATTTAAGCTCAAATAATTATTAGAAGTCTAAGTTCTGAATTTGGGAATTTTATATTAAGATTTGGTTTAATTCGGGATTAAAACGCAGTAACATGCTATATTTAAATAATAAATTAAAAGTCCTCGATTTAAGCTAAATAAAAATATAAGAAAATTCATGTAAGCTTAAATAATTATTTGGGACATGTTAGAGTCAATGAAATTAAGAAAAAAATCGAAAATGTGGAATTTTACGTCTAGGGGTAAAATTGTCATTTTACACATAGAAATTAGTAAATATCATGGCAGTGTCCTGAATGCTGTTTTATATGCTAATATGATTATTTTAAATGTTTATGAATTTTTTTATGATTTAATATGCTAAAATGTCTATTTTAAATGTTTATGGATTTTTAATATGCTAAAACATTTATTTTATATGATTATGGATTTATATGTTAAAACGTTTATTTTAAATGTTTACGAATTTTTAATCTGTTAAAATGTTTATTTTAAAATTTTTATGGATGTTTATGATTTTAATATGATAATTTATGATTTTTAAATGTTTATGGATTTTTATGGTTTAATTGGGACATTTAAAAGATATGTTGCATACTTGGTTTCAAAAATAAAAACGATACGTATATGCACGATTTTCAGTAAGTGATGATAACAAGTTGAAAGACGTGAAGGGATTGTGACTAAATATGTTGGAAATATCATTAGGGTTACGGTCCCAGTGGGAGCCACATGATCTTATTTCCTTGGTTCGGATACAAATACGAATATGATGATATGCTTTGGGATATCGTGGGGGGAAAAGGCTCCAGAGGGAGCCCATGCGTGGGAAAAGGCCCAGAGAGAGCCCGTCTATGGAAGAAGACCCCTGAGGGAGCCCCGACGGTCGTGTTTCCATATGAGGATATGTTAATACGTAAGGCCAATGCCCAGTTGACCGGTGAGAGTGTTGCTGGTGTCCCCGCCGTCCAGTACTATGGTTACATGTAGATGGATCCATCGCCCAATATGTTTAAGAATACGAGTCACAATCACGATCGGAATTCAACAAACACGAATATGAATATGAATATGTTTACGATGATAAGAAAATGTCTATGAATACGTTTATGTTGATATGAAAATGTTTACGAAAATGTTTATGTGATGCATCATTATGAAAATGTTTTTATTTAAAATTTATGCATTATAAAAATGTTTTTATTTAAAGTTTATGCATCATGAAAATGGTTTTGTTTAAAGTTTCTGCATCTTCATGAAAAAGATATTTTAAATACAAGTATTTTTCACTGTTTTATGTGATCTGTATTATGTATTACTTGTTACCAAGGATATGACGTGTTGAGTCTTTAGACTCACTAGGTGTGATTGATGCACGTGCTATTGATTATGAATATGTTAATGGATGTCTTGATGGTTGACTTTGCTGGACTGAAGGTGCACATAACCCGAGGACCGACGCTAGTTTTCCGCACTAGTTATGATTTATGATTTCAAGTTATGTTAAAAATATTTTACGACTTTTTATTTATGTTTTGAGAGGTTTTTGAGAGATTATAGTATGAGCTGTATTTCTAAAATATATAGAATCTCTTTGAAAATAGTCCAAAAATAAATATATCATTACATACATCATCACACATTAATTTTCAATATTTACAGCTCTTATTTTCAACATTCAATAATTTCAACCCTTATTTTCGACACTTACCCTTATGATGATTATCATGATACAATGATTGTCTTCATCACGTATTTTTAAACTGCCTCGTTTAAAACCTTACTAGGATAAACCCTTTGGGATAAAAACTATAGTAAGAGGAAAAGAGTACATTTACGTAAACTTCCCCTCATGTTAATACGAAAAATTTTTCACAAATTTCATAGATTGCTCATCTCAATATAATATATTCTTTCTGAATATTGTCATAGGAAGTGCATTTGTGGAGATCTTATGAGTTTTTACTTGATTGAATGTAACAAATATCAATATCTTTACTATTCTCAAGCTCTTTGGTGAATGCGAAGAACTTAGGGGGAATATGTTTAGTTCTGTCGCTTTTTATGTATCCTTCTTTCATTTGAGTAACACATGAAACATTATCTTCATATAGTATCACAGGCCTCTTGTCGAATGATAATTCGCATGAGATTTGGATATGTTGGGTCATTGATTTTAGCCACACACATTCACGACTTGCTTCATGTAGTGCAATAATCTCGGCGTGATTTGATGAAATTGTTACGAGTGTTTGTTTCTGTAAACGTCAAGAAATTGCAATGCCTCCACGAGTAAATACATATCCGGTTTGGGAACATGCCTTGTGTGGATTAGATAAATATCCAGCATCAGCATAACCAATTATGCTTCGATTGGTATTATTTGAATACAAAAGTCCGAAGTCTATCGTTCCTCAATGATAACGAAATATATTTTTAATTCCGATCCAGTGTCTTTTTGTTGGAAATGAGCTAAATCTTGCCAATAAATTTACAACAAAAGATATATCAGGTTTTGTACAATTTGCAAGATACATAAGGTCACCAATAGCACTTAGATATGGTACTTCTGGACCAAGAATAACTTCATCATCTTAATATGGACATAATGAATCTTTTCTATGTTTAATGATCTAACAACCATTGGAGTACTTAAAGGATTTGATGTATCCATATGAAAACGTTTAAGGACCTTTTCTGTATAATTTGACTTGTTAACAAATATTCCACATTTTTTTTGTTCAAATGATGTTTAAATAATCAAATATACAACAATAATTACGCTTCCGGATGTCGTTTTCTTAATGAAAACGCAAGGACATATTGAATTGTTAACATATCCCTTTTTCATTAAGTGTTTACTTAGCCGATTATACCACATTCGACCGGATTGCTTTAATTTATATAATGATCTTTGCAATTTCAAAGAATAACATTATCTGTGTTTTGAACTTTGTATTTTAGGCATCTTAAATTCTACAGAGATTTTCATATATATATATATATATATATATAAAATAGCGAAACGTAATTGCATTCATAACAGGAGAATACATTTCCTCATAATCAATTACATGCCTTTGAGAAAAATCTTGTACAACAAATCGAGCTTTATATCTTACTATTTATTTTTTCTCATTTCGCTTTCGAATAAAAAACCATTTGTACCCAACAGGTTTTACACCTTCAGGTGTAAGGACTATAGGTCCAAAAAGATTTTGGTTCATGATCTTTATTGTCATTCATGATGACAAATGCTACATTGTAAGAAAATATCTCATCAATTTCTTTTATGTCTTTTAGGTTCAATATTTTTCCAGTTTTAATATACTTGATAGAGATTTCACGATTCTCATCAGTTTGTGGTTCTAACAGAACATTTTTATCATCATGTATTTCAGTCGGAATATCATTCTCTATTTTGTGATCATCGTGTTTCTCTATGCTTTTTCTTTTTCGAGGATTTTTATCCTTGCAACTGATTGGCTTTCCCCTGCTTCAATCATTTAATGACATCATGAGTGTTTTCAATTTGTTTCTTTGGAATTTCAATTTGAGCAGGAACATTTATAGCATGTATATATGATTTAGTTACCCCTTTTGCGTCTGCAAATGCATCTAGTATTTGATTTGCTATTCTTGGAAAGTGCACAATTTGATGTACATCCCTTTCACATTGTTTAGTTCTTGGATCCAGATTTAACAATGTTGATGTATGCCATGTAATTTTCTTTTCAATATGTTTCTTTTCTCCCCCTAATATTGGGAAGAATTCATCATTAAAATGACAATCAGCAAAACAGGCTATAAACACGTCGCCTGTCTGAGGTTCAAGATATCGAATTATTGATGGGCTATCAAAACCAACATAAATTCCGATCTTTCTTTGAGGTCCCATTTTTGTTCGTTGAGGCGGTGCAATAGGCACGTATGCCATACATCCAAAAATTTTCAAATGATAAATATCTGGTTCTTTACCAAAGGCCAGCTGCAATGGGGAGTATTTATGATATGCACTTGGTCTGATGCGAATTAATGCAGCAACATGTAAAATTGCATGTCCTACATATAGAAAAGGGGAGTTTTGTTTTCATAATAATTGGTCTAGCAATCAGTTGTAGATATTTAATCAATGATTCAGCTAATCCATTTTGTTTATGTAGATGAGCAACATGATGCTCAACAATGATTCCCATTGACTTACAATAATCATTGAAAGTATGAGAAGTAAATTCACCAGCATTATCAAGTCTAATTTTCTTGATTTTATGATCAGAAATTTGATTCCGTAATTTTATTATTTGAGTAAGTAATCTTTCAAATGCCACATTTTAGGTAGATAATAAACAAACATGTAACCATCTGCTGGAGACATCGATCAATACCATAAAATATCTAAATGGTCCACATGTTGGATGAATTGACCCACAAATATCACCCTGAATACATTCAAAAAACATGGGTGATTCAGTTTGGATTTTAGCTGGTGATAGTCTTATAATAAGTGAAACGTCCACTACTCGTTTTCTTAAATAGTACTAAATTTTTTTTTAAAACCGCACATAATTTCGGCCGAGCACTACACAAAAATATATAAAATATTTTTGACATCATTTAAAAATAAAACAACCAACTAACATTTGAAAATCAAAGGAAGTAGTCAAAACATAAAACCATCCAACATTTTACCAAACCTAAAAAGCAATAATTTGAAAAGTATAGCCCATACTATCAACCTCTCAAAATCCTCTCAAAACATAAATAAATAGTCGTAAAATCTTTAACGTAAACTTAAAATCATAAGTGCGGAAAAATAGAATCGCTGGTCCTCAGGTTATGGGCATTTCCAGTCCAGTCAGATCAAGCATCAAGACCTCCACTACCCTCAACATCATACTCACTTGCATCGATCACACCTGCTGAGTCTAAAGACTCAACACACCATAATCTTGATAACAAATAATACGTATACAGTTTACATATAACAGTGAAAAATACTTGTACTTAAAATAACGTTTCCATGATTCCTTTTCATATCATTCATCATTTTATCATAAACATTTCCCTTTTTCCTTTTTCTTTATAATAAGCATATACGTTCTCCTTTTATTGAATTTGGATCGTTAATTGTGACTTTCGTATCATCATAAGGTCAATGGATCGATCTATCACGTAACCACAGTACTGGGCGGCGGGCACATCAGCGACACTGTCACCCGTCAACTGAGCCTTGGCCTATCAACATCATATGGAAATACGATCGAGCTCCCTCCGGGGCCTTTTTCCATAGACGGGCTCCCTCCGGGGCCTTCTCTCATAAATGAGCTCCCTTTGGGGCCTCCTCCCGCAAATGGGCTCTCTCTAAGGTCTTTTTCCTCACGACATCCCCATTCATATCATCATACCATCACAATAGTCACAATTACTTCACCTCCTAAATGTTTCACATTTTCATCACTTTGAAAAAAATTATGCATTTAATATCATTTTTCTTTTAAAAACAAGCATGCAACATATCTTTTAATGTTATCGTTTCATTATAAAATTTCATAAATAATCATAAAATTTCATAAACATTAAAAATAAACATTTTGATGTATAAAACAGCATTCAGGGTACTGTCATTACGTTTACTAATTTTCAAGTGTAAAATTACCGTTTTGCCCATAGACGTTAAATTTCACGTATTTGACTTTTCTTAATTTCATTGACTCTAACATGTCCCAAATAATTATTTAGAGCTTAAATTAATTTTCCCATAATTTTCTTTAGCTTAAATACTAGGCTTTTCAATTAATCCTTAATTATTCGTTTTTAATGCGTTTTAATCTTGAATTATGTAATATCCAAGCCTGGTGAACGGTACAGTTTAAGATTTCGTATGTTTATGGATTATTTGGTTAAGATTAAGTTTGATTTAGATGTTAAGAGTTATGATTATGGGTCATAGTATTGTTGGTTATTATTGTTTTGTGGTATTGTTGATATTAGTTGATGGGTAGTTGTGTTGTATCAGCGTTGTGATTCGATTTTTGTTGAATAGAGTTGTTTTGACCCGCGGTGATTTGTGCAGCGCACCCGCGGTCTTTATTGCAGAATTTGTTGAATTGCCGAAGAGACACCGCACCCGCGGTGATTTGTGCAGCGCACCCGCGGTCGTCATTTTCAGAAATTTGGTTGAGGTGCCGAAGGCACACCGCACCCGCGATGAGGTAGGTAGCGCACCCGCGGTGCATGAACAGTAGAAGCGTGTTTCGAGATTTTAAGTGTTTAAATGGATGAGTTGGTCTCATTTTTCTCATTCTTTCCCCTCATTCTCGATTCTTCAGTCCTTGGGAGAGCTAGGGTTCCATTTCCTTTCTTTTCCTTCCTTTGATTCAAGTATCTTGTGGGAGTTTTGAAGTGTGAGCAAGGTTCTTTTGGAGTTAAAGAAGTTAAGGTAAGCTTTTGGTTTAGTTTATTCTTGGTTTTGTTGTTGGGAGAAATCATGGGTTTGTTGATGGTGTTGGTTTTATGGATTTAATGGTATGAGTTTGTGATTATTGGGTTATTGATGGTGCAAATTATGGTTTATTGTTGTAGGTTGTGAACCAAGGGTATAGATTCAAGGTTCCAAGTGTTGTAAGTGGAATTCATTTCCTTGTGCTCACATGATAATATATGTATTGTGTTTCAATGGTTTTAAAGTGTTATTCCCTTCCATTTGATTCATGCTATGTATTAATACACCTTGTTGTATATTAGAGACATTCTTATGTCTCAATTATGTTAAAGGGAATACAAAAGAAAATAGAGTCTTCAAAGTGTTTGTTTTAATGCCAAAGAGAGAATTCAAATGTTTTATTGGATTGATAGATACATAGTCAGAGATTGCATGCAATTAGTTGATCAACGACCATAGGCTTATATCCCTCAGAGTTATCGATGTATATCGATGGGATATAGGTACAGAGACAGAGTTAATATATAGATATCAATCCAACAGAGAAAAGAGAAATACCATCGTTATTGTTATTCATTCTATGATATTCATGTTTCAGAGTTAATGGTATTTAATGTTTTCAAAGCCATGTTTTCATAGTGTGATATGTACATTGCTATGTAAGAGTTCCACTTGCTGAGTTTTATACTCATTTCAGTTATTTCATGTGATGCAGATAAGAGCGATGAGCCGGGACGTTGATTGAGGCCGGAGTCATATTCATATAGAGATGGAGGAAGGAAAGATTATTTTGATAGGATTTTGGACATGATCATAAAAATGATATTTTGTTTTTTGTTGTATCATTTGATTGATCATGTGTCTACTTTTGACTATATGAAAATATATTTTAAACCTTCTTTCCTTCATGAAAAATTTTAAATTCCGCTGTTATTTTATGAAATCGGGTCAGAGGGTTACATTTAGTGGTATCAGAGCACCGTCCTTCGGACCAATGCATATGACTTCGTCTACTTTCAACAGTCCGGGTATGTCTTCTTCTACATCTAATTATTGTTATTGGTTGATATGTATTTTGTGAGCACATTGTAGGAGTATGCCTCCTAAGAGAAAGGCTTCAGAGGGTGAGGATAGTTCTTCCTCTATAGTTGTCGATGAGTTCGCCAAGCTACTGAAAGAGCAAGCTAAGGTCCATAGTGAGCAGATCCAACAGTTGTTACGTTTGCAAGGAACAGGCCAAGGTAGAGGTCAAGGGAGAGGCCAAGTGGCTCAGGCAGTTGGGACCGATGGGATCTTTACTGCTTTCAAGAGAATGGATCCGCCGGAATTTGCAGGAAGCACTGATCCATTGGTGGCTGTAGAGTGGATCAAAGCTCTTGAGGCGATTTTCGATCATCTCAACTATGAAGATAAGGACAGAATCAGTTGTGCAGTGTTCATGTTAGTCAAAGCTGCACGCATTTGGTGGAATGCTACCAAGGTAAGTGTTGATGTTCCAGCATTGAAGTGGCAAGAGTTCACTGATCTTTTCTATGACAAGTATTTCCCAGATGCACTTCGAGCTCGGAAGGTGACTGAGTTTTTAGAGCTTCGTCAAGGAGGTATGAATGTTGATGAGTATATTCTGAAGTTTGAAGAGGGCTGTCTGTTTGCTCCGTATATTGCCTCCAATGACAAAGACAAGGGTGCTCATTTCATTAGAGGCCTTCGAGCAGAAATCAGAAGGGACATCAATATGTCGAAGGCGGTGACATTCAAAGAGATTGTGTCTAAGGCTTTGTTGGCCGAGCAAGATGAGAAAGACATTGCCAGAGAGAGACAGGCGAGGCAGCAGTTTGTTGCTCAAAGAGGTCAAGGTTCGAGCCAAAGAGGAAAGGACCATTTTAAAGGGAAAGGCAAGTTGGAGCCGAGTCCTAAACCACCGACAGTTCCATCTGATCCTGAGAAGCCATTGTGTCCCAAGTGCAGTAGACATCATCGGGGAGAGTGCAGATTTGGTACTCATACTTGTTACCGTTGTGGCACTGCAGGCCATATAGCCAAGGATTGTCCAAGAGGCTCGAGTAAAGAGAAGGTGCAGGGTCGCATCTTTACCATGACAAAGGAAGGTATAAACCATGATTCTTCTGTGATCTCTAGCACTATTTTAATTTCAGGCAGAGTAGCTACGACATTGATTGATACAGGTGCTACTCATTCTTTTATGTCTGAACTATTTTTGAGATCTTTGGGTATAGTTCCTTCTGTTATTCCTCTCCAGTTTAATGTTGTTTTGCCTTCGGGGGATGTGTTGTGCCCAACATATATTGTGTATGCGTGCTCTGTTCAAATTGATGGGCGAGTTGTTTATGCCGACCTGATTGTTATTCCGATGGTTGCGTTTGATATTATACTTGGTATGGATTGGCTATCAACCTATCGTGCAGTGATTGATTGCGTTGCTAAGACGGTGAAATTTGCAGATGATGGAAACAAGGAAGGTATGCTCGCCAGTGCAGGTACTTCGCTGATCCTTCCTTTTATTTCGTGTCTTGAGGCTAAGAAGTTGTTGTTTAGAGGTTGTGATGGGTTTTTGGCTTCGATTGTGGATATGGATAGAATTGTGAAGTTGAATATTGATGGTATTGATGTTGTGGGAGAGTTCTCTGATGTATTTGAAGATGATGTGCGGGGTTTACCGCCGGACAGAGATGTAGAGTTTGTGATTGATCTAGTTCCGGGTACGGTTCCTATTTCTAATGCTCCGTACAGAATGGCCCCTTCAGAGATGAAACAGTTGAAGACGCAATTGCAGGATTTATTGGATAAACGTTTTATTCGGCCGAGTTCTTCGCCTTGGGGAGCTCCGGTTCTTTTCGTCAAGAAGAAAGATGGGTCGTTGCGGCTGTGTATTGATTATAGAGAGATCAACAAAGTGACGATTAAGAATAAGTATCCGTTGCCACGGATAGATGACCTTTTTGACCAACTACAAGGGGCTACAATGTTCTCGAAGATTGCTTTGCGATCTGGCTATTATCAGTTGAAGGTTAGGGAGTCTGATATCCCTAAGACGGCGTTCCGGACCAGGTACGGTCACTATGAATTTCTTGTGATGTCTTTTGGTCTTACCAATGCTCCTTCAGTCTTCATGGAACTTATGAACCGTCTGTTCAAGCCGTATTTTGATAGCTTTGTCATTGTTTTTATCGATGACATTTTGATTTACTCCAAGATCAGAGAGCTTCATTCAGAGCACCTCAGAGTTGTTCTTCAGTTGCTGAGAGAGAAGAGGTTGTATGCTAAGTTGAAGAAGTGTGAATTCTGTTTGGAGCAGATTTCTTTCTTAGGCCATGTTGTCTCGAAGGATGGTATAGCTGTTGAGCCAGTGAAAATAGAGGCGATTCAGAAGTGGCCTATTCCTACCACTGTACCAGAGGTACGCAGTTTTCTTGGTTTGGCGGGTTATTATCGTCGTTTTATTTCAGACTTTTCCAAGATTGCCCTGCCGTTAACTAATCTGACGAGGAAGACTGTGAAGTTTGAGTTGTTCAATGAATGCCAAAGAGGATTCCAGGAGTTGAAAGATAAGTTGACGACAGCTCCAGTAATTGCGTTGCCCAGTGGTTCAGAGGACTTTGTTGTTTTTACCGATGTGTCGAAGAAGGGCCTCGGTGCAGTGTTGATGCAACGAGGTAAAGTTATAGCCTATGCTTCTCGCCAGTTGAAGGATTACGAGAAGAATTATCCTACGCATGATTTGGAGCTGGCAGCTGTGGTTTTCGCCCTGAAAATTTGGAGACATTATTTGTTTGGCGAAAAGTGTGAAATTTTCACAGACCACAAGAGTTTAAAGTATTTGTTTTCACAGAAAGAACTTAATATGCGACAGAGACGGTGGTTAGAGCTTGTCAAAGACTATGATGTGACTATTAGTTACCACCCAGGGAAGGCGAATGTTGTAGCGGATGCATTGAGCCGTAAGTCGAGTTCTTCTTTAAGTTCTATGATTCAGCAGCCGTTGTTGTTAGATTTGCAGCGAGAGGAGATAGCTTTGGTGGTTCCTGGAACCATTGCTCGTTTTTCAGCGTTGGTTATTCGTGCTACATTGACGGACAGGATCCGTAGAGAGCAGGCTATTGAGGTTCAGTTGTTAGAGTTGAGAGCTAGCGCAGAGGAGAGAGGTAATTCAGAGTTCGCGACAAATAGAGATGGTTTGGTGACGTTTAGAGGCCGTATTTTCATTCCTGCTGGTGATGATATTCGGCGAGACGTCTTGACAGAGGCACATACAGCGCCATACTCGATACATCCAGGCAGCACTAAGATGTATCAGGATCTTCGTAGACTCTATTGGTGGCGAGGTATGAAGAAAGATATTGCCATGTTTATTTCTCAGTGCCTAACTTGACAGCAGGTGAAGATCGAGCACTAGAGACCTGCTGGGACATTGTTATCTTTGCCGATTCCTCAATGGAAATGGGAGCACATTACGATGGATTTCGTGACTGGTCTTCCCAGAACGCAGAAAGGTTTTAACTCTATTTGGGTTATTGTTGATCGATTGACCAAGTCAGCGCATTTTCTTCCAGTCAAGACGACATATTCCATGAACCAGTATGCCGAAGAGTACATAGCAGAGATTGCGAGACTTCATGGTGTTCCTGTGTCGATCGTGTTTGATCGTGATCCTAGATTTACTTCAGAGTTTTGGAAGAGTTTGCACAGAGCTATGGGTACACGGTTAGCATTTAGTACAACATATCACCCCAGAGCGATGGTCAATCAGAGAGAGTTATTCAGATTTTAGAGGATATGCTCAGAGCTTGTACTATCGATTATCCTGGTAGCTGGAATTCTAAATTGCCTCTTGTTGAGTTCACGTATAATAATAGCTACCAAGCGACAATTGGCATGGCACCGTATGAAGCACTTTATGGTAGGAAGTGTAGATCTCCCTTGTATTGGGATGAGATTGGTGAGAGGAAGATGCTGGGTCCAGAGTTAGTCCAACAGACTGCTGATGTTGTTGCTGTTATCCGAGAAAGAATGAAGACAGCGCAGTCGAGACAGAAGAGTTATGCCGATGTGCGTCGTAGGCCATTGCAGTTTGAGGTTGGCGATCATGTGTTCTTGAAGATAGCACCTCTTAAGGGTGTGATGCGGTTTGGCAAGAAGGGAAAGTTGAGTCCGAGATTTATTGGCCCATTTGTGATCTTGGATAGAGTTGGTGATCGAGCTTACAGGTTAGCCCTACCGCCAGATCTTGACAGAGTTCATAATGTTTTTCACGTCTCTATGCTCAGGAAATATATTGCGAATCATTCCCATGTTCTTCGCCACGAGCCATTGGATTTGACGCCGAATTTGACGTACCAAGAGATTCCGGTCCAGATTCTGGATCGCAAAGTTAAAGTGTTGAGGAACAAAGAGATCGGCATTGTTAAAATCCTTTGGAGGAATCATTTGATTGAAGAAGCGACGTGGGAACCCGAGGATGAGATGAAAGAGAAGTGTCCTGAGTTGTTTGCGCAGTGACGTCAATTTCAAGGACGAAATTCCTCTAAGGAGGAGAGATTGTAATATCCAAGCTTGGTGAACGGTACAGTTTAAGATTTCGTATGTTTATGGATTATTTGGTTAAGATTAAGTTTGATTTAGATGTTAAGAGTTGTGATTATGGGTCATAGTATTGTTGGTTATTATTGTATTGTGGTATTTTTGATATTAGTTGATGGGTAGTTGTGTAGTATCAGCGTTGCGATTCGATTTTTGTTGCATAGAGTTGTTTTGGCCGAGAGCAGATCGCACCCGAGGTCTTTATTGCAGAATTTGTTGAATTGCCGAAGAGACACCGCACCCGCGGTGATTTGTACAGCGCACCCGCGGTCGTCATTTTCAGAAATTTGGTTGAGGTGCCGAAGGCACACCGCACCCGCGGTGAGGTAGGTAGCGCACCCGCGGTGCATGAACAGTAGAAGCGTGTTTCGAGATTTTAAGTGTTTAAATGGATGAGTTGGTCTCATTTTTCTCATTCTTTCCCCTCATTCTCGATTCTTCGGTCCTTGGGAGAGCTAGGGTTCCATTTCCTTTCTTTTCCTTCCTTTGATTCAAGTATCTTGTGGGAGTTTTGAAGTGTGATCAAGGTTCTTATGGGTTCAAGGAGCTAAGGTAAGCTTGTGGTATAGTTTATTCTTGGTTTTGGTGTTGGGAGACATCATGGGTTTGTTGATGGTGTTGGTTTCATGGATTTAATGGTATGAGTTTGTGATTATTGGGTTATTGATGGTGCAAATTATGGTTTATTGTTGTAGGTTGTGAACCAAGGGTATAGATTCAAGGTTCCAAGTGTTGTAAGTGGAATTCATTTCCTTGTGCTCACATGATAATATATGTATTGTGTTTCAATGGTTTTAAAGTGTTATTCCCTTCCATTTGATTCAATCTATGTATTAATACACCTTGTTGTATATTAGAGACATTCTTATGTCTCAATTATGTTAAAGGGAATACAAAAGAAAATAGAGTCTTCAAAGTGTTTGTTTTAATGCCAAAGAGAGAATTCAAATGTTTTATTGGATTGATAGATACATAGTCAGAGATTGCATGCAATTAGTTGATCAACGACCATAGGCTTATATCCCTCAGAGTTATCGATGTATATCGATGGGATATAGGTACAGAGACAGAGTTACTATATAGATATCAATCCAACAGAGAAAAGAGAAATACCATCGTTATTGTTATTCATTCTATGATATTCATGTTTCAGAGTTGATGGTATTTAATGTTTTCAAAGCCATGTTTTCAGAGTGTGATATGTACATTGCTATGTAAGAGTTCCACTTGCTGAGTTTTATACTCATTTCAGTTATTTCATGTGATGCAGATAAGAGCGACGAGCCGGGACGTTGATTGAGGCCGGAGTCATATGCATATAGAGATGGAGGAAGGAAAGATTATTTTGATAGCATTTTGGACATGATCATAAAAATGATATTTTGTTTTTTTGTTGTATCATTTGATTGATCATGTGTCTACTTTTGACTATATGGAAATATATTTTAAACCTTCTTTCCTTCAAGAAAAATTTTAAATTCCGCTGTTATTTTATGAAATCGGGTCAGAGGGTTACAAATTAATTCAAACTTTAATATAAAATTCTTAAATTAAAAACTTAGACTTTTTATATTATTTAAGCCCTCGTGAACCATAACTCGAACCCCGTGGGACATGTTTCGATTTATTTCATCCAAGAAAACCCTAACTCAGCACCTAGACTCCACCTCGAGCCATCTTCAATTTTTATCGAGCCATGCTCGAACCATCATGAGCCAACCTAAAACTAGAACCCTATGGACCGTACTGGACCCTTAGCACCCATAGGACTTGACCCTAGCCCAAAAACCGAATCACAAACAACCACACAGCTCTGGCCGAGAACTCCCTTAAACATAGGACTATACAATCACCCCTAGGACCTAGCCCACTGAGCCAGCCCCTGACCCTGACCCTTAAGAACCCTCTTAGGCCCTAGTGAGTCACCCTAGCCCAACCCAGATCCCCCTGGCTGAGCCCTTGAACCCTGCGCGAGTTGCACTCCCACGCGTGCTGCAAACCTCTTCTCGGGTTGCTAGGACTCCTCCCCAGCCCTTGCGTTCGAGTCCTAGCATGGCTAGGACTCTCTCCCCTGACTCATACATGACCCTAGCCCAGCTCTGGCCCAGCCAAGACCCAAGCCAGGCAACCATGCCCAAAAATCGAGCCCTCCAAATACACATACACATGATTGGTTCCAGCTTGTGTTCTATTATGTTAGCAGCATGTGGTGTGTGTTTTTAGGACCATAAAACTCATGTAAGACATCCTTGATCAATACCCTAATCATGGCAGCCCCTTAACACATATTAAACATGATTTTTGCAACAATTTCAAGCCTTATAATTTTACATATGATACAAAAACAAGATTGTTTCATAATGCAACTTGTTTTTCATGCAAAAATGTTTTAAATAATTACTATGGTGTTATAGATGATTAAAAAGGGAGAATATGGCGTACCTTTGCGTATTTTACGCACGAATAAACGTTGATGATTGAAGAACGATGACGAGGAAACCCTTGGCTTGAAATCCTAAGCAAAACTCGATGCTTTTCCTTGAAGGATATGTGTGTGCCTTGTGATATCAAGAGGGATGTGAGTTGGGGAAGGGGGCCGTGAGTTTATGATAGATTATGGGAGGGTTTATCACAAGAGGGATGTGAGTTGGGGAAGGGGGCCGTGAGTTTATGATAGATTATGGGAGGGTTTTGTACATTATATAGTTTAATTAAACACTAATCAAAGTCTTGGACCATTAACAAAGTTAATTAGACCCATTAGTGCTTAATTGAAATCTTTTGTTTAATAAACTTTGTGAATTTATTAGCTGGGTTGCCAACACATTCGTATTTTTTGTTGAAAAACCAACACCGATAAAATTTACGTCCCGGCGTAAAAATCACCTCAAAACCCCATATTTTCAAAAATAAGAAAAAGCATCAATCATATTTTAAATAATTAAAAACAATTATTTAATAAAAAAATTTTCCATTTTTAAACTCTCGGTCTCCGTTCATCGATCGCAACTCGAATAACCCTTAAAAATATATTTTAAATGCATATAAGTAGAAAACTACTAAAACATCTTATAAACATATCAAATACTCAATTTAGCAATTAAAATCAATTAATTAACTATTTTTCATATTTCCTAGATTCGAATGCAGTTGGATTTCGTCGTCTTAATTTTGGACCTTACAATAAGTTTACTAAGAGAACATGCTTTGCGTTGAAACTTATTATATTGAAAAATCTTCTGGTCTTTCAGCGGATGACCATGTGTACTTTCTATAATACTTTGCATCATTGTTGAACCAAGATGTCCTAATTGATCATGTCAATTAATCAGTATTGAAGAATTATCAACTACCATGTTTGATTCAATTGAACTTATATGTGTATAATGCAATCCAGTAGGGAGCATTGATAGTTTTTTAACTACATATTTAATTCCTGATTTTTATGTGGTATGACACATATATTTCTCATTTCCTTCTGTTGGGTTCACCATTACCACCAGCTATAACTTTTGGTAAAGCGGCAAGCACTCGGTCCTACAGTTGGTATCAGAGCCAAGGTCACGGGTTCAATTCCCATTGATCGTAAGGAGTGCAGTTATTGGGAGGGAGATTGTTGGGTGCAATAATTGTCCATGCTTGGTAGAGCGATCGAACGGTGCACTTGAGCTGTTGTGCGCTTTAAAAGATTTGAGTGCACCGTTACCACCAGCTATAGCTTTTGGTAAAGCAGCAAGCGCTCGGTCCTACACCCTCATTTATTGTCTGAGTATCATACCCATGAGAATATATGTCATTAGAACTCAACAAATTTCTTTTCAATTGTGATGAATACAAAACATCATTTATCAGAAATTTTGTACCATTAGGTAACAAAAAATGTTCTTTACCACAACCTCTAATCAAGTCTACAGGACCTGATATTTTATTTACCATGGTTTTTGTAGGTTTTAGTTCCAAAAAATATCTTTTACCTCGGAGAATAGTTTGCGTTGTACCACTGTCGGTTATGCAAACTTCCATGTGATTAGTTTTTTGTTTAGCTTTGTTCATAGCAGTTTCTAAATTTGAACTTCAAAAAAATATGCAATGAAAAAAATTACTGATAATACATAGAACTAACTATCTTGGAGTGAAATTAGTCATTTTTTCTTTTTCTTTTGTCGATTTTTTATAGAGCTTACAAAGGTGCTCGGAGGCTCGACAAATACGAGACCAATATCCTGGAGTGCCGCATCTAAAACAAGAACTTTCGAATCGTTTTGAATGATTTTCAATAACACTCATGTTCTCATGATGTCTTTTCAGTGGGTGGTCCGTGCCTCCCTTTTGTGATGAGTTATAGAAGTAACTATCTCGATTGTGTTTTAAAACCACTGCCGCGATCACGACCACGACCACGACCACGACCTATTCCACGTCCACGTCTATGCTTACGGCCTCGATTTCGACCTCGACCCAAACCTTGTCTTTGAATTTGATTTTGGTTTCCAGGTTCAAGTTCATTATTACTTATAGAATTTTTTGGGGCCCTTAACTCCTAATCATTATTACAATACGATTTGATTAGTGTTAATTAATTACAACGAAAAACGAGTTTAAATTTTCTTTACAGTGAGCCCAAAAATATCTTATTTGAATGCTAAAAATAGTATTTCATCTCAAATCATAAAATATGCCCACACATATTCAAAACCAACTACATGCAAACAAACTCACATCTTCGGGACATGCCCCGATATATAGATACATATATATAATGGGAAACAAAAACATAAAACTTCAGCTCAACTGTGACTCCCTCCAGAAGTACCATCTCCAGTCTCCGAATATCATGGAGTACCTGTCATTGTCCACATACAAAGACAACAACAGCCCCCTCTGGGGTGAGCAAAGCTCCGTATGAAACAACCACAATATATACCACAAGTATCTAAACAAAGATATATGATATGCAATGCATGGATGTCGTGGAGGTATCAGGTCAAATGCCCATCCACTTAGCATATATCCGAATCAATCGAATCGCTATCGAGTCAATGCTCGAGATGTTAGAGTAGGTGCCCGTCGAGCCAAGTGTTGGCCGAGTGTTCACAATGAAACTCTATGTATAAAAAATCTTTATTTTAATAATATTTGAAATTATTGTTTTGGCACATCTTTATCTGTATACACATGCTAGTTGCATAGATAAAGTTCTTGAATATACAAATAGTAGAAAGAATATGAGATGCTCATATGATGAGTATCATAAAACTCATATTAGGAATACTGTATATTCTAAACAGTTCCTAGTCGATTCAGCCGCCACTAAGAAGGATATAGGCTGCTCGAGTTTGAGACTAGTATCTGCGATGTGAGTACCATGTTTCATTGGTAGGGGACATTGTGACGTCCGAGCATGCAGATAGGTGCTCTTGGTAGAGTGCACTGAACAACCCTCCATAAAGGACTATCCAAGTGGTTCTCACTTATCGAGTGGAAACGTCCTAGTTTATAGCTGTACACCATTAGTCCTTATGACCTGAGACAACATTGAGACTCTATATGCTAGCATTGCACTTTGACTTGTTTACCGACTCATATGGGGTCATCAGGTGGCAAGGTTGGGTGTTTTGTTAAAACGTATAGGAGTCGATGCATTGTAGTCGGGGATTCACCGCTTAACTTCGGGTATGGATATCCTATGTGTATATAGTATGAAATCTCTGATCAGAGTGTTGGTGGTAATTATGAAAGGGGTTTCATAGATTACACCATCGATGCGACTACGACATGACACATAGTATCGATTCTTTGACAGCTCCCGATATACCAATAGTTGTCGAATCGGTCGGGATATATGAGTTGAAAGGACTATCCTGTACGTTAACCATAATAGTTTGGTTCTTGCAGGCACTATCATTTGATACCTAGGGAATCATGTAAGCGATGCTGCTAGGCGTTTAACATGATTGGTTGGGTACTATCAGACTTGAGTTCTGACCTTCTTATTATCAAGGAGTTGATAAGTAAGAATGGAACAACTGGTATGCTCATATGAGGACATGTTTAGTCCCGAATCACATTGAGATGAGAACCCACAGCTAGTTGTATCATTGAACCATTGAGGGCCACACAAGTTCTAAGTTTCTAGATCCCGTTGAGAAGGAAAATAGTTCAATGTGTTGAACGGCTTATAAAGGAGTTTATAAGCGTAAAGAAAAATAGAAGTACGACTTTTATGAGGGGAATATAACTTTTAATTTGTGGAAATGCTCCTAAATTAAAACTTGACCAAATAAATAATGTATTTGAAAATTGTGATTTTCATAAACATTATTATGGACTAAATTAAATTAATTCAAGTGTTGAATTAATTAAACACTAGTGGGTCTAGTGAAGTTCAAATGATTAAATTAATTCAAGTGTTGAATTAATTAAACAATATTGGGTCTCGTAGAGCCCTATAGGAAATAATTATTCAACTAGTAGACTTGAGTAAAATCAAGTAAAGTTTAAATGGTCTAAAATGGGATTGAGATATTTAAATAAAAGTCCATGTGCTTTGTAATTATTACAAATCCAAGTAGAAAGCATGCAAGGGAGGTGAAGGGTTGGAGGCAACTTTTTCATTAAACAATGCATGACATGCTCATGCAATTTATCACTTTTTCAAGCACCAAGAAAAGTTTCCCCCCTTCTATCCTCCACCATCATGGCCGAAATTTTTCTTCCCCCTTCCTCTCATTTTTTCTTCTTCAATTGTTGAATATTGCATACACTTCTCAAAGAAAAATCCTCTAATTTTTCTAGTGCAAAATTAGAGGGGATATTTCTTGTTAGTGGTGGGCTTAATTTTTGAGCAAGGAATGCTCATAGGAAGCTTGAAGATTTGTCTTGTCATTGAAGAGCTAAGTTGTTTACAACCTAGTTGGAGCCATCATCAATCTATTGAGATTGATAGGTAATTTTCTAAAATATCCTATGTATGACATTTGTGTGTTTTATTGTATTTTCTACACACTATAGTTTAGGGTGCTCGATTTCTTGCTAGAAAAATAATTTTTGAAACTTCTGTTGTGCAAACGGGCACCTTAATCGATCCCCTTTCAAGTGGTATCATGAGCTATGGTTACTATTTTGTGTAGCATATACATAATATTATATTGAGGTCAATTTCTAACGCATGAGATAATTTTTGCAACAAAAATCAAGGCCGGTTTGGGGCGGTTTTTTTGACAGCAAGTTGCTGCCCATTTCGGGCAGCTTGGGCTGACCGAGGGGCTGCCCGAAACAGGCCGCAAGGGGGCTGCCCGAACAGCCCCTTCATTTTAAAATTAAAAAAAATTGTGTGCATGTTGGCCGGAATCCGACGACGGAGCTCCGGCGACGGTGATGACGACTAGGGTTTCCAAAAGTGTTTTGGAATATCAAAGTGTCATGGGCCTTGAATTGTTGGGCCATTGGATGGTCAACATAATTTGTGAATTTTAAATGGGCTTAATATTTTTGGTGAAAAATGATTTTTTTGGGACCTTAAGTTTAAATTTACAAAAGTTGTTCATATTTTCTCATAAAATAAATAATTGAAGTTGACTTTAATTATTTATAGTAAATGGTGATTTACAAGAAATTCGGTTATAAATAAATTATTTAGAAAGTAGACAAAAGAGTTTGTATACTTTGTTAATTTAGTTTATAATCGTGGCGGTTAGTGATTAGATCAAGATATATAATATTAGATAAATTGATTATTGTGATAATTAATTGATGGTGTATGATATGTGATATTATGCATGAAGGAAGATCAAAAGCCCAAGTTCAATTTGCTAGGTGTATGCTAGGATATTTTGTGTTGAATTATTGTAATAATTATCAATTTTCAAGTGGGCTTGGTTTTTGGCCCGTTCCCACCCCATGAGATGTATCCCTATTTGTCATGGATATTTAATTGTAAATATTAGTATAGTGGAAGATCAATATTGGAAGATGGTGGCCTTGATTATTATGAAAATCGAAGACATTTAAATATTTGAGGCTTATGTAAAAGTTGCATTTGCATCCCATGCATTTCCCTAGGATTGGACCTAGGCCCATGTTTAGCTCACACAGGCCTTTAGTATCGGGGTGATTGATCATCCTTGTTTATTTTACTATTTATAATATATGCATGATATATTATAAATAATGAGTATGTGCGTTATTATTATGATAATAACAAAGTTTCATGAATCCGGGAAACATACGATCAAACATGACGAGCTTTTAAACAAAATTAATGATGAGACCTTTCAAAATTAAAAACCCTCATTTTGAATAAGATTCAAAATTAATATCAAGCCCGAAAAGGGGAAGTATAAAGGTGTTTATAATTTCCATGTCTTCCATCGACAATGGCATGATGAATGCTACCCGTGTCCGGGGTTCGGCTCATATTATTGGGGGGGCCCTGGACACCGGAAAGCTGTGACATCCATTAACATTGTGATGTGAGCTACGTGGAACTCCCAAGATTCGGCTCATATTATTGAGGAAACTCATAGCGACTGTCCATTAAGGTTCAACATCGATGGGTAAGGCTTGACACGTAAAGATGAACGACGTCATATTATTGGGTTCTAATCAAATGTGAGACAAAAGTTTATGTTAAGGGTTGCATGGAGATGCAATTTGAAACTACCTTTTAGGAATTATGATTGGTTGATATTATTCGGGATCATAATTTGCTAATTGGACCTTACGTACCTACTGAGGAAAGGAGTTTCCCGTTTTCACTAGAGGGTAGTGAAAGATGTCAAAACAGTGGGAGCAAATATTTATGAAGTAAAATTCCATACTTTATATCTTACCAAATATTTTAAAATAGTCAATAACATTTATCTGTTTTACTTTTCAGTACAAATTTGACAATGTCTTCGATTCGCAACCCGTTATCTGCTATACTCGACAAACATATTTTAATCGGACCTAATTACCTCAATTGGCTAAGGAACCTAAAAATCATCTTCAAATTCGGAAATGATACATATACACTTTCTAAGTCGCCCCTTGTTGAGGCTCCGACTGACTGCACTCTTGAGGAATAGCAGACTTGATGAAACTTAAAATTAATAATTTATTATATGCTAAAACCTGTATTTTAAAATTTAAGTTTCATTAAAATTATGTTATTTTAGTATTGTTTGTTTATATCTAATTGTCTTACTAAATATGTTTTATTTTCAGGTTTTCTACGTATTGGTAAAATAATGATAAATCAAGCTAAAAAATTCAAATGGAGGTGATTCAAACATGTTTGGAATCCTTGAGAAATTATCTACAACTTTGCAAAAGATATGAATGCCTAAAAAGTTAATTAAGATGATCAAATTGTGCAAATATCAAAAGGAGTACATATTTACTTTTACTATGACCAGCTTATAGTAAAAAAATCATAAAAATTCAATATTTAACCAAATGAGGTGAACCAAGTGGCCAAATTCATATACAGACAATGCCCAACATGTTTGCTGTTTTGAGCAAAGTCAAATTCAGAGATTAAAGTCATTAAACACAGCATTGAAAGAAGGGCTATGGAATTGAAGTTGGAGGAGACAAAACCTACTATTACAACTACATGGCATTAATAAAAGTTTTGACCCTCTCTCATTTAGCAAATAAATAGAGACCTTGTGCTAGCTTGAGAATCATTCTATCACATTGTAGTGTGTGTGTATAAAAGTTCTAAGTTCCAATATATTTTTCATTTTCCCAACTATGAGTGATGATTTTAGTGTTGATGAAAAGTAAGCTCATGGCAATCTAAATCTATTATGTCAAAGTGAAGAGGATGAATTCCTGGTGAAGTAAGATTTATTTTCTCCCTTTTGTCTCACAAACTCAAAGGATAGCAAGATTTATTTTCTCCCTTTTATCTTGCAAACCTTCCTTTCATTTTCCTAGCCATTCTCCTCCCCATATTCTCGAAAATTTCAAAGAGAATTCAGTAGAAAAATCGTGACTTGCAAGAGAGAAATAAGAGAGAAAAGTAGAAAAGAAAAGGAACTCTGTCACCGCCGCGCCGCGTTCGTCGTAATTGTTTGTTTTTTTTCGAAAACAATTTCCAGGCATGTTTATATCCTTCATTTCTCTTCAATCAAGTCATATAATTATTTTAAAACATCACATGTACATGATTCATGAAGCAAAACCGATTTTTGGACAGCAAATTGAACAAATTCTGCACAGAATTTTTTGGCTCCCACTTGTGCTTCACGTTTGGTATAATTTTTGTGATTTCAGGGGTTGGCTCGGTTCCAAGTGTTCAAGGCTGCATCTAGGCGTGTAATAGAGTGTGTTAAGAGGGTGTTGGTCCATTGGTTGCAGTCCATTCACCCCAACGAAACCATTTTTTTGGCAGCAACTCTCCATGTTGCAATTTATGAGTCTCGATTTCTTTGTTGGTTGTCTAAGGGGAGAGTTTTGATCATGGTTGGCCCAGGGCCTGTAACGATGGTTTGAACCCTTCTCTAGCATGTCTAGGGCGTTACCAAGATGACCTTTCATGGCTTGGTTCATAGTCCCATCGGTTTTTAAAACAAACAAGACAAGTACCCCCTTCTATTTTCCTTGTTCCTACGTGAGTAAAGTTTCAATTTTATGGTGTTGGGTGGATCTTGATGGCTTCTAGCCCTTAGCCATGGTTCACACAATACCTCATGGTGTCTAGATCATGCCATGGTTGATCACATGGCCACTGGAATGATACATGACAGCAAAATAAAAGCATCACCCCCCACGTACAGCGCATGGTGTTCTCGGGTGGAGCTTGGCGTTGCCCTATGGATTTGCTTGGTTTGTGGTTGGCTTGTAGCCATTATCCATGGTCCAAGCCATGCCGTAGGATTTTGGTTAGAGGCTATGGTTGGTGGTTCAAGCCCCAATGGCCAATAGCCTCACATACGAAGCAAGGAAGCACAACAGCGCTGTTGTATCTTTCTTGACAGCTGATTGGGCTTCAATTCAGGAGGCTTGTTTGAGGTCTTGGTTGGCTTTTAGCTTATGGCCTTGGACTGGACAGTACCTCAATGAGTTAGGAAGGTCATGTTTTTGGCCGTTTGTGATTTGGTTAAGTTTAGAGGTCGTACGGGAAATTACGGTGCAATGTGCCAAAGTGACTCTCGAAAGAGATTTTCATGTTTTTGGCCTCCATTCGCCAAATTTTGAGTATTATAATTCTTAGGAGTATTATTTCATCATGTTAGGCGTATTTCGACCATGACTAAATGATGGTTCGATGTTAGTTCGGGTTGGTACGGAGTCATGGTTAGAAATTAAGTCGTTGGTCTAGTTGGCCCCGTTTTTCGGTTCAAAACTAAGTTAGTCTCAAAAAAAATTATTTGCACGTTTCTCATGATAGGATTAGGTCGCAGCGAGCCTGGAAACGATCCAACTCAATTGGTAAAATAAAACAGGGTTTTTAATTATATTACGTGCATAAAATATAAAATGTTTATTTTTGAGATATATGCGATATGTCTTGTGGCCACCTTACGCTTATGGGATTGCTTCACCCGTTGACCTACGATCGGTTATGTTTATGTATGGGTACGGATATCCAGTCCAAGGGTTGTGATGATCTCTACCACCCAGTATACTGTGGTTTAGTCTGATCAGACGATTCACGTTATGTTATGGGCCACTTGCGTAGAACATTATCTCTACAGAAAAATTATGATATGCTATTTTATGACAAGGCTCTATCGAGCAAACATTTTACGTACGACTTTCAGTTATGCACATATTTATAATTACTCATGACACGATTTTCACGTTACGCTATACGTTATGATATTTTTACTTTGCATGCGATTTTATGATATATATACTCGTTATTCACGATATATGTATGCTGGGTCTTTAGACTCACTAGACTTAATTGTTGTAGATACTGATGAGGTCGGGACTGAGGGCGGGGACCAGTGAGTCATCTTGGGTCGGCAGTAGTAGGAACCCGAGGACCTCATGCTTCAGTTCATTTACCTTTTTTTGCTCAAAACACATTTTATCACGATAAATTATTTTAAGTTGTTGTTGGAAACAGATATTCACTTTCGCTGCTATTTTGACATTAAACCTTTTTATTAGTATATTTTATGAATGAGGCATGTTATTTACTTTTAAAGAAAAATTTTAAATAATTCCGCAAATTTACAAATACGAAATACGGGCCTCTACATCATCAATTATTATTA
>NC_133312.1:13987927-14089855 GCF_012295235.1 Primulina huaijiensis
TATTATATATTTCATTTAGACGATAGTGTGGCTCTGCCGGTTGTTCTAAATGCAATATTATTATTTAATACTAACATTTAATAATCTAACATTTACTTTATCGCAACTAACTTTTATTTTTTGCATCTAACTTTTACTTTACTGCAACTAATTGTTACTGTAACGTCCCGAAAATTTTAAGGTCAACGCAAACCACATGCATTTGAATTATTAAATTCTTTTATTTTAATTAAATGTTTTAATTACATTAATTAATTAAGTTTTGCATATTGGAATGTTTAAAATATACTTTCTACATGGTTGCATTAAAATGTATTTTTAAAAAAAGAATATTCAAGTTGCGATCGAGGAACGGAGACCGATGGCTGAAAAACGTAAAATATTTTTATTAAATAATTATTTTTAATTATTTAAAATATGGTTGATGATTTTTCATATTTTTGAAAATAAGGGGTTTTGAGGTGATTTTATAGGTCGGGACGTAAATTTTATCGGTGATGGTTTTTCAATTAAAATACGAGCTTTTTGGCAACCCGGCTAATAAATTCACAAATTTATTTTAACAAAAACTTTGTTAATATTTTATTTAAATCCTAATTAGACTAATGGGCTTAATTTAATGGCTTGATAGGCCTAAGCCTAGTTAGCAAATTAATTAGCTATTTAAAACTATATTAAGCTCCTAAAACCCTACACCTTGCATCCAACTCACGCCTCCCACTTCAGAATTCAGAAAAACCCTCCCAACCACACACACACACGGCCACACATACTCATATTTTGAAGAAGAACTTTCGGCATTCAAGGGGGTAGCCTCCTAGCCATCGTCTCCTCGTCCCCTTCTTCGTCGTCAACGTATATTCGTGCGTAAATAACGCAAAGGCACGCCATGATTCTTCCTTTTCTCGTCTATCACACCATATTATCGTTTAAAAGAAAATTGTATTATGAATAGCATGATGTTTATGTTGGAAGTCGAAAATTGTCCATGCATGTTTTGTATTCATGATTTTTGGGTTCGAAAACTTGCTCTATTGCGTGAAGGGGCTGCCATGTCATTAAGGGTTGATCAAGCAAAGTTATTATGTGTATTAGAGTCACACACACACACCCAACTCACGGCAGAATCGAAGGAAAAGAGAACCATGCGTGAACGTTGCTGTCATTGGTTTAGGGGCGATCGGGTTTCATGAGAAAGGGGTTGGCTTGGTCCTGGCTGGGGCCAGGGCTCGGCTAGTACCTGTCAGGGGTCAAGGGGAGAGTCCTAGCCAGAGTCCTAGCGTGGCTAGGACTCGAGATAAGGGCTGGGGAAGGAGTCCTAGCCACGCTAGGACTCCTACCCGAGAGGGTGCTGTTGCACGCCGTGTTGCAGCAGCACGCGGGCGTTGCTGTGGTTCGGCCAGGGGTCACAGGCGGGGGTTAAGGTGGCTCACGAGGGTCCTAAGAAGGTACACGACACGTTGGTTCAGGGGCTAGGGCGCTGGCTAGGTCCACAAGTCCATAAAACTAGAGTCCTACCACCATGAGCGTTCTCGGCCAGAAAGGGGGTGTCTTGGGGTGGATCGTTTTTGAGTTTGGGTTTGTGTCTTGGTAAACTTAGGGTACAGCAGGGTACTTTAGGATGTTGGGCAAGTTTTGGATCAACATGGCTCGGGGGTAACTCGTGAAAATCGAAAGTTGGCTCGGGATCGAAGTTTAGGTGTCAATTAGGGTTTTTGAAAGTAAAGAAAATTGGAAAACGGCTCACGGGGGCCGAGTCGGGGTCCATAAGGGCTGAAATAATATAAAAAGACTAAATTTAGAATTTAAGAATTTTATATTAAAGTTTGGGATTTCTCGGGATTAAAACACCGTCAAAACAATTAAGTATTGAAAAATGAAAAAGTATAATATTTAAGCTAAATAAAATTATGGGAAAAATTAATTTAGGCTTAAATAATTATTTGGGACATGTTAGAGTCATGAATTCAAGAAAAAAGTTAAAATCAAAAAAGGTCGAGTCCAGGGGTAAAACGGTCTTTTTACACCTGAAAATTAGTAAACGTCATGGCAGTGCCCTAAATGCTATTTTCATGACATTATGACAAATTTTAAATGTTTTTGAAATGTTCACGATTAAATTATGATTTTTAAATGTCTGTTTGATTTTTATGATTTAAGGAAGACATTTAAAATACATGTTGCATGCTTGGTTTCAAAAATGAAAAATGTTATGTTACTCATGATTTTTATAAAGTGATGTGAATGAAAAATGTTGAAGGAGGTGAAGTGATTGTGACTAATTCGTTAATAATGGCGATGTCGTGAGGGTGATGGTCCCAGTTGGAGCCCGACGAGCGTGTTTCCATTATTGCGAATATGAGGGTATGAGGTTTGAGGAAGAATGGGAATATCGTTAGGGGAGAAGGCCTCAGAGGGAGCCCATTTATGGGAAAAGGCCCCAGAGGGAGCCCCGACGATCGTATTTCTATTCGACCATGTTAGGCCAAGGCTCAGTTGACCGGTGAGAGCGTCGCTGATGTCCCCGCCGCCCAGTACTATGGTTATATGTAGATGGATCCATCGATCATGTCATGTGAGGAAAATCACAATTAACGATCTGAATTCAACAAAAGAAAAAGGAAAATGTTTTTGTTCATGTTAAAATGTGTTATGTCATATTAAGGATAAAGGAAAACGTTTAAAGATTATATTTGCATGTCATGAAATGTATTTTACGTAAAAGTATTTTTCACTGTTGCATGTGATTTTATCTGTCTTATTTGTTATCAAGATTATAGTGTGTTGAGTCTTTAGACTCACTAGGTGTGATGGATGCAGGTGGGTATGAGGGAGGTCTTGACGGATGATCTGACTGGACTGAAGGCGCACACAACCCGAGGACCAGCGCTACTATTTTCCGCTTTACGTTTTATGATTTTATGTTAGAGGTTTTTAAGATTATTTATTTATGTTTTTGAGAGATTTTTGAGAGTTTAGTATGGGCTATACTTTTCAAACTTATTGCTTTTAGGTTTGGTGAACATGCGACGATTTCATTTTTATGACTATTGCACTTGATTTTTAAAATGCTAGATGATTGGTATTTTATTTTAAAAGGGAGAAATATTTTATAAAGATATTTTCATGTGATGGATGAAAGTTAGAAAAAAAAAAAATTTCTAGTACTTTTCAAAGCAATAATAAGGGCAGGACGTTTCAGTTGGTATCGGAGCAATGGTTCTGTAAAGGGTTGTGCCACCATCAGCGCCGGAAAGATCAGTCGTCAAGCCTCAAAGTTGTAAGTTTTACATGCTTTATTTTATTTTATGGCGTTACCTGCATAAGTACATGAATTATATGTTCACGTCACATGTTTAATAGCAGTATGAGGATATATGTTTTATATGCATTAGAATTTTCATACGTGATACGATATGAATTAAGAAATTATTTGATTTCAACGCATGTTGGTTTTGTGGTGGAATTGGACGATGTTGATTTTTGGGTTTAGTATTGACATTCTATTTTTTTTTAACCATAAGTTAATCGTGAAGATTATGAAAGTTTTGGGACACGTAGATTTTTTAAGAAAATATTTATGATTTATGGTTACTACTAGTCGAATTAATTTTTGAGAATTAGACGTAAGGAATAATTATTCGAGGATTGCAACGACTTTGAGAAGAAGAAAATGTATAAATTGGGATTTTAAGTTTTGATGAAAGGTAAGATTGGTCATGGAAATTGATTTTGGGTAAATAAGTTTAAAACTATCGAGATTATGTTATGGGAAACTCGTAGCAGAAAATTAAAGATGCCAAGAACTTATGGGTTAATCGTAGGATTTTCGAAATTAAGGATCCATTTAAGATACTTTTTGAGGAAATTAAGAATTTATTTTGCAAATATTAAGGAATTTGGGGACTAGTTTAGCAATAAGTGCGAATTGCATGGGTTATATGGTAAGAATTTTGATGATTTAGACTTTTAAGAATATCCTTGGGATATCTTGGTTTAGTATTATAAGAAATTTTAATCAAGTGTTTTTAAGGATGAATCGATATTAGGCTTGAAAAATCTAAGCGTTGGCGGTTGTATTTGGGATTTTAAGATTGAAATTTGATAAGTTGATGAATATTTTGGGTATAAAATAAAGAAAATAATATACTATAAGTTTGGTTATCCATTTTTTTAATATTGGGAATCGTAAGAAAAATTGAAATTCGAGGTTATAAAAGTATAGCACTAAGTCATTATGGGTTTTCTTAAGTTGCAATTCACAAATAAGGATCTAGGAGGAAAATTTAATTGGGATCAAGGAGACGTAAGGACATTCTAGAATTTAAGTTTTACCAGAGTAGCGCAACGGAAGCGTGAATTTTTGGGATACTAGAACTAAGTCTAAACTTTGGGTTATTAAAGATAAGCGAATTTCGAGGACGAAATTCGATTTAAGGGGGGAAGATTGTAACGCCCCGAAAGTTTTGAGGTCCACGCAAACCACATGCATTTGAATTATTAAATTTTTTTATTTTAATTAAATGTTTTAATTGCATTAATTAATTAAGTTTTGCATATTGACATGTTTAAAATATACTTTCTACATGGTTGCATTAAAATGTATTTTTAAAAAAAGAATATTCAAGTTGCGATCGAGGAACGGAGACAGATGGCTGAAAAACGTAAAATATTTTTATTAAATAATTATTTTTAATTATTTAAAATATGGTTGATGATTTTTCATATTTTTGAAAATAAGGGGTTTTGAGGTGATTTTATAGGTCGGGACGTAAATTTTATCGGTGATGGTTTTTCAATTAAAATACGAGTTTTTTGGCAACCCGGCTAATAAATTCACAAATTTATTTTAACAAAAACTTTTTTAATATTTTATTTAAATCCTAATTAGACTAATGGGCTTAATTTAATGGCTTGATAGGCCTAAGCCTAGTTAGCAAATTAATTAGCTATTTAAAACTATATTAAGCTCCTAAAACCCTACACCTTGCATCCAACTCACGCCTCCCACTTCAGAATTCAGAAAAACCCTCCCAACCACACACACACACACGGCCACACATACTCATATTTTGAAGAACAACTTTCGGAATTCAAGGGGGTAGCCTCCTAGCCATCGTCTCCTTGTCCCGTTCTTCGTCGTCAACGTATATTCGTGCGTAAATAACGCAAAGGCACGCCATGATTCTTCATTTTCTCGTCTATCACACCATATTATCGTTTAAAAGAAAATTGTATTATGAATAGCTTAATGTTTATGTTGCATATCGAAAATTGTCCATGCATGTTTTGTATTCATGATTTTTGGGTTCGAAAACTTGCTCTATTGCGTGAAGGGGCTGCCATGTCATTAAGGGTTGATCAAGCAAAGTTATTATGTGTATTAGAGTCACACACACACACCCAACTCACGGCAGAATCGAAGGAAAGGAGAACCATGCGTGAACGTTGCTGTCATTGGTTTAGGGGCGATCGAGTTTCATGAGAGAGGGGTTGGCTTGGTCCTAGCTGGGGCCAGGGCTCGGCTAGTACCTATCAGGGGTCAAGGGGAGAGTCCTAGCGTGGCTAGGACTCGTGATAAGGGCTGGGGAAGGAGTCCTAGCCACGCTAGGACTCCTACCCGAGAGGGTGCTGCTGCACGCCGTGTTGCAGCAGCGCGCGGGCGTTGCTGTGGTGCGGCCAGGGGTCATTGGCGGGGATTAGGGTGGCTCACGAGGGTCCTAAGAAGGTACACGACACATTGGTTCAGGGGCTAGGGTGCTGGCTAAGTCCACAAGTCCATAAAACTAGAGTCCTACCACCATGAGAGTTCTCAGCTAGAAAGGGGGTGTCTTGGGGTGGATAGTTTTTGAGTTTGGGTTGGTGTCTTGGTGAACTTAGGGTACAGCAGGGTACTTTAGGATGTTGGGCAATTTTTGGATCAACATGGCTTGGGGGTAACTCGTGAAAATCGAAAGTTGGCTCGGGGTCGAATTTTAGGTGTCAACTAGGGTTTTTGAAAGTAAAGAAAATTGAAAAACGGCTCACTGGGGTCGAGTCGGGGTCCATTAGGGCTGAAATAATATAAAAAGACTAAATTTAGAATTTAGGAATTTTATATAAAAGTTTGGGATTTCTCGGGATTAAAACACCTTCAAAACAAGTAAGTATTGAAAAATTAAAAAGTCTAATATTTAAGATAAATAAAATTATGGGAAAATTAATTTAGGCTTAAATAATTATTTGGGACATGTTAGAGTCATGAAATCGAGAAAAAAGTTAAAATCGAAAAAGGTCGAGTCCAGGGGTGAAACGGTCTTTTTACACCTGAAAATTAGTAAACGTCATGGCAGTGCCCTAAATGCTATTTTCATGATATTATGACAAATTTTAAATGTTTATGAAATGTTCACGATTAAATTATGATTTTTAAATGTCTGTTTGATTTTTATGATTTAAGGAAGACATTTAAAATACATGTTGAATGCTTGGTTTCAAAAATGAAAAATGTTATGTTACTCATGAATTTTATAAAGTGATGTGAATGAAAAATGTTGAAGGAGGTGAAGTGATTGTGACTAATTCGTTAATAATGGCGATGACGTGAGGGTGATGGTCCCAGTTGGAGCCCGACGATCGTGTTTCCATTATTGCGAAAATGAGGTTATGAGGTTTGAGGAAGAATGGGAATATCGTGAGGGGAGAAGGCCCCAGAGGGAGCCCATTAATGGGAGAAGGCCCCAGAGAGAGCCCCGACGATCGTATTTCTATTTGATCATGTTAGGCCAATGCTCAGTTGACCGGTGAGAGCGTCGCTGATGTCCCCGCCGCCCAGTACTGTGGTTATATGTAGATGGATCCATCGATCATGTCATGTGAGGAAAGTCACAATTAACGATCTGAATTCAACAAAGGAAAAATGAAAAGGTTTTTGTTCATGTTAAAATGTGTTATGTCATATTAAGGATAAAGGAAAAAGTTTAAAGATTATATTTGCATGTCATGAAATGTATTTTACGTAAAAGTATTTTTCACTGTTGCATGTGATTTTATATGTATTATTTGTTATCAAGATTATAGTGTGTTGAGTCTTTAAACTCACTAGGTGTGATGAATGCAGGTGGGTATGAGGGAGGTCTTGATGGATGATCTGACTGGACTGAAGGCGCACACAACCCGAGGACCAGTGCTACTATTTTCCGCATTACGTTTTATGATTTTAAGTTAGAGGTTTTTAAGATTATTTATTTATGTTTTTGAGAGATTTTTGAGAGGTTTAGTATGGGCTATGCTTTTCAAACTTATTGCTTTTAGGTTTGGTAAACATGCGACGATTTCATTTTTATGACTATTGCACTTGATTTTTAAAATGCTAGATGGTTGGTATTTTATTTTAAAAGGGAGAAATATTTTATAAAGATATTTTCATGTGACTGATGAAAGTTAGGAAAAAAAATTTTCTAGTACTTTTCAGGCAATAAAAAGGGCAGGACGTTTCACTTACTTTCCCGTATCTAACTTTTAATTCAACGCAACTAACTTATTAAATCATATATTTCATTTAGGCAATAGCGTGGTTCTGCCGGTTGTTCTAAATGAAATATAATGATTTAATTTAACATTTACTTTATGCAATTATATATTTATATAGTTATATATATAATCATAGGTACCATATATAAAATATCGGTTAATTCTGTATTTTCTATAGTGGGAACTATATTATATTATGTGTGTGTTTAAATATTTAATTTTCTTGGAACCATTATTTATGGTGGTTTCCTTTGTTTTACTTTTAGTTAAACAATATTACATAAACCAAGAATAAATCTTTGAGCCTTGAAAAATTTATGATTTATAAAATTCATTCTTGCATTTGGTAATTTATAAATTAATAAATTTAAACTTAAAACAACCTCTCTGTAGATCGATCTCGTACTTACGAAACATATTACTTGCAGACAACTTACACTTGGGTGAATTATAATTTAAGTAGTAGTAAGTTTTTGGCGCCATTGCCGGAGAGGTATAAATTAAGTTTATATTTGTTATTTATATTTTATTTATAAGTATTGTGTTTTTTTTCACTTCTATGAGTATTTGGAGTCGTAAAAAAAGTGAAAGACTTATTCGAGTATTTGAAAATAATTTAAACATGGATGATAATTCAAATAATCAAGATAATGATAATAAAAATAATAATAATAATAATAATAATAATAATAATAATCAAGAACAAGATCAATTAAGAACACTTAGGCACCATATGAACCCTATTAGAACTAGTGCCCCATCTTGTTTATTTTTTCCTCTTGATGCATCTAATTTCAACTTTAAACCTCAAATTATTCAACTTTGACCAAATTTTCTTGGCTTAGATTCTGAAAATCCATATTTACATCTAAGAGAATTTTGGTCTACTACATTAATGACCATAGATGTGCAGAAAATTGTTCCATCGTGGGATATATTCAGGATGAAGTTTAAGGAAAGTTATTGTCCTCCATCATTTTATAGCTCAAGGCTTTGGAGTTTCATAACTTGAAGCAGGGCGATATGTCAGTTGCGGAGTATGCGGATAATTTTTATGCAATGCTGAGATATGCTCCTCATGTTGCTGCAAGTCAGGTTGCTGTTGTCGGAAGTTTCATTGAAGGATTGAACGATCATATGCATCCTTTTGTTTCTACCGATAAGCCACTGAATTATCTTGAAGCAGTGGAAATAGCAAAAAGAGCTGAAGCTAGTCTTAAGAGGAGTGTCAATCGAGTGACTACCCAACATCATCAGTCGGGGAGACAACAATTCAGTTCATCTGGTTCTGCATCTCTTCGTCCACGTGGAAAACAATTTAAGAAGCCTGGTTCTAGTTCTTGAATTCAGGGAGTTCAGGGAACTGTGGTGGATATCGTTATATTGGACCTTACTGTGATCATTGTGGAGGCAAGCATTCCAGTAATCAGTGTGTTGGAGTTCAAGGGGTTTGTAATATTTGTGGTCGGCCGGGTCATTTTGCTAGAGTTTGTCCCAGTAAGACGGGGAAATCAGCCCAGGCGGGTAGGGGAGCTCAAAGTAATAGATTTCCAGCAGCATCTCAGTCTTCCCACCAGCCTAGTCGCCCTTCACATCTGTCCAGAGGACAAGGTGGTCAATAGAATCAGTCATATGTTCATGTATTTGCTTTGACTGAGGATGAGGCTCAGGCAGCTCCAGGTACTGTCAATACCGGTAACTGTACTTTATGTGGTTTTATAGCACGAGTGTTATTTGATACCGGAGCATCTCATTTCTTTGTTTCTCATGCATTCGTCGTTTCGCATGATCTTCGCACCACTAGTATGAATTCCAATTTATCTATTGCTACTCCGATGGGCAAACTGATTATCACTGATAATGTGGTGTTCGATGCGGTGTTGTTTCACGATGAAGATATTCTATATCTGAATCTCATAGTCCTACCTATGCATGACTTTGATTGTATCGTTGGTGTGAATGTTTTGACTGAAAATCGTGCCCTTGTTGACTGTTATCGAGGAATAGTTCGTTTCAGGCCTAGCTTTTCTCCTAAATGGAATTTCTATGGCCGTTGTTCTCAAGCCAAGATTCCTCTAGTTTCTGCCATTGAGATGAATCGATTGTTAGATTCTGGTCATGAAGGTTTTCTGGATTATGCTGTTGATCTATCGCAAGATGAGCGACGGATTTCTGATATTCCTGTAGTCTTTGAGTTTCCGGATGTGTTTCCAGAAGAGATGCCTGGTTTTCCACCAGAACGAGAAGTTGAGTTCAGTATCGAATTAATGCCAGGAACTGAACCCATATCTCGAGCCCCATATTGTTTAGCTCCTGTTGAGCTGAAAGAACTGAAAGAACAATTACAGGATTTGTTGAGTAAAGGTTATATTCGTCCGAGTTCTTCACTGTGGGGTGCACCGATTCTATTTGTCAAGAAGAAAGATGGTACGATGCGGATGTGTATTGATTACCGGCAATTGAATAAGTCTACTGTCAAGAATAAATATCCACTCTCTAGGATTGATTACTTATTCGATCAGTTGAAAGGTACTTCGGTGTATTCTAAGATTGATCTCCATTCTGGGTACCATCAAGTGCGAGTTAGACAAGATGTGCTGAAAACAGCTTTTCGCACGAGATACGGTCACTTTGAATTTTTGGTTATGCCTTTTGGTTTGACCAATGCTCCTGCTGTATTTATGGACTTGATGAATCGAGTATTTCATAAATATCTTTATCATTTTGTGATTGTATTCATCGATGATATTCTTGTTTATTCCAAGTCCGAGGAAGAGCATGCCAAACACTTGAGGATAATTCTTCGAATTCTTCAAAAGAAGCAGTTGTACGACAAGCTATCCAAGTGTGAGTTTTGGTTAGATAAAGTTGTGTTTCTGGGCCATGTTATATCTCAACATGGTATTTCTGTTGATCCAAGTAAAGTGAAAACAGTTTTGAACTGGGCACGACCGACCAATGTGCCGGAGATTTGTAGTTTCATGGATTTAGCTGGTTATTACCGGAGATTTATCGAAAATTTCTCAAAGTTTGCTAGACCTATCACTCAAATGACTCAGAAAAATCAGAGATTCATTTGGTCTGATGAATGTGAGTCAAGTTTTGTCGAGTTGAAGAAGAGATTGACTTCTGCACCAATTCTTACCATTCCAAGTGGTTCGGGGGGATTCGTTGTTTGTACCGACGTATCAAATAGAGGATTAGGTTGTGTTCTGATGTAGCATGACAGAGTTGTGGCCTATGGTTCTCGTCAGTTGAAACCACATGAGTCTAAGTATTGGATGGATCTTTTGATAGATTATGATTGTGAGATCCAGTATCATCCGGGAAAGTGAATGTCATTGCCGATGCTTTGAGTCGTAAGGTTGTTGATGTTAATTTATCCTCGATTCGTGTTTCTAAGTTACGCGAGGATATTTTCACTTCTGGATTGGATTTTCAAATCCAAGGTAATGTTGTTTGTGTATCTCAGATTTTTCTTGAGCCAGAGTTGATTCAGATTGTAAAGTCAGCTTAAAAAACTGATGATCGAATTCTGAAATCTTATGAGTTAGTATCTCAAGGACACCAATCTGGTTTCTCAATTCACTCAGATGATTCTCTTCGGTTGAATGGTAGGTTGGTTGTCACAGATATTCCTGAATTGCGTACAGCAATCCTTAAAGAAGCTCAGTGTACTCGATATAGTATCCACCCAGGAGGCAGGAAAATGTATCATATTATACGGCCTCAGTTTCGGTGGAAGAATATGAAAAAGGATGTGGCTGAGTTTATGTATCGTTGTATGATCTGTCAGCAAGTCCAAGCAGAACGAATGAGACCTGGAGGATTACTGCATAGTCTTGAGGTTCCTCAGTGGAACTGGGAGCATGTGGCTATGGATTTTGTAACGCATTTGCCTCGTACTTCTCGTCATTTCGATGCCATTTGGGTGATTGTCGACAGATTATCTAAATCGGCACACTTTATTCCATATGAGAGGACGTATTCATACAAGAAGATGGTTCGTCTGTATATTGAAAATTTTGTGAGACTTCATGGAGTTCCAGTTGCAATAGTCTCAGATCGAGACCCTAGATTCACATCAAAATTTTGGACTAGTTTCCAAAAAAGAAATGGGTACACGGCTTGCAATGAGTACTGCTTTCCATCTTCAGACAAATGGTCAGAAAGAGCGTACAATCCAGACACTCGAGGATTTGCTTCGAGCTGTAGTCATGGATTTTAAAGACAGTTGGCATTAAGCTTTACCACTGGTAGAATTTTCATATAACAACAGTTTCCAGGTGACTATTGGTTTGGCTCCTTTTGAAGTTTTGTATGGTAGACGATGTCGATCACCTCTTTTTTGGGATGAATTTGGTGAGAAGCAGTTGACTGGACCTGACATTGTTCAGGAAATGCATGATAAAGTCCAGTTGATTCGTTGACCTCTAGAATTTCTAGTTGGAGATTTTGTGTTTCTGAGAATCTCTCCGTTTAGAGGTGTTGTTCGTTTCGGTATGAGAGGTAAGTTGTCACCTCGTTTCGTTGGCCCCTACGAGATTGTTGAGCGTATTGGAACTTGCGCTTATCGTTTGGATTTGCCCCAGTCCTTGTCTGGCATCCACGATGTTTTCCATGTTTCTATGTTGCGTAAGTATGAGCCCGATCCATCTCATGTGATTCAGCCTGATGAGGTTGAACTTGATCTGTCTCTATCGTATACTGAGTATCCTGTTTGTATATTAGATCGTTAAGATAAAGTTTTACGCAATAAAGTTATCCCACTTGTACGTGTTCAGTGGTCAAGGCATGGTGTAGAAGAATCAACGTGGGAAACAGAAGAGAAGATGAGAGCATCTTATCCATATCTGTTTGATTCTTAGAAATATATTGTTGGTTTCGTATTGTGTGTAAGATGTATGTGTATAAACTGAAATTTCAAAGACGAAATTTGTTTTAAGGGGTGGAGAAGTGTTAGGCCCTGTAATTAATTATCCAGTAATTTGGTATAATTAAAATAATTATTGAGTTGTAAATTAAAATAATTATTTATGCCAAATAAATTCAAGAAGTGTGTTGAAAATATGTATTTTAGAATATCGGAGAATTTAAAGATATAAAATACATATAGAGTTTAAATAACACACGTGAGCAAAATAAATTTAGACCGGGATAAATGGGCTAGAGTTACTATTTTAGTAACCAAATACACAATATATATATATATATATATACATACACACACAACTTACCAAATAAGAGAAGGAAGTATCGAGAGAGAAGGAAAAAGAAGAAAGAAGAACTCCATGCCCGTCACTTGTGTAGCGGCTGCGGAAAAATCACGATATCTCCTCCGTCCGGCGTCAAAATCTCAATCAATTTGAAGGGGTGTCTTTCTAACATCCTAAGATTCGATTCAAGACAAAAATCGTGAATTTTGAGCAAGGATACGGGTATATCGAAGCTGCTGTTCTGGTGCTCTGTTTCTGCGCGAATTCTTCCTGTTTTTGGGTGAGAGTTTTTGGGTTGCTGCGATTTTTCTAATTTGAATTTGTAGAAATGATCAAAACAAACTTTGTAGTGCTTTATGTTATCTATTCATAGCCACTAGAAGCATGGAATTTTGATTAGAAACGGATTTGTTATGTTTTTTCTACAAAAATGTGTCAAAACCATATTCGAAATTGAACTGTGCAGAGTACCTACGGTAATTCGGGATTATGGCATATATGCATTCAGATTCTGAACTTATGATTCAAACAAAAGTTGTAGATCTATGTGTTGTCTTTGTAATTATATAAGATTCGTTAGATTCCATTAAGAATTGAGATAGTTATGCTCATTTTTCCTAAATGACTCAATTACAGAATTCTACAGCGAAGTGCGTATGGAGTAGCGTCTTCTTGATAATTCTGGGATTTATCTATTAGGATTATGGAAATGGTTTCTTCTATAAAAAGTTAGATATTTGAGTTATCTTTCATTTCCAATTGGTGGATATTGATTTGAGTTAATATTGAGCGATATACGAATTTTATGCTCTTTTGTGCCAAATCGGACATTGGTATGAAATTTAGTTTTCATGATCGGCTTATTGTGGTTTTGTTTAGGCCGAGAGTCTTGAAGAGAAGTTGATATTGGAGTTTAAAGTTGGTATAGGTATGTTACAGCTCGGTAACATACGACGGTAAAACATAAATTATGTTTAATTGTCATTCAGTGTTACATTGATCGTGTTTATGACCTGTTAACTGTTGTAATTTGTTAAATGTCTTTGTTGTGATATATGTTATTATTATGACATATTATTGGCATTTAGCATCGGGCTTATAGTTATGACATTCATGTTGAGCTCTATCGTTCTTGTTAGCTCATTGTTGATATCCGTTGTTATCTGGCAATGTTGTTTATCTCGGGATCATAGAGTGGCCGATAGGCCTATACACATGAGACCGTAGATGTGATTGAACAATTCCGTGGTTAGTGCAGCCTTTTGAGGTGAGCGCTGGGTTTGTGTCATCTAGGTCGTTCTGTTGTGCCATCCTGTTATATCGTATCAGCTGTATGGAGGCCGAGTCAGGGATGTTATTCAGCACAGCTTGGCATACATCGCATACTTGGCAGGGCGGTTGAGCTGCATGACGATGTAGCTCCCCTGTGTTGTTGCTCGAGCATTATTCCAGTTGTTATAGTACCGTTTGTTGGCTCCTGAGATCCCGATTATTCGTTGAGCCTTTCATGCATTGTATATTACATTTTATTATATGATTATGCATGATTTATGATTATTGTTGTTATTGTTGAACTGTTTCATACCAAAATACTAACCTCAGTTGTTTACTGGGGGGCTACTGTGGTTGCTATTGGGCACCATGGTAGATCCCGAGTCGTTTTGCAGCATCAGGCCGAGGTTCCGCCAGTAGAGCTCAGGATTGAGGTTGGATTGCTTGGTTCTATCAGTTAAGTTTTCCCAGTTAGTCTATATGTATGTCTTGTGTTTGTTTCAGTCTTGTATTGTAGTTATTTGGCGGGGAGATGCCCCGTGTATCTGTAGTGATATTTGGTTGTTTTTGTGATGTTCTGAGCCGACCCTATGATTCTTATGATCTAGTGAGTATTTGGTAAGTTTTAATTTATGTTTAGTCCTGGGCAGTGCGGCTATAGGTTGTTGATTTCGGTTTTTATTTTTATGACTCTAGTTGGAGTATATTTTGATATAAACTGAGGCTTGAGTTTTTCGGGATGTCCTACTTACGGGGAGGTCATACCGAAATTTTTCTAGGCCATGAGATTCATTTTAAAGTATTTTAAACATGTTTCCGCTGTAGCTTTAAATCAAACAATTATTGTTTGATCATTAATTGTCGTTAGAGTAAATGGGCCTCACACGCTAGAAAGCTTGGCATCCGTGTTTAATAAGCTTCCTCGCATGTAGAAAAGAGATAACATGCGGCATTTGCTTGTTTCTTGCCGCCTCAAAGACAAAAGATTTACCACTAAGCGGTCGAATAGACACTGATCTCTGATGAAAATTAATCGAAGCTTCATTCACTGATAACCAATCCATTCCAAGTATGATATCAAATTCAGGCATAGGAAGCACAATAAGATCTGCCCGAACCACATCTTTGCACAAACGAAGCTCCAGATCTTTGACAATTCTAAATGTGAACATTTGATCACCGGAAGGAATAGAAACTTTGAAACCCAAACTCATATCTTAAGGAGTAATATTCATTCTTTTGATTAAGGTTTCAGATATGAATGAATGTGTAGCTCCGAAATCTAGCAAAGCGTAGGTAGCTACTCCTTGAATGATAATTCTCCTTGCGGTGAAAACGTCTTTTAAATCTTTTCGTGATGAAGCTTAAGGATTTACTATCATTAATTTCCCAAAGGCTAGGTGAAGATTTCGTGTTGAACTTAAGCATTTCTTGAAAAATTTGCATTTTAACCCTTCAATTTGTCGAAATTTGCATTTTAGTTCCCAAATATTCGAATTATTACAATTGAACCCTTTATCTTTTTCGAAAATCTTGATTTTAACTCCTTAAATTTTGAAACTTAGGTTTGTGGTCCTTAAGAATTCGGAAATTGCAATTAGGTTCCTCATCTTTCGGTTAATTGCAATTTGGTCCCTTAATTTTTGAAAATTTCATTTTAGACCCTTGAAATTTTTAAAGTTGCATATTGACCCTTTTATAAAATTCGAAACCCCTAATACCCTTGATTGTGGTTTTCTCTTAATTTTTTTTTGGCCATAAAGCTTTTTATTTGGAATTATTTCCTCCTTTGCATAAATTAAGGCACCAAATTAAATATCGTTCTAGGGTTTTCTAAATTCGTAACTTAAATCCAACTAAGGTAGAACATGCAACCTGAATTCCACTAGGTTAGGCATTGTTCCCATTTCAATTCTGATAACCAATTTAACATTTCATGCAAATAAAAGCAATATAAAAATGTTAAATGACTAGGTTACCCGTGATGAGCATAGTGTCTGCCTCCTCTTCAGCTTCCTCGGCATTCATAACGTATGCTCGACCCATAGTAGGTGCATTCTTCTTTGGGCAATCCGCTGCTTTGTGTCCTTCTTCCTTGCATATGAAACACCTAGAAGTACCCCACACACATGCTCCATAGTGTAGTCGATTGCACTTCTTGCATGCACTACAAGAAAAATGACATAAGACAACGGTTTTTAACCGTTGTCGTATCCATTTTAAAACTGTTGTTAAAGCCCATGTGGTTAAAGGGTCCGCTCAAAGACAACGGTTAAAAACCGTTGTTGTAGCAACATTTGCGACAGTTATTGAAAACCCGTCGCAAATTTTGTTTGCGACGGTTTCATGTCAACAACTGTCGCTATTTAGCGACGGTTTATATACCGTCGTTAAAATAAGCGACGGTTTATATAACATCGTCGCTAAAGTTAGCGACCGTTTATTCATAAAGTCCGTCGCTAATTAGCGACGGTTAATTCATAATTTCCGTCGCTAATGTTTTTAGTAAAATAAAAAAAATTCTTTTAATAATTTAACAAATCTAAGAAAATGACAATAAATTACAATTCCACAATCCTAACATTATTCGTGAAACTTATTTAACACAAAAAAATTTATCAAAAAATAAAACAAAAATATTATCCTAAATCAAAATTAAAATATTGTAAGAGAGAAAAAATTTTAAGTGTTGTGATGCGGTGTGAATGAAAATAAAACGAAAACACTGATATTTATAGACAAATTGCAACGGTTTTTTCGTTAAACCGTCGCTTGTAGCGATGGTTATTTCAATAAACCGTCGTACATTTAAAATAGCGACGGTGGTATTAAAAACAGTCGCTAAATTCAGCGACGGTTGTGGTAATCCGTCTCTATATTTAGCGACGGTTTTATAAAACCGTCGCTATTGTTAAAAACGCGACGGTTTTACTTGAAACCGTCGCTAAAAATAGTGACAGAAATTAAACTGTTGCTAAATTTAGTGACGGTTATAGTCAAAACTGTCGCTAATTTAAAACTAGCGGCGGTTTTTACATCCGTCGCGAAATGTAGCGACGGATTTATCAAAATCGTCGCTAAATAAAGCAACAGTTTTAATTAAACGTTGTTTGTCAAAAAAACACACTAATCGACAAAGATTTTCTAAAATCGTTGTCGTATATCATAAAAAACACGCTAATAGACAACGGTTTAAAACCGTTGTCGTAACCCATATACAACAACGGTGTTTGTTAAAACAGTTGTCTTTAGCAACCAAAAAACACGCTCATAGACAACGGTTTGCTAAAACAGTTGTTGTTGACCCATAAAGACAAAGGTTTTTTAAAAACCGTTGTCTTTTGACAAAAAAAAATTCAGAAAGACAAAGGTTTTAACGAAAACCGTTGTTAAAAGGAAAAAAGACAACGGTTTCTGATAAAACCGTTGTCTTCCGAGTGTGGTTGTATGTTGATTTTCTTGTAGTGATGGTTGTCCTTCTGCCGTCTTTGGTGCTGCAGGTTGTGGATTTGACAGTGCTTGCTTCTTGACTTGACCTTGGGATTTTGACAGTGCTTGCTTCTTGACTTGACCAAAGGACGCATCATCATAACATTATTCAGTATGGTAGGTCGTAGACCATCCACGAAGTGTCTAAGCTTTTCTTCGGCATCCCTGGCAATAAGGGGTACAAAGTGACAACCCTATCGAATTTCTTCACAAATTCGGCAACAGTAGCATCTCCCTGACGGAGAGTCATAAATTTCTTTTTTAATCGGCTTCTAACATCAGCAGTAAAATATTTCTCGTAGAATATAGTTTTGAATTGGGCCCAAGTAAGTGTGGCAAGGTTAACACCCTGCTCGGCTCCTTCCCACCATAAAGAAGCGTCATCCCTAAACAGATAATTAGTACACCTCACACGGTCAGCACCCCCCATATCCAGATAGCGAAAGTGTACCTCGAGTGAACGAATCCAACCCTCCGCAGAAAATGGATCGGTAGTGCCAGAAAATTCCTTCGGCACTAGCCTCCGGAACTGATCATATATATCATGTTGTGGCCTCGGTGCTTGCTGCATCTGCTGTAACTGCTGCTGCAACTGTTGTTGCTGTAACTGTTGTTGTAACTGTTGCTCAAAGAGACGAGCCATCCCCTCTAAAGCACGAGTAGCCGCATCCCCTAGAGGAGGTGGTGGTGGTGCATTCCCTTGATGATTCACGCTGTTCTCGGCTTGATTCTCATTAACAGGGGCACGTCTATGAGGCATTTTATCTGAATGTTTTCCAAATTCTAGCGTAACCAACATGCATTTAAATCTAAGTTTTCTAATCATGTGACATATCCTACTTTATTTTTAGCAATTTACGCAAGCAAAACATAAATACTCAAAAAGCTAGTAAACATGTAATGTAAACATATTATTCGTGTCAATATGCAGGTAACGTCATATCAAATCATATAAAGCATGTAAAACTTACAAATGGAGGCTTGACGACTGATCTTTCCGGCGCTGATGGTGGCACAACCCTTTACAGGACCTTTGTTATGATACCAACTGAAACGTCTGCTACTTCGTTTTGCTCAAAAAGTACTAGAAAATTTTTTTTTTTCCTCCCTCAAATTTTCGAACTCTACATATACATATAAATAAAATACTTTTCACCATTTTAAAAAATAAAACATCCAACTAGAACTTGAAATCCCCGAGGAAAATAGTCAAAAAAATAAATCGTAAAGCGTTTTACCAAACCTAAAAATCAATAAGGGTTGAAAAGTGTAGCCCATACTAAACCTCTCAAAATCTCTCAAAAAGCATAAATAAAATGTCGTAAAAATCTTTAACTTTAAATCATAAACTTAAATGAGGAAAATAGAAGCGCCGGTCCTCGGGTTATGTGCACCGACAGTCCAGCAAGGACACCCATCAAGTCTTCCAACATCATAATCATTAATATCACCTGCATCATACACACCTAGTAAGTCTAAAGACTCAACACGTCATATCCTTGATAACGAGTAATACGTAACACAGTTAACATATAACAGCGAAAAATACTTGTACTTAAAATAATATTTTCATAAACATTTTCAAGATCCATAAACTTTAAATAAAAACATTTTCATATCAACATATTCATGTCAACATTTTAACATATTCGTATTCATATTCATATTCGTGTTTGTTGAATTCAGATCGTGATTGTGACTCGTATTCTTAATCGTATTGGGCGATGGATCTATCTATAAAAACCACAGTACTGGGCGACGGTGACACCAGCGACACTCTCACCGGTCAACTGGGCCTTGGCCAACGTATTAACATATTCGTATTCGTATTCGTATCCGTATCCAAGGAAACACGATCGTCGGGCTCCCACTTGGACCATAACCCTCACGATATCTCCAACATGTAGTAGCCACAATTCCTTCGCATCCTTCAACATGTTATCATCACTTAATAAAAATCATGCATATACATATCATTTTATTTTTGAAACCAAGCATACAACATATCTTTTAAATGTCCAATTTAAACTTAATAATTCATGAACATCTAAAAATCATATTTCAACATATAAAAATTGATAAACATACACAATCGTTGAAAATAATCATATTAGCATATAAAATAGCATTTAGGACACTGCCATGATGTTTACTAAATTTCCGGTGTAAAATGATCGTTTTACCCCTGAACGTGACATTTTTCGTTTTTTATTTTTGCTTGATTTCTTTAACTCTAACATGTCCCAAATAATTATTTAAGCTTAAATTAAAATTCCCATAATTTTATTTAGCTTAAAAACTAGGCTTTTTAATTAATTCGTAATTAATCGTTTTGAAGGCGTTTTATTCTCGAAAAATTTCAAACTTTAATATAAAACTCCTAAATTCACAATTTAGACTTTTTATATTATTTTAGCCCTTGTGAACCCCGACTCGACCCTCCGTGAGCCATGTTTCGATTAAATTAGCAATTAAAAACCCTTACTTGACACTCAATAGTTAGCACCGAGCCATGTCTCGAATCCCTCGAGCCACCCTCGAGCCATGATGAACCAAACCCTGACCAACCCCCTTAGACACCCTACTGGACTCTAGGAACCCACGGACAAAGCCCCTCACTCGAAGACAAAGCTTCCCAACCCAGCACCCATGCTAGCCGAGAAACCCCATATGCAGGCTCCTTACGATTTGGTGCCTAGGACCCTAGCCGACCGAGCCACACCTGAACCATCATGTTGTACACTCTCTTAGTACCCTAAGTTCACACCCTATACTAGCCTGAAGACCCCAAATCGAGCCACTTAACCCTGCGCAAGCTCTGAACCCTGCGCACCATCCTTTGTATCTCTCGGGTGGGAGTCCTAGCTTGCCTGCCCATGACTCGAGTCCTAGCATGGCTAGGACTCCACCCTTGACTCCCTCACGACCTTGGCTAGCCCTGGAACCAAGCCAAGACCAAGCCAAGCCATAGTGACCAAAATCGAATCATGAACCCTATGAGAGCAACTTTTGTGCACCAGCTTGTGTCTTTCAATTGTGTATGGGTTTTTCTTGAACTCTAAGACTCTAAACTCCTGTAAAAAAATGTCTAAACATGTCCTGATCATGACAGCCCCTTTATGCACATAAACAACACAATTTGGATCAAAAATCCTACTTGAAAATTCATGTTATATGAAAAAAACGAAACTTGAACAAAAGTGTCACTTGTTTTCCAATCTTTTCATGCATAAAAATACACTATGGTGTGATGATGTTTTGAAGGAAAGAAGTATGCGTGCCTTTGCGTTTTTAACGCACGATTAATCGTTGATGATGACGAAGAACGGGACAAGACCTTGGCTTTGAATTCTCCTTGGCTTTTTTTTCTCGATTTTTTTCTCTTCAAATCTTGTAGCCGTGTGTGTCGTGTGTTTGAAGGAGATTTTTGGGAGAGAATTTGCTGAAATTGGCTTGAGTTTCATGTGCAAGGTTTGGGTGATTTACATATATTAAATACTAATTAAATTACTAACAAGGCTTAGGCCTATTAAGCCCACAAATTAGGCCATTAGTCTTAATTAGAATTTAATTAAAATATTAAAACAGTTTTGGTAAAAATAAGTTTGTGAATTTAATATTCGGGTTGCCAAAAAGTTCGTATTTTTGTTGAAAAACCAACACCGATAAAAATTACGTCCTCTTTATTTTAAAAAAATATGAAAAAGCATCGTTCATATATTAAATAATCAAATCCGATTATTTAATAAAAATATTTTACGTTTTTCAGCCTTCGGTCTCCGTTTTTCGATCGCAACTTGAATAACCCTTTAAAAATAACATTTTATGCATCATGACGATTAAATCCTGTTTAACATCTAATCATGCATGTCACATAATCAATTAAGCTATTAAATCAATTAATTACTTATTTTTCATATTTCCTAAATTTGCATGCCGTTGGGTTACGTCGTCTTAATTTTGGACCTTACAAAAGAACAAAAGATAGATATTGAGACAGAGTCTGTGGTAGAGGTGCCAAGTTTGGTAGAGGTGCTAAGTCACTATATCGTGACAGAGTCTGTGGCAGAGGTGTCAAGTTGGCAGAGGTGCCAAGACACTGGACGTTTGGTTTATATCGATGTGCTTAGGAGAAGATCGACTCCTATTGTAGAGACTCGATATAGTGGACCAAAGTCCGAGAATAGGAACGTACCGCCACCTCGAATGGGAGAGTAGATGGGAGACTTGTTATGTTCTTATTCAAACCGGGATCCCTAGACTAGATAAGAGTCGATAAGATTTTGACCTAGAATCGAGTCAAAGATTAAGAGGTCAAGAGTTTGATTTAAAGCTTTGTACAGAGTTGACTTACAGATTTGTATTTATGATGTGTTCATAGATTATGATATATGTTACTTCATACATGCCTTATGCTTTGATATATGATTATATGAATTGCATGTATACATTGTTTATACTGGGAATATAATTCTCACCGGAGTTATCCGACTGTTGTTGTATTTGTATGCGTGCATGACAACGGGTGGGACAGGATCAGGGTCAAGAAGAGGATGACAGATCGAAATTAGAGTGGTGATTCGGACTTAGTAGTAGAACTAGTTGTACAACTCTGATATGTAGTTGATGAACACTAGTTTGTATGATTTCTTTTGAACATGTTTGTATTCTGAATCATGTTGTAGATATTGAACTTGATTTTGTTCAGTAAATAAAATGAAGCATAATTTGTTGTAGTATTTTCAACACTTGTTATGATGGTTTCGCCTTTTGAAAAAAAAAATTTTATGACCCGACTTATTTGATTGATCCATTTAATCCCAAGAATGATTAAGAAACTGATTAGCGTCCGGGTCCCCACAACAGGTGGTATCATAGCAGTAGGTTCTTGAGACTGAGATAGAACCAGAACTGCAGATTAACATAGAAGTGAGTGAGCGGGGTAGACTGATTTTCCTTCCTTGCTTCTATGACATGAAAGCATGTTTTACTACTTGAGAATATACATGTTTACTTGATTATCTGATTTGATTAGTAACGTGTATTATTGAAAGAATGAATCAGAACCGATTCTTGATCAGAGGCACGATGATCAGAGAAGGACTGAGACTGATTGAATATATTTGAGTACTAATCCTTTTGATAATCAGATATGCCTCCTCGAAGAATCCCAGAACAGGGTAGTACCTCAAAGAATCCGATGGATGGTACAGAGACACCTATGGAACAACAGAAACAGCCACAACCTCCAGCTCACTTCCACCAAATCCCTCCCAGATTTGATAGTGGTGGTAACAGCAGTGAGAATAAATATAATCTGAAAGCCCGAGGAAAACAGTTTAAGAAATCTTGAAGTAGTTCATCTAGCTCCAGTGGCTCAAGGCAGACTGGTTCGGGTCAGACTTATACCAGGGTCTATTGTAGAACTTGTGGAGGAAGACATCCTACAGAGCAATGCCAAGGAGTGTTTGGTAGTTGCAATATGGGACATTTTGCTAGAGTCTGTCCCCAGCGAAGTTTTCAACGATCCCAGGGAGCAGAATCATCTGGATCAGTGGCTCAGCCTGATAGACAATCATCTGCTGTTCACTCTTTCCAGCCAGCACCGACCCAGTCATAGCCAAGGCTAGGAGGAAGCCAGACAGTTAGCCAGCCTCCGAGACAGCAGGCCAGGGTATTTGCATTGACTGAGAAACAGGCACAAGAAGCACCTGATGATGTTGTGGCAGGTAACTGTACTCTTTGTGGTTATCCTGCATATGTATTGATTGATATTGTGCATCCCATACATTTATCTCTGAGCGATTGCATTGATGCATGCTTTGCATGTTGAGTCCTTATCTACTCTAGTATCTGTCTCTTCACCTTTGGGGAGAGGTCTTATATCAGTGAATTCTGTTATTTTAAACCAAAAATGCAACATGTCTTTTAGCATTAAAGTTTAATCATAAAATTTCATAAGCATTTAAAATAAACATTTTAACATTATTTACAGCATTCAGGGCACTACTAGGACGTTAAATAATTTTAGGATGTAAAATGACCGTTTTACCCCTAGACGCAAAATTTTTCATAATTATCCATAGACCTCGAAACGATGTCCCAAATCATTCCAAACTTAACATGACACCTTAAAACACTCCCTTAAATATTCCTTAGTCTTAAAATTTAGGTTTTCGATAATATCCTCAATTCGTTTTTTAAAATTAGACGTATATCCTGGTTTTGGCTCGTATTGACTCGAAACTTTACCAAACTTGCAACAAAGCTTAATAACACCTGAATAAATCATATTCAACCCAATTCATGCCAATTAGGACCCTCGATCAATCCTAGATCAGCTACTGAACTTTGTCCTTAAATTTTCGAAAACCCTAGTTTGATCAAGCCATGCATCCCTTCGCTCCTAGGCCCCAACCGTCGTGACCAGCCCCTAACCATTGACCCAAGACCATGACCATACTCTAGACAAGCTACTGGACCGAACGTTTCAGCCCTAACGCGTCCAGCACTTCAAGCCGTGCCCTAGAAGCCATGCACGACGTCCATCTTGTGTACAGCCCACAGCCTTCGCACCTTCCACTGTGCAGCCACCCTAGGACCCTACTAGACCCCTACAGACCCTGCTGGACCAAGCCTAAAGGAACTAGAAGCCCAGCCCCTCAAACCCGATCACAAAAGCATGCGCGTCCCCTACCTTCATGCGATCACACCAGCCTTCGAGCCAAGCCATTTGCGACCGCCCTTGACCCATCCTACAGCCCCTTTAGGTGTCCTGGACACACCTTAACAGCAGCTAGTGACCTTGGCCATTGAGGACTCCTAGCCAAAGAATCCTAGCCCTTAAGGAGTCTATTTTCGTTCTTAATCATTCCCTATCTTGTCCAGCCCTTAAACATACCTTAAGTATTCTTAAACATGTGGAAAAACATCCCTTCCAATACTATGATGGCAGCCCCTTTATGCATCATTAACACAAGTTTTAGAACATAAAAACATGAGTTTTAAGCGAGCCATGGCATAAAAACGAAAATAATCCAAAGGGTAACTTATTTTTCATGCAAAAATGCATTAAACATATAATATGGTGTGATAGATGAGAAAAAAGATATTAAGGCGTGCCTTTGCGTTTATTATGCAAGAAAACAGATTGGCAATTCGAGGGACGTTGACGGAGAGGATCTTGCTGAATTTTCTTTCAAGAAAACGTGACTTCTTCATTCAAAATTCGTGGGTGTGTGCGTGTGGTGCTTCTAGGAGGAGTCCAAGTTTTAATTTGAGGGGTAGGTGTATGTTTTGGTGGAAATAAAATATTTGGAAGCCTTGTTTATTTTATATATAACTCTTGGTGCAAGCTTGGGCCCATTAGCCAAGTATATGAAACGTCTGCTATTTGTTTTACTTAAAAAGTACAAGAAATTTTTTATTTTTTTTTAAAACACTAAGCATCGGCCGAAACTTGCATTACATGCATAAAATATTTTTGACACCATTTAAAATAAAACAACCAACTAGTATTTGTAAATTAAAGAAAATAGTCAAAACATGATATCGTCAACCATTTGAAAATTCCTAACATAGCAAAGTCGCAATAAACTAACAACCTCTCAAAAACCTCTCCAAAAAGCATAAATAAATAGTCGTAAAAATCTTTAACGTAAATCATAAACATAAATCATGAGTGTGGAAAAGTAGAAGCGCTGGTACTCGGGTCATGTGCACCGACAGTCCAGCAAATTCAACCATCAAGACCTCCAGCAACATTAACATCATAATCACCTACATCCATCACACCTAGTGAGTCTAAAGACTCAACACACCATAATCTTAATAACAAATAATACGTATAAAACCACAACTAACAGTGAAAATACTTTTACGTGAAAATAACATTTTCATGACATGCATAACATAAACCTCAACATTTTCCTTTTCCTCATTTCATAACATATAATCCTTTCATCTTGAGCATAAACATTTTTATTTTTTATTGAATTCAGATCGTTAATTGTGACTTTCCTTTTCCTCATAAAGTCGATGGTTCCATCTATCATGTAACCACAGTACTGGGCGGTGGGGACATCAGTGACACTCTCCCGTCAACTAAGCCTTGGCCTATCCTCATCGAATGGAAATACGATCGTCGAGATCTCTCTGGGGCCTTCTCCCATAAATGGTCTCCCTCTGGGGCCTTTGTCCTCACGATATCCCCATTCTTATCCTCATATCCTCAATAGTCACAATTACTTCACCTCCTCCAATGTTTCACATTTTCATCACTTTATAAAAATCATGCACTTAATATCCTTTTCTTTTTTAAAAACAAGCATGCAACATACCTTTTAACTTTAATCATAAATTCCATAAATAATCATAAAATTCCATAAACCGTTAAAATAAACTTTTTTGCATATAAAACAGCATTCAGAGCACTGTCATGACGTTTACTAATTTTCGGGTGTAAAATTACTGTTTTACCCCTAGACGTAAAAACTCTTCGAATTTGACTTTTTCTTAATTTCTTTGACTCTAACATGTCCCAAATAATTATTTAAGCTTAAATTAAATTTTACAAAATTTTATTTAGCTTTAATACTTGGTTTTTGAATTTATATTTATTTATTCGTTTTTAATGCATTTTAATCCCGAAAAATCTCAAACTTTAATTTAAAAGTTCTATATTTAAAACTTAGACTTTTTATATTTTTTAGCCCTCTTGAACCACGACCCGACCCTTGTGAGCTGTGTTTCCAATTTTTAACAAAGGAAAACCCTAACTTGACCCATATGTTTCAACCCCGAGCCACGACCCGATTTTCCCGAGCCACCCTCGAACCATGCTGGACCAAATCCTGACCAACCCCTCTGCACACCCTCTTGGATGCTTGGAACCCACAGACTCGACCCATGGCTCGAAATCGAAGCACAACATCAGCTCATGCACTCGGCTGAGAGACCTACTTATAAGCATGGACTCTACGTTTACTCGCCTAGGACCTAGCCAACCCAACCAGACCTTGGACCAGCCTCTCATACACCTTCTTAGGACCCTAAGGACTCACCCTAGCCTGCACAAGCCGCTGAACCCTGCGCGATTATCCTTGGGCTCTCGGGTTGGAGTCCTAGTTGGTTAGGACTCATCCCAGCCCCTGGTGTTTTAGTCCTAGCGTGGCAAAGACTCCACCCCTGACTCATACATGGTCCTAGCCCAGTCCTGGTCCCAACAGTACCCAAGCTAAGCCATCAACCCATGAAAACCAAGCCCTATGATTGACACCTTCCCGATTTCAATTCCAGCTTGTTGTTTCATGTTGTGCCACGTTTTGGGTGGTGTTATAGGATCCTTAACTCATGTAGAAACAAGGCTTGATCATATCCTAATCATGGCAGCCCCTTGAACAACATAAAACATGATTTTGGATTTAAAAAAAAATTCATAAGTTTAATACATGTATATGCAATATTACGAAAATAAGTATGAGGAAATCATGCTTTTCATACAAACACAATTTCAAACAATAATACGATGTGATAGACGAGAAAAGAAAATGTATGGCGTGTCTTTGCGTTTTAAACGCACGATTATTCGTTGACGATTGAAGAACGACGACCGAAGATCCTTGGCTTGATTTTCACTTGAAGGCTTTGAAATTTTCTCTCAATTTTAGCTTGTGTGTGCCATGTATTTGCAAGGGAAGAGTTTGTGAATTAATGGGGAGGTGTGCGTGGGTCATGGGAAGGGTTATGGGGTAGTTTAGTATTTTGAGTTTGTAAATTAATGGGGAGGTGTGCATGGGTTATGGGAAGGGTTATGGGGTAGTTTAGTATTTTATATACTTAATTAATCCACAAACAATGCTTAGGCTCATTAACAAACTTAATTAGACCTATTTAGCCCATTAGTGTTTAATTAAAATATTTTGTTTAGAAAAGTTTGTGAATTTATTAGCCAGGTTGTCAATGCGTTCGTATTTTTGTTGAAAAATCAACACCGATAAAATTTACGTCCCGAAGTATAAAATCACCTCAAAACCCCTTATTTTCAAAATTATGAAAAGGCATCAATCATATTTTAAATAATTAAAAATAATTATTTAATAAAAATATTTTCTATTTTTTAACTATCGGTCTCCGTTCCTCGATTGCAACTCGATTTAAACATGTCAATATGTATAACATAACTAATCCATGCAATTAAAATATTTAATTGAAATACACAAGGAACTTAATAACTTGCGTGCATGTGGTTCGCGTGGACCTTCAAATTTTCAGGGTGTTACAGTATAATAGGCTCATTAAGCCAATTAGTCATTATTTAAAAAATTTTATTTAAGGAAGGTTGTAAAAATATTAGCCGAGTTCTCGAAAAATTCATATTTTCGTCGAAAATCGAATACCGTTTAAAAATACGACTCAGCGTATAAAATCACCTCAAAACGCCTCATTTTCAAAAATACCACATAACATATACCATATATTAAACTATTAAAAATAATTATTCAATAAAAATGTTTTCCCTCATATGGCCCTCGGTCTTCATTCCTCGATCGTATCTCGAATAATTTTTAAAACATAGTTATGCATTCATGTAGAAATGTGCATTTTAAACATGTAAGCATGCAACCATATTTAATTCATGCAGTTAAAACCATTTAATTAGTCATTTTCCATTTTACCTAGATTCGCATGCAGTTATGTTACATTATCGTATTTTGGACCTTACAAATTTATTTCTTAAGTACGAAATCGATCTACAGAGAGATTATTTTAAGTTTAAATTTATTAATTTATAAATTACAAAATGCAAGAATGAAGTTTACAAATTATAAATTTTGTCAAGGCTCAAGAATTTATTCTTTGTTTATATAATATTGTTTAACTAAAAGTAAAACAAATGAAACTGTTGGGGATCGATGTAGAGTTTAGAGGGGGTGAATAAACTCTTTTTTTTCTGATTTCTTCTTTTGAAGTTGCTAAAATCCTGTTAGAGATTGTAGCTAATCTTGTTCAAGTGTGCAACCAAAAAATCACAGAATAGTGCGAAAACGATCTGATGGTTCAATAATTGAAATGATAAAAACAGTAGGCAGTAGACAATAGTTGTTTATGGAAGTTCGAAGATAAAATCTTCTACGTCTCCCCTTCTTCTGTTTCCAGAAGGTATCACTAAAAGACTTTGGATTTTACAGTACACACTCGTACACACCCACTTCAGCAGGACTTACCATCTGCCTACTGAAACTCTTAGTGTATCAACACAATAACATAATATATAATCAAAGTTCTGGAAAAGACTCTTTTCCAGATTACAAATTCTTCTCAACAAGATATGAATAGTGTGAACTGTTTATGAAGAGTATGAAAAATAGCAGCACAAGATGATCTTCAACCGATCAGATATATGCTATGAAGTGTGTGCTACTTTTCTGTATGTCGAGCTTTTTGTGAGATAAGAGATTTTTGTGCTCAAATCAACTTTGTGAGTATTGTAGTTAGTATTGTCCCAATATTTATCAACGTTGTTCTTGTATATTTATAGAAGTTTTTGATCCCAACGTCTATAAACAAAACGGCTTCTTTGACTTCTGATATATTCAGCTTTAATACCTGAAATAGGTCCTGCAGAAAAGCTTCAAAACAATCAGTCTTGTTTTATACCAAAATTGGTAAGACGTAATAAATAGCTTCATACAGCATTAATGGTGCAATTAATGCTAGTACTTGATAAAGTAACGGTAACATTCAAGGCTAGTTCTGTTTATGCGAAAGACGTTAAGTTACTTCGGTTTGGACTGAATTCTGCTTCTGTTTTTCTAGAATTCTAAGTTCTGCTTCTGGTTATCTTAGAACTTTAAGTTCTGCTTCTGGTTTTCGTTAGCTGAAGACTACTGCTTTTATATTGCCTAAAGATCTGCTGATTTTAAATCTCATTGCCCATCGCCACAATTAAGTTATGTCTAACAATTTCCCCCTTTGTGGTGATGCCAAAACCTGAATATTAGCAGAAAAATAATGGCAAGATAAAACATAATTATATTAAGATAATTAACGAAAGTTTTAATTATCGGTGCCAATGTCCCTGTAAATGGTTTCTTCAGCATCTTGATATCTTCTGGCAGAAGATTCTGCTATATCTCCAGTTGTTCTTCCTTCTGCTTGTCCTCCTTCTGGTTCTGCTTCCCCCTTTTTGGCATCAGTGGCCAGTACTCGAGACAGCAAATCATCCATGCGGCTAGAAATATTGAGAATACCATCGTTGAGCATTTCCAGATATGGTGGAGACTGAACGAATAACCTCATCATGGTCGGTGAGTCATTTGAGCATGTCAGTTTGATCGAGTAAGATGATGCCTTGGCTTCTGCAAACATTTTGTCGAAAGACAATGGTCTCAGCATACATTTTACTCACAGATTCTGCCGTATTAGTTAGTTCCTTAGATATGCGGTCTCGAAAGAACTTAGAACCACTGACTTCTCCAGCATGTTCACGAGATAGCTCCTTTACTATTTCAGAGAGATTGTGAAGATCCTTTTGCAAAGTATTAATCTCAAATTCAATATCAAACCGTTTTGGTTCTAGAGATGGAGTTCTGGTGAGCATATGCTGCTTGATTTCAGCAGTACGAGCAGCAGCTGAGTCAGAAATAGATAAGACCAATGCAGTAGAATGTTCTAGTTCTGTTGGAGCAATGGGAGGAATCATATTCTTTGAACCAGCAGAGGTGCCAGGTTCAGCAGGGCTTAAGTCTAGAGCGGCAGATACAGGAGGTGCTACATTAGTTTCCTCATCAACAGATGGAGCAACAGAAGTTTCTTCAACCATAGGTTCAGGCGCCATACTATCATCTTGATGAGTAGCTTCAATGGTCTCCGGTGGTTGCTCTAAAGGGATAGAGTCAGAGGGCATATTCAGTAGATCTTTTATTTCTGCTTGATATTCAGCAGAAAAGTTCTCAAGATTCGGTAAAGGATTGTCATCTGATGTTTCCACATGCTGAGGTTCATTTTGAGCTTCGGAGAATACCACTTCATTAGCTTGAGTTAGTGGAGGTGCAGCAGCCGTCGTAAGAACAATAGACTGAATTACTTCATCCACTGAAGCTAATTCTCGAACAGAGATCAAAGATGATGATTGAGCAGGCAGGTCCGGTGATGTAGGAGTACTAGAGACCTTGGCTCCGGAAGGAACTGTGATCATTTCCTCAACTGTCTGTGTCTGTTGAGGTTCGGGTACCATGCCTAACCTGTAAGGCAGAGGCTTAGTAAAAACCTGTTCTTGAGCTCGAATTAGCTCAGCCAAAGGCTACAGCTGATCAGTCATAAGCTGAATGATATCCTGATCATGAGGAGCAGTAGGACTCGTTGGATCAAAATTTGACTTTAAAGTTGTCAACACAGAGTCCATCGCCTTTTGTTTCAGTTGATCAAGGATATAATTTCTCCGATTCATGGCTTCAATAACAGTTTTGGTTTTTGCAATAGCAAAAACTCTTTTCTCATGCTTCACGATCTGAGCAAATATGCATGCAGTGCGTAAGTGAGTGAAAGGGTGAAATGCTCTCATCTTTAGCCATTCATCAAAGAACAAAATGTCTTACCTGGCAGATTTTTCAATCTCTTAAAGATGAAGTTCAATACCAGTTTGCACTGAGGTTTTGGGGCGTTGAACTTGATGTTCATCAGACAGCTTTTCCTTTCCTTTGCCTGTAGGAATAGGCAATGAGATTCGAGTAGTTGATGATCCGGCCAATGACTCTCGAATCACAACTCCAGTAATAGGTCTAACAATAGGTTCTGATGTTGATGTTAATGGAGCAGTGATGACCGCTGGTTTGATGAAAAAGGAAGTAGTAGTTGGTTGTGAAACAGTAGAAGTAACTGCTGGTTGGGAGGGAGTTGCTACTGGTTCCGAAGCAGACTTGGTTTTGGTTTGGGTGGCTTCTGGAAATACTTGTCTCAACGGGACAATATCCAAATCAGCAACGGCCACATTTTTCTTGATACGGATGGTGGTTCTCGACTTCTTTTTGCTGGGTGTTTCTACTGGAAGAGATGCTTGAGTAGGAGCCGCTGATTCTTCAGATACAATTTTATCTGAATCGGTCAAAACAATTACTCTCTTCCTTTTGATTTTCTTTTGGGGAGCATTACCCTCGGCTAGAGTATCCCCAATTTCCTTTTTCAAGGAAACAAATTCGGCCACAGTTGGTTTAGGCCGCAAAGCAAGCACGTTATCGGCATCGGCCATAGTTACAGAAGAAGCATCTTGATCAGTAGTGAATGGAAAACCAGCATCCTTCATCATCTGACTGATTTGAACAGCAAAACCAGTGCTCTTTCGTGAAACCATTTCTCTCATAATCTTGAACAGAAATCAACTCCAATCCACTTTAATATTCGAGGTGATCGCCCCACCATCACCTGAATCTTTTCCTTTGTCAATCGATCAAAAGTGCCAGCTTTGACGAGGAGTGCCTTTGCCACAATGTCAGCAAGCACTTGGTACTCCATCTTCAGAAGCTTCTTGAAACACGAGGGAGAGAGTTCCTCTCCAGAAGCAGAGAAAGTAGTAAGAGCAATAGACATTTCTTCCTTTGAGATACCTGATAGGTCAGAGGTGCCTGAGAGTGGAAGAAAGAAGGTTGATCCAAGAAATGGAGCATCAATAGCAATAGATGCATCTCCCTGAGAATGAATGATCTTTCCATCTTGAACAGTTGCTTTGGCGAAGAATTCCAGAAGTGCTGTCTTATAGATGATGGCATGTGCTTCCAAGAATCTTCGAAGGCCTGATTTTTCAACAGCCTTAAACATTTGTACAAGTCCTTCATCTTTAATAGTAAGTACCGATGAAAAATTAACTTGATAAGCGTTGAGAGTTTAAGCTCCAGACATTTTTCTGAGATAATTTCATTGAAGATTATGTTAGACAAGAGAAAGCAGCAGCAAGAAAGTCTGGAATAGTAAAGGTGAAAAGAAATAAGAAGCGGTTAATATTCAAAATGTACAGCCGTCAGTGTAAACACAAAGACACGTGTCAGTATGTTTACGGTTGAGTATTTGAAAGGTTATGCAGAGTGTCAGAAAAGTTATTGAAAATAATCAGAAGAGGATTCGTCGTATTATGATAATATCTACTGGAAGTTATAAGGTGCTGAAGCATTGTCAGCATTCTTGACAAAATCCAGTAGATACTTTGTCTTATCGAACAGACAAAAATCTCTTCTGCTTCTGACAAAGCAGGAAAATATGAAAGATTAATGTTCCCCCTGAATCTATGCAATAAATACGAAGATAAGAAGTTTGAAGGAATAATAAATGATTCTTGGTATCCGTGCAGACAGTGAGCCGTCGCTTCAGCTTCTATAAATACCTGCAATTTTACAAACTGAGTCATTCATAATTTTATCAAATCAAAACAAATGAGTAGTTCAAGTGACTTCTCGGAGACTTCTCCTGAGTCTGAATCAGCAGAGGAACTCCAAGGACCACTTCCAGCCTCTCGTAAGCAGAAGTTTGCAGATATTCTTTTTCAAGATATGAAGACTTGGAAGAAATTTCTTGGCATATAATCTGAACAATTAGTTAGATTGTTCTAAATTATTAGGTTTAAACTGTGGAATTATCCCTTTCACAAATCACTACCACGCAAAAAGAGGGGATTCCAGCAGTTTTTAGTTAGATTCCTGTTGAGGTACTCAGTGCTACTGAAGTACCTCAAAATGCTGATATCAACAAATGTAGTAGATAAACGCAATGTAATGTAGCTGGTTTTATACAAATTTCATTTTGTCATATTTTCGTTTATCTACTGCTTTCATTGAAGGTTATAAAATAAGGGATACGAAAAACTTAGTCTGGGTAAATCGGATGAATCAAGAGACGTTTCATCTGACTCGAGTTTAAGAATCCATGAACTGAATAATTGGATAGTTGAGTGGCAGGATTTCGTAGGTTCTGAACTGGCTGCTGTAACATGGCATAGATTATTTCCTCAATAAAATTTTAGTAGATGTAATTTTGTCTTCTTATTCTTCTGCAAACATTCTACTGTTAAATTTTTGACAAATAACAATTAAGTTAAATCAATTAAACCAAGTATATTTCGAAAGTAAGAAAACTTATTCTCAGGCAAAGGTTTTGAAGATATCTGCTGCTTGTTGATCAGTCGGAACGTATTCCAGACGAATATCCTTCTTCTGTACATGATCTCTGATAAAATGATGTCTGATATCTATGTGCTTCATTCTGGAATGAAGTACTGGATTTTGCGTGATTGCAATGGCACTGGTATTGTCACAGAAGGTGGGTGATTCAGAGGCTTGAACTCCATAATCTTTGAGTTGTTGTTGTATCCACAGTATTTGAGAGCAGCAACTTCCAGCAGCAAGATCCTCTGCTTCTGCAGTAGACGTGGCTATGGAAGTCTGCTTTTTACTGAACCAGGAGATCAACCTGTCACCATGAAATTGACAAAAACCACTAGTGCTTTTCCTATCCATTTTGCTTCCTGCATAGTCAGCATCTGAATATCCAATAAGATTTAATGATGAGTCCTTGGGATACCATAGGCCGATATTCTGAGTACCCTTTAAGTATTTTAGAATACGCTTAGCAGCAATAAAATGAGATTGCTTAGGGTTAGTCTGAAATCTTGTGCAAATACAAACAGAAAACATGATATCAGGTCTGTTGGCTGTGAAATATAACAATGATCCAATAAGACCACGATACTGAGTTACCTCTACTGAGTTTCCATTTTCATCTTTGTCAAGTATAGTAGATGAGCTCATTGGAGTGGAAACAGCAGAGCATGTTTCCATACCATACTTTTTCAGTAATTCTTTCGTATACTTAGCCTGATTTATGAAGATTCCTGTTTCCAGTTGCTTGAATTGAATTGCAGTCCTAGAAAGAATGTTAATTCTCCCATCAAACTCATCTCAAATTTATCATGCATCATCTTAGCAAACATGCTCTAGGTGCCTGTTTCAGACCATACAGAGCTTTGTGTAATTTGAAAACATGATGTGGTAGAAAATGATCGATGAAACCTGGAGGTTGTTCGACGTAAACTTCTTCTTGCAGTAAACCATTTAGAAAGGCACTCTTCACATCCATCTGATAAACTTTAAAATTTTTGAAAGCAGCAAAGGCTAAAAATATTCTGATGGCTTCAAGCCTTGCTTCTGGTGCAAAGGTCTCATCATAGTCTATTCATTCTTCTTTCCTGAAACCCTGAGCCACCAGTCTTGCTTTGTTTCTAACTACATTTCCTTCTTCATTCAACTTGTTTCTGAATACCCACTGAGTTCCAATGACTGCTTGATGAGTTGGTCTAGGTACAAGAAACCATACTTCATTTCTTTTAAATTAATTCAGCTCTTCTTGCATTGCTTCAATCCAACTAGGATCCAGAAGAGCTTCTTCAATCTTCTTTGGTTCAACCTAAGAAATAAAAGCAGCATGCATATATTCATTAAGCATTTGTCTTCTTGTCCTTAAAATAGGTGCTGGATTTCCGATAACCAAGGATGGAGGATGTGATTTTCTCCAGATAAAAGGGTTTAGACGGATTTCTTCCTGGTTTGATGGATCTGGACCAAGCTCAAGTGAGGTGTCAATAGATTCTGGAGTGTCAACTACAGGTTCTGGTGCATCATGTGTCTGTATTGCTGGTTCTACTATAGGGATGTCTGGTTCTGGATTTTGTGTATCGTTGACATGTGGTTCTGTATCATCTTCACTATCCAATTCTAGATGAATGTTGTCCAACCTATTACTCAGATTTGAAGTGTTAGTAATTTCATGAGCATTGCTGTCTTCATCGAAAACAACATGAATGGATTCTATAACGTTAAGAGTTCTATTATTGAAGATTCTGGGGCTTTGCTCACTGCTGAATATACAAGAAACAGTCCAGCATCTGATTTCGAATCAAATGCAGTCAAATAGTTTTTACCGTTATTATGCACGAAACATTTGAAACCAAATACATGAAAATAAGATACATTAGGCTTACTCCATTTCCATATCTCATAAGGAGTCTTATTATGTCTTTTGTTGATCATGGTTCTGTTTTGTGTATAGCATGCAGTGTTGATTGCTTCTGCCCAGAAGCGCAGAGAGATGTTAGCATCTGCTAGCATTGTTCTAGCGGCTTCTTTAAGAGTTCTGTTTCTCCTTTCAGCTACTCCGTTTTGTTGAGGCGTTCTGGCAGCTGGATACTCATGATGAATGCCCTGTTCATCCAAATATAACTCAAGTACCTTGTTAGCCAACTCAGTACCTCGATCATTTCTGATTTTAATAACATAAACTGATTTTTCATTTTGAATTTTCTTCAGAAGTTTGATCAGAATGCCACTGGTCTGGTCTTTTCCAACAAGAAATAATACCCAAGTAAATCTGGAAAAATCATCAATAATAACAAGATTTTATCGCATTCCCCCTATACTTATGATAGGGATTGGACCAAATAAGTCCATATGCAATAATTCCAAACATCTTGAAGTTGATTTACTACCTTTGTTCTTGAAGCTGGATCTTATCTGTTTACCAAGTTGACATGCAGAACATACGTGATTTTTTACGAAATTAATATCAGGCAAACCGTCAACTATGTTCTGCTTTTTGAGAATATTGATTGACTTAAAGTTTAGGTGATTCAATCTCTTGTGCCTTAACCAATGTTTATCACTGAGAGATGCAACTAAACACATAGGAACATTAATATGATCTACATTTCAAGAAACTCTGTATGTATTTCCTTCTCTTTTCCTGGTTAAGATTGCATATCAATCCACATCTTTAATTATGCATAAGTGCTTCTGAAAAACTACTGAATATCTATTGTCACATAATTGACTGATACTGATCAGATTATAACATAGGTTTTCAACCAAAAGTACATCATTTATAGTAATGTTACCATGAGTAATCTTACCCTTACCCACGGTTTTACCTTTTGAGTTGTCCCCAAAAGTTATCTTTGGTCTAGTACAACTTATCTCTTCTGATAATAGATTCTTTTGTCCAGTCATGTGTCTGGAGCATCCACTGTACAGATACCATATGGAGTTGCTAATTTTGACTTTCTTCTGTTCCTGCAAGCACAAGTTTTAGTAAATGGTACCCAGTCTATTTGAGTCCAAGCCTTATCAGTCCCTTAGGAACCCACATCTGTACAATTCTTGGTGACTACTTCGGGTATCCACCTTTGTATGTGCAACAGAAGGTCTAGTATTCTTAACATAATGCACTAGAGAATGTTGTTCTTCCCTTCTATTCTTGGTTTCTGGTCTGTATCTCTTTTGAACAGGTCTACTATTATAGTACTGGTAGTTTTTAACCCTCATAGAGAGTTGTCCTTCTGAGTTGAATCCTCTACTGGATCCAGCACTTTGATGGACTCTACTATCAGGTTTAACATAACCCAGACCATTATGGTTTCTTCTGTCCGTCTGATTTACAAACTTTTCACCTTGAACAGTCGGTACTACAGGTTCATGTAACATACTGGATTTAACGAAGTAAATGAATTTTCCTTTGCCTTTATCCAGTATTGGTTTCGTACTAGTTTCTGAAGTGCTTTCATTGTTACTGAAACCGAGACCACTTCTGTCTCCAGATTGTTTCTGTAACTCATGCATCTTCTCCAAAGAAACAGAAGACTTGTTCCACGCATTTACCAGTAGTGATATCTTCTGATTTTCAGATCTCATTGTCTGGTATTCTGCATTTACTCTCTCATTCTCAGTTTTCAACTTACTTATCTCAACTTTCAGATCACTATAGCTGTTTTCTTGCAAGCAAGTAAACTTACTGATTTGATCCTTTAAATTTTGATTTTGCAGTCTTAACTTCCTCGAATGATTGAGAAAGTCTTGAATACTCTTCTACCATGTCATGCATTGCATTAACCAAATCAGTTCATGTAAATTCATTTGAGTTAAAATCAAATACCTCTCCAGATGTTGAGGTTGATTCGGTGTCTGCCATAAGGCATTTGACTTCTTCTGCATCACTGTCGCTTGAATGATCATCTGAGCCAGAAGACTCAGAGCTAGAATCTGCCCACTTGGACTTATTTTCTTCAGCAACCATTGCTTTGCGATCTCTCCTGGATTTCTTATCATTCCTCTTGTGCTCCTTTTTCTTCTTTCCGTCCTTTTTGGGCTTTGGGCAATCAGCAATAAAATGACCAATTTTTCCACAGTTAAAACATGCCATATCACCGGATGGTGATTCCTTCTTAAAATTTCGGTTAGGATTCTGATACTTTCTGTTGTTCTTCTTCATGAATCTAGAGAATTTCTTCATAAACAAAGACATTGCATCATTGCTGATCTGTTCAGCAGTTCTATCAGATGTGCTATCAGTAGTAGTAGTAGGTGATACATTTGGAACAACTGTAACAGGAGCAACAGCGGTAGCAGCAAGAGCCTTGGTAGGTGTACTCGATGATGGCTCTTCTCCACTTCGTACTTCCAGTTCAAATTTATATGCTTTCAAGTCTGCAAATAGATCATGCAGTTCTAATTTGTTCAGATCTCTAGATACTCTCATGGCCATAGTTTTTACGTCTCATTCCTTAGGCAACGCTCTCATTACTTTGAGCGCTATTTCTCTGTTGCCATAGTCTTTACCAAGAGTTGCTAGCTCATTAACCAGACTACTGAAACGTTCATCAAACTCGTTTAGAGTTTCTCCGGCCTTCATTTTCAGATTTTCAAATTTTTGCATGGCCACGGACAACTTGTTTTCTTTAGTCTGCTCATTTCCTTCACAGATTTGAATGAGCTTTTCCCATATTTCTTTTGCAGTTGAACACATCTTGATCTTGCTGCAGGTGTTCTTATCAAGAGTTTTATAGAGTGTGTCCTTTGCGACATTATCCAGATTAGCTTTCTTTTTATCTTCACTAGTCCATTCGCTTCTTGGTTTTTCAACCATTTGCGGCGCACCATCAATGATAGCAACGGCTGTATTAGGCTTTAAGATCTTTAATGGACCATCTGTGATGACGAACCACATGTTGTCATCTTGAGCTGCTAGATGAGCTTGCATACGGATCTTCCAGTCATCGAAGTATTCTTTTGAGAACATGGGAAAGTGTTCCATCTGTTGTAGATTTTCAAGAACAAGAATAACACTGCTCTGATACCACTTGTTGGGAATCGATGTAGAGTTTAGAGGAGGGGTGAATAAACTCTTTTCTTTTCTGATTTCTTCTTTTGAATTTGCCAAAACTCTGTTAGAGATTGTAGCTAATCTCGTTCAAGTGTGCAACCAACAAATCACAGAATAGTGCGGAAACGATCTGATGGTTCAGTAATTGAAATGATAAAAACAGTAGGCAGTAGACAATAGTTGTTTATGGAATTTCGAAGATAAAATCTTCTACGTCTCCCCTTCTTCTGTTTCCAGAAGGTATCACTAAAAGACTTTGGATTTTACAGTACACACTCGTACACACCCACTTCAGCAGGACTTACCCTCTGCCTACTGAAAATCTTAGTGTATCAACACGATAAAATAATATATAATCAAAGGTCTGGAAAAGACTCTTTTCCAGATTACAAACTCTTCTCAACAAGATATGAATAGTGTCAACTGTTTATGAAGAGTATGAGAAATAGCAGCACAAGATGATCTTCAACCGATCAGATATATGCTATGAAGCGTGTGCTACTTTTCTGTATGTCGAGCTTTTTGTGAGATAAGAGAGTTTTGTGCTCAGATCAACGTTGTGAGTATTGTAGTCAGTATTGTCCCAATCTTTATCAACGTTGTTCTTGTATATTTATAGAAGTTTTTAATTCCAACGTCTATAAACAAAACGGCTTCTTTGACTTTTGATATATTCAGCTTTAATACCTGAAATAGGTCCTGCAGAAAAGCTTCAAAACAATCAGTCTTGTTTTATACCAAAATTGGTAAGACGTAATAAATAGCTTCATACAGCATTAATGGTGCAATTAATGCTAGTACTTGATAAAGTAACGGTAACATTCAAGGCTAGTTCTGCTTATGCGAAAGACGTTAAGTTACTTCGGTTTGGACTGAATTCTGCTTCTGTTTTTCTAGAATTCTAAGTTCTGCTTCTGGTTATCTTAGAACTTTAAGTTCTGCTTCTGGTTTTCGTTAGCTGAAGACTACTGCTTTTATATTTCCTGAAGATCTGCTGATTTTAAATCCCATTGCCCATCACCACAATTAAGTTATGTCTAACAGAAACCACCATAAATAATGGTTCTAGGAAAAAAATTTAAATATTTAAACATATACATAATATAATATAATTCTCACTATAAAAATATCGAATTAACCGATATTTTATGTATGGTACTTATAATTATAAATATGACTATATAAATATAAAATTGCATAAAGTAAATGTTAAATTAAATTATTATATCTCATCTAAAACAACCGGTAGAGCCACGTTGTCGCCTAAATTAAATATATGATTTAATAAGTTAGTTGTGGTAAAGTAAAAGTTAGATGCGAATTCATCTTACTTTTGATCAACACTAAAATCATCACTCACAGTTGAGAAAGTGAAATAAAATATATTGACACCTAAAAATTTTATTTCTACACTAATGCACACACACTTTATTTTACAATGGGATAGGATACTCTTCAAGCTAACACAAGGCCTCTATTTATAGGCTAAATGAGAGAAAATGTCAAAAATTTTATTAATGTTATGTAGTTGTAATAGTAGTTTTTGTCTCCTCAAACTTCAATTCCATGGTCCTTCTTTGAATGCTATGATCTATGACTTTAATCTCCGAATTTGACTTTTCTCAAAACAGCAAACATGTAGGAAATTGTCTGTAGATGACATTAGCATTTTGGTTCATCTCATTTGGATAAATATTGAAATAGTTATGATTTTTTTACTATAAGCTGGTCATAGTAAAAGTAAATATGTCATCTTTTTTATATTTGCATAATTTGATCATCTTAATAAATTTTTTAGGCATTCATGTCTTCTGTAAAGTTGTAGATACTTCCTCAAGGATTCCTAACATGTTCTCAATTTGAATTTTGTAGCTTGAGTTATCATTATTTTACTAACATGTAGAAAACCTGAAAATAAAATATATTTAGTAAGACATTTAAATATAAATAAACAATACAAAAAATACATAATTTTATAATTTTAATGAAACTTAAATTTTAAAATACAGATTTTAACATATAATAAATTATTAATTTTAAGATTCATCACTGCAGCGCTACAAGCCCCGAAGATCAGGCGTTGTGGCGCCTAAAGGGCTAGCGCCGCGCAACAAAATCCCAAACCACAATTGAAGCCAACCTCTACCCCACGTTCAACTAGACCAGACCAGACTCAAACCAACCCTTCCTAGCCCACCTTAAGACCCTCCTGGATCGACCTAGTCGTGGTCCCTAGCCCCATGCACGTTGCCCTCAACCCTTCGCACAACCTAGCTGTCCCAAGCCCTAAATCGAAAAAAATCCGATCGCCCCGTCACCAAACCGACTCACGGTCTGATCCTAACATTTAAACATCATAATTCAGACGTGCTTGAGTCCCCTACCTCCCCATCCAGGCAGCCCCTTCAACCAAGAGACAAAAAAACGTGAGAATCTTTACATCAAAAATCGGTTTCCTCTATGAACATGCATTCAAAACTCTCATAAAACATTAGAACGACAATAAAACATGCACAATCAGTCACAAACTCATATTACGGTGTGAAAGACGAGAAAATGGAGGTGTCAGGCATGCTTTTGCGATTAAACGCTCGAAAACAAAAAAAAAGAGGTGAGAGACGGAGGTGAGTGATTAGCTTTAGGGTTTAGTTGAAATGTTTTAATAATTTGATTAGTGCTAATGGGCCCTAAAAAAATAACTAAAAGAATTTTAGGTCCATTAAGCAATAATATAGTCTCATCGAGCCCAAAAACACTCCCAAAAAATATTTCGTTTAAGTACGTTTTTGAATATATTGTCTGAATCTTCAAAAAGTCCCTAGACTCGCTAAATTTTGCGTATCGGTTTAAAATATGACCCGACGAGTAAAAATACTCAACCAAGGCTCATTTCAAAAAATCTCATTTATTACACCATATATTAAATAATTAAAAATAATTATTTAAAAAAATATTTTTCTTTAACTGTTCTCGGTCTCCGTTCCTCGTTCGAGCGCGAAATACTAGTAAAACCCCTGATACATGAAATCTTAATAAACCAAGAAATGATACACATATCCATGTAATAATCATACATTTAAAGATTTAAAATAATTAAACACATATTTTAGTAAAACCTTAAATTGTATGCAGTCAGGTTACGTAGCTCGAATTTCCCAAACTTTACATAGAGCATACAAGAGATAAAGTTAAGAATGAAAAAGAATATGCAGCCTCTTTTTCCTTCACCCTTCTATCCACTTATATGTACAACACAACATATATACTTCTCTCTCATGTTCAGCCAGGGCAGCTGAGTTGTTCTACTTGAATGTTGATCTTTAAATTTGATATCTTCCCAGCTCGTGTGATCTCACTCTGATTTCCACATGTTGACTTCTGAATAAGTGAATCAATTCTTTCAGTACTACCAACTGAAAATTAAGAAAAATTATATTTCCAAAAATGCCTTTAATACCTATTTTGAGCATTACAAATTTGTGGTAATGTCAATGGAGTTAACCAATGTGTCTTCAACATTTATGTTAGGATATGAGATAAATTCAGAGGAGGTGAATAAAATTTCTCTACAATTTAAAAATATTTTGTTTGGATCAGCAACACTGAAATAAAATTCTTGTCAGTTGGGTTATCAATAAGTCAACAATAAAAACTATGCGGAAATAGACTAACTGAAACTGTTTGAACAAAATTGCTTATATTACCTTCAAGAGAACAAAAGCTACATGCTTATGTTCAGACAGATTGAGAATTTAGAAGTGATTGACTACTCTGATTCATACTACATTGGTTGCATTGATTCAAGAAAATCCACTATTAGATATATTTTCTTGCTAGCCAATAGATCTATATCTTTGAAACGTGCAAAGTAAACTTTGACGGCTACTTTCAGTATGGAGGTTGAGTTTGTATCTTACATAATGTTTTGATGAAGAGTTTCATTTCAAGGATTAGAATTGTGGATTATATTTCTAGGCCATTGAGGATGCTTTGTAACAATTTAGCTGTTGTTTTTATGGTTAATAATATCAAAAGTGTAAGTCGAAGTAAATACATCGATAAATCATTTTAGACATAAAAAAACATATTAAAGATAAGAGACAATAGTTATGGAAAACATTATGATTGTTGATCCTTTAATCAAAGGCAAGCAATCAGATAAATTTAAGTATCATGTAGGAAGTACAGGAATCGGTTCCTCTATGTATTTTTTTGTTATAAGAACAATTAAGTTATTAATTAAACTTTGTTATGATATTTTTCTTATATTTGTTATTTGTGTATACATTTATTGATCTAAGAAATATCACTAAAGTTGAACATTGAATATACATAAGTTTTTCACACAAACTCTTGTGACACGATCCCACAGATCAATTTCGTGGGTCTAATATCTTATTTGGGTCATTCATGAAAAAGTATTACTTTTTTGCTAAGAGTATTACTTTTTATTGTGAATATCGGTAGGGTTGACCCGTCTCACAGATAAAGATTCGTGAGACTGTCTCACAAGAGACTTACTCTAAGTTTTTTTCATTAAGTTATATCGGTTCAAGAAGCATGATACATCGTGATACCATGAAATATAAAACTTGCCTTTATGGGATCTATCGCTATAATTCGTGTATTTTCTTTACTAATTTGGTGATGATGAGATGTATATCGGGCATATGGGAGAATTTTGGAAAGATTTATTTAGATATCAAATGTCATTGTATCAAGTGTCAGGTATGATAAATGATTTAATTATGCAAAACTTTTATATTATTTAGTGGCTATAGATTTGTAAAGATTTAGATGTTAAAAATTCTATCTTAATAAACTTATCATCTATTTGAAATACGAAACATCTCAATGATAAACCACAATCAATTCAAATTTGGTTGATGATAGTATAAGTTTCCTATAAATAGTGGTATTTGGTATCTCTAAGCGCATACACCAAAGTTATACAACATCGTTTATAATTTATATTGAGGTATGAAGTGTTTAAAAGACTCTCAAACTCTAAGAAGATATTCAAAGACATGCTCAAAGAGTTCTAAAAACTCAATGGGTAGATGTAACATCTAATCTATCTTCCGCATTCAATATTCATGTAATTAATTTATGTACATGATATTTAAAATTCTTACATACGTCCGCGGGTAGATGAGATCCTACCTATGTGGGCAATACCCTCACTTCATTTCAACGGGTAAGATCTTGCCACACATACAATTTCCAAAAAAAAAAGTGGGTCCTATATATGCATAGGCAAATCTTGGTCATCCATCCTATCATGAGGACAATGCCGGCATGGGTAGGATGAAATAAACCCCGTCGGCGTGCGATATCCTCAGCTCTTGGATTTGACCTTTTCTTTTTCTTTCTTATTTTTGATAAAACCGATAATTTATCAAAAATAGGACGGTCCTTGAGGAAATATATATCATGTGATATGTATGTCTCTTAAATGCACAAATGGGTTAGGTTAGAACTCAGGGTCAGCCTATCTGTAGAGTGTTTGACTATTTTGATTGACAACACTTTGCTATATATATTTGACCGTTGACTTGTACATGTTCTTTATTTTCTTTCTGAATGATACAAATATGGAAGGAAAATTACGTGGAATCTCAAAATTTATATTACAATGAGAAAATATTAAATTATTCTCATAAAAATTTTGCAAATTAAAACTTATGTTTTTGTCTCAAATATCCTTTTGTAGAATATATGTGCTGGATATGATTTTTGGTTGGCTTTGTTTTTTAGATTATTTTTTCAAGAAAATTTAAAATATTGATTTGAAATTTTTTGAGATAATGAGATAATTGACGGAAATATTTTGGTGTGCATATCTTGTGATTGTTGAAGATATTATGGAGATATAGAAAGATATTATCTTGACTGATATAGAAAGATATAATGCAATAGCTGATAAGATAATATCTGTAAAGGCTCATATTTCGTATTCGTAATTTTTTTTTTTTGCGGAATTATTTAAAATTTTTCTCTTTAAATAAATAACATGCATTATTCATAAAATAAACATATAAATAAGTTTAACTTTAAAAAAATAACAGCGGAAGTAATTATTTTGTTTCAAAACAATAACTTAAAAAAAATAAATATTTAACATATAAAAAGATGAGTTTGAACATGAAAATGTGAGTAAACTGAAACATGAGGTCCTCGGGTTCCTACTACTGCTGACCCAAGCTAGCTCACCGGTTCCCGCCGTCAGTCCCGAGCTCATCAGTACCTACAACAATCAAGTCTAGTGAGTCTAAAGACTCAACATGCATATATCGTGAATAACAAGTAAATATATCATAAAATCGCATGCAACGTAAAAATATCGTATCGTAAAGCGTAAGGTGAAAATCGTGTCATGAGTAATTATAAATACGTGCATATCTGAAAATCGTACGTAAAAGATTTGCTCAATAGAGCCCAGTCATAAAATATCATATCGTAATTTTTCTGGTAGAGATAATGTTTCTACGCAAGTGGCCCATAACATAACATGCACATCTGATAAGACTAAACCACAGTATACTGGGCGGTATAGATCACCACAGCCCTTGGACTGGATGTCCATACCCATACATGAACATAAACCGGTCGTAAGTCACCGGGTAGAGAGATCCCATAAGCGTGAGGTGGCCACAAGACATATCGCATATATATCAAAAATAAACATTTTATATTTTATGCACGTAATATAATTATAACCCTGTTTTTACCGAATGAGTTGGATCGTTCCCAGGCTTGCTACAACTTAATTCTAACGTGAGAAATATGCAAATAATCTCAACTTAGCAGAAACTTAATATCCGAACCAAAAACGAGACAAACGCGGCCAACAAACTAATTTTCCAACCATGACTCTGTACCAACCCGAACCAACATCGAACCATCGTTTAGTCATGATTAAAATACACCTAACATGATGAAATAATAACCCTAAGAATTGTAATCCACGAAAATTAGTGAATGGAGGCCAAAATCTTGAAACGCTCTTTCGAGAGTCACTTTAGCACATTGCACCGTAAATTCTCGTACGATCTCTAAACTTAACCGAATCACAAACGGCCGAAAACATGACCTTTCTAACTCATTGAGGTAATGTCCAGTCAAAGGTCATAGGCTAAAAGCCAACCAAGAACTCAAACATGCCTCCTAAACCGAAGCGATGCCGCTGTCAAAATGCGTGACAGCAGCTGCGCTTGCTTTGCAATGTTTACGAGACCAATGGCCATTGGGGCTTGAACTATCGACCAGAGTCTTTTACCAACGTCCCAAGGTGTGGCTTGAACCATGGTTAAGGGCTAAAAGCCAACCACAATCCAAGCAAACACCTACGACTCCAAAGCTTCACCCGAGAACACCATTTGCTGTACCGTGGGGGGTGTTGCTTCATCTTGCTATCATATATCATTCCAGTGGCCATATGATCAACCATGGCTTGATCTAGACATCATGAGGTATTGTGTGAACCATGGCTAAGGGCTAGAAGCCAACCAAGATCCACCCAACACCCCCAAAGCCGAAACCATCTCATACAAAAATCAGAAAATGAAACCGTGGGGCACTTGTCTTGTTGTTTAAAAATCTACATGGAATCATGCACCAATCCTTGAAAGGCTGTCTTGGTCACGTCCTAGACATGCTAAGGGAGGGTTCTAACCATAGTTACAGGCCTTAGACCAACCACAATCCGAACACTCTCCCTAGACAATCAAACACAGAAATCGTGACTCAAACTTGCAACTATGGAAGAAGTTGATGTCAAGTCTCTTCCTTGCGTGTAAGGGCTGAAACCAATGAACCAACATGACCCTAACACACTCTAGTACATGGCTAGATGCAGCCTTGAGCGCCTGGAACCGACCAACTCCCTGCAACCAACAAAAACAGTCCAACCGTGAAGCATAATGCCAAGGCCGAGAAGGGGCTGTGCAGAATTTCTCGAAGTTGCTGTCAAATCGGATTTTTGGCTCCTTAAATCATGAACATGTAATGTTTTAAAATATTTATAGGACTTGATTGAAGAGAAATGAACAATATAAACATGCCTGGAATCGGTTTTTGAAAGAAACAAATCAATACGACGAACACGACGTGATATTTTCTTTTCTCTCTTGTTTTCTTGATGTTACTCACGATTTCGCTGCTGGTTTTCTCTGAAATTTTCGAATGAGAGGGTGTGGAGATGCTAAGGAAATGAAGGGGAAGGTTGCAAGTTAAATGGGTCAAGAATGTATTAAGAAGGAAGTTGCATAAGAGGAGGTTCAATGGCAAAGTGAATTATATCATTTCCATTTCTTGTTTCACGAGATGGAGGGATTTGGGGGGGGGGGGGGGTTATTACAAAAATTTTCCAACAAAACAAGGCAAGAATATTGCTTAAATCATGAATTGTAAATTCTTAAAGTCTTAGATATCCATTATGTATTTTACTAATTTAATAAATTAAATTAGGGTAATAATTTTCTTGCATGGCATGGCTTAGTCTATAGAATTAATTATTAAAATGTTAGGTTGTTATTTTTTGGATATATTAGGCCTAGATTAATTTATCCCAATTGGTTACACATTTTAATTTAGGATTTAATTAACTATTGAACATAAAAGAACTTATTTAATAACTTAACTACAATTAACTAAATAAATCTTAAAAACATTATTTAACATTAAAATAAATTATTCCTTGGCTTAAATTAAATTTAGGAATATTTTCTTATTATTAATCTTATCTCAATTTCCCAAACTTTAGTCCGGCCTCGCGTACTTATCCGAAAAGACAAAAACTAAACTTCTGCTTAAATAAATAATCATAACTTAACAAAGTTTTAAAATGAATTAAGCCCTCATGCATGTATAAAAATCATTTTAATTTAAATAATAATAATTATGCATGGTTTATACGTAACCTGATTTATCGGGTTCTATAATATCTATCTTGGATATGATATGTTATTCTATATAAAGTAGTGTTAATTCATTTAAAAGATCGCCTAGAGGTGACCATGTGTGATCAAGGGAGATCAATGTGCTTTCGTTGTCAAATATTTCATAGTTGATTGTTAATTGTTTCTTGCTGTTTTTATGCATTATATCCATCTAGACATTTTTCGGGAAAAGAAGATGGATTCTGGAGAGAGAGCGATATTTCTTGTATAGAGCATATTTTTTTTGTGAGCATGTCAGGTTGGTTGGTTACGAAATTAACTAGCCAAAATTAGTTTTTTCATTTCGTGTTACATTTTGTATCGCGACAATTGCTACGACAAGATTCAAACAGAGCCAATTTATCATTTTATTTCGAGAGTTTTTCTTTCACTGGTGGTACACAATAATTAACTTATTGATAATTTATTTATCATGTAATGTCACAAAAATTTGAAGGTGCATGCAAGTTATCAAATTTCTTAGATATTTTGATTAATTATTTTTAATGCATTTAATGCACGTTTGCGACATGAATATGTGTTTTATTGCATTGTTTATAAAAATTTCATGCATGAGGGCTTTTTGTAGTTTATGAGCTCGAACGAAGAACGGAGACCGGGGATAATTAAGAAAAAATATTTTTATTAAATAATTAATTTTAATTATTTAATATATGGTGTTAATAAGGGTGATTTTTGAAAATGGACCTTGTTAAGGTATTTATACTCGACGAGTCGTATTTTAAAATGGTACGCAAAATTTAGTGAGTCGGGGAACTTTTTGAGTACTCGGGCAATATTTTCAAAAACGTACGTAAACGAAATATTTTTCGGGAGTGTTTTTGGGCTTGATGAGATTATTTTATTGCTTAATGGGCCTAAAATCATTTTAATTCTTTTATTTTTAGTTAAGGGTCCATTAGCACCTTATATTATGATTTAAACACCTCATTAGTAAACCCTAAACCCACCTCCACTCATGTGGCCGCCCCTCTCCCATTCAGCAGCAACATCCTGAATTTCCAGCAGCCCCATCTTCGAAAATCCTCTCAAAGTTTTCAAAGAAATCATTCCCCGCCTCTCCGGTGCTCGTCCTACACGAAGATATCTAAGGTTTCGAGCGTATATTTGAAAAGGCACGCCATAAATCATTTTTTTCATCATTCACGCTAATATACGCTGATGTGTGTGTGTTTGCATGAGGAATGCTTAAATATTTTATGTTGAATCGTTTATGCATCGTTTTGTCATGAAATATGCATTTGTTGACATGTAACTCACGATTTTTATTGTTGTTGTGTAAGGGGCTGCCGATTTTTGATGCTAAGGGGCTGAACACGTCAAAGGTTAAGGAGTCTAAGTGCTGGAGTCACGCGTTGGTCACGTTTTGGGGGAGGGCCGATCGGTCTGCTTGGGGGGCTAGGGTTTGCGGTTGGTCGGGTGAAAGGAAAGGGTAGGCTCGGCCAAGGAGGGCTGAACCAGGCCACGGTGTGGTCCAAGAGGGTCCAAATTGAGGCCTAGGGGAGGTCCATACATGGCCGGTCTCGAGTAGAAGGGAGTTCTAAGAGCTAGGAGTCGATTTAAGACGATACGGTGGCTAAATTGTGTGTTTCTTGAGGAACCGAGGGATGCACAAGCATGGGGCCGAGGGCCATGCCTAGGTCGGTCAAGTAGGGTCCAGAGGTGGGCTAAGAAGAGTTGGTTCAGGTCTGGTCCCCGTTGGTTTGGTCTAGGGTCTAGAATTTGAGGGTTTAGTGCACTAGGGTTCGGCTCTCTTTGGTGCAGAAAAATCCAGCAACTTTGAAGTACTGTTCGAGGGTCTTAAGTGGGCTGGTCTAGGTGGTTTAAGGGCTGGTGGGTATGGTTGAGGCATGGTTTATGATTGGAAAGTTTTGGTTAAGTTTCGGGTTGATTCGGATTAAAACCGGGGCCCCTGTCCAAGTTTTAAAACGAATCGTTTAAGTTATGAAACGGGCTCGAGTTTACGTCAAAGAAACGAATATAAATATGTTTTGAGGTGTTTTGATGTGTTTGGTTGGCTTAGGGTCGAAGTTTTGAGATCCAGGGGTAAATCAGTCAATTATGGTTTCTAGGGGCAAAATGGTCATTTTTTCTCCCGGGTCGAGTTAGCAGCTGTTAGAATATTTAATGTTCGTAATCTTGATTTTGATATTAACAAAACTTGTTATTTTGTTTCTAATAAATTTACCTAAGTGCGCAGAAGCTGAAACTGATCAGAATTCGAACTAATCAGTAATCGAGCCAAAATTGAAGCTATCGAGACGCAAACTGAAAGCGCCAAATGATTGCCAAAACTGAACCAGTTCAAATGATATATCTAGACCAGTTCAATTGATTGTCCAGCTGATAAATAGTTCAGCAAAAGACTTTCAGAAGCCCGGCCAGCTGATGAAGAGCTCAACTTATGAAGAGCTCAGCTAAACAGTTCAACTAAAGCAGTGAAATCAGTTCAGCTGACGAGCCAGCTGATTTCACCAAACCAGTTCAAAATCAGTTCAACTGACCAGTTCAGAACATCAATTAGGAATTAATCAGCTTGCAGAACACGACAAGATTATTCAAATGGAATCCAGCTGTGCGCATTGAGGAAAAGCTTTTGTTCAGTCAAAGGACAAAAATGGACGTTGCAGCAGAGCTTAAAGCCAAAACGTTTCAGAATGGTTGTCGGAAAGTACAGACATATTTCGAGGAACGGATCAAATTGCAACGAACATATTTGATGAGTATTGGTATACAGTCTCATTGTCTCTATAAATACCACACCAAGATCATCAATATACAAGTGTGTGAAAAACAGAAGAGAGAAGAAGAAGGGAACGCTCAACTCATATCAGCTTACAAGAAGCAATCAGCCCATATTTGAAAGAACACTTCAAAGTGTTATAAGATTAGTTTAGAAGCATTCTTCCCTATGTGTGTGAGAACACTTTCGTATTGTATTCATATATCAGTTCTTACACACGCACACACAATCACTCACATACATACAAAAAATAAAGCGTATTGATAAGTTGAGTGATTCTTGCACAAAGATAATAAACTTGTGTATGTAGTCTTTAACACATAGACGTAAAACAAATATTGGCTGGAAGGTGTTGTCATCAGTCTAGGCTAGGAGTTCAGTTAGGTAGTAGCGTAAGTCCGAAGCTCAGTGGGTTTGTACTAGGCATTGTATAAATCAAAATCTTCTTGTGGATCCTACCCGAGGTGGTATATGGGGTGACGTAAGAGCAGTTGAAGTCTCCAAAAATCCAAAAATATATCTTGTGTACTTAACTGCTTAACTTTTGTTTTCAAACTGATTTGATCATTTCGAGCAGTTATCAGTTCAGTTCTCACCATAACTGAACTGATATATGCAAGAACTGATTCTTTTTATTTTAGTTATTCAGTTTACACAAGTTAAAAGGCTTTCAAATTAGTCAGCTTTCTTAACGAATGATTATTTCGTGTACTTCTCGCTTGGTTTAAAACCAAACTTGATTTAATTCATCGATGTTTACATTCTTAGAACACGAGCTATTGTAGCTCATTGAGAATATTGTGTTTGAAGCATCTTTGCAGGTGTTAGAACCGATCCATGAACAGCCCTAGCAGCGCCCTGATCACAAAAATTTCATGTTTTAAATGTTTTTGATATCACTAACATGACTTTTTATGCAAATATGAAAAATACACTGCATGCTTGATTTTAAGAAAATTTTCGTATATGCATGATTTTCATAAGTGATGAATACAATGACATGTTTTTTTGGAGGAAGTGAGTTGGTTGTGATTAATATGATGATACGATAATACGATAACATGTAAGGCCAAGGCTCAATGGATGGGTAATACTGTCACCGATGTCCCCGTCGCCGGGTACCGCGGTTATACGTAGATGGATCCATCGACTAATACGATGATATGAAAGTCACAACTAATGAATGAAATTCAAATAAAGAAAATTGAATACGTATATGTTGATATGATGCAATAAGAACACGTTTATGTTTTATCATGTTACGTTTATGCTTAAGATTTGAAGCTCATGAAATGTATTTTTAATTATAGTACTTTTCACTGTTGCATGCTATATATATGTACTTGTTATAACTATTCAGGGTGTCGAGTCTTTAGACTCACTAGGTGTGAATGATGCATGTGAGCATATTGATGAGGAGACTGGAGGCGCCGAAGACTGAGTAGGCGGAGTTTGATGTGCTCACGCTAACCAGAGGACCATATTTTCTGTACATTAGGTTTATGAGTTAGGAGTGAACATGAATATTTCATACACATTTTTTTTACATGTCAATTATTTGTCAGGATTTTTGCATGCTTCACATTTGTTTTATTTTACACGACAGTCTAGGGTTTGACGATTCTCTTATTTTAACTGCAATATTTTTACCAGTAGTTGAATATTTTCATTTTAAAAGGTGTGACTGACAGCTTTTATTGCATGCATGCAATTTCGATGTATTTTTCGAGATTTAGTTTAATTTTAAAAAAAATTCTAGCAGTTTTTTAAGTAATAGACGTTTCATATCGGGAGAGGAATATGATGTTCTTGGGAGATAAGAACCTGCATGTTATCGAAGGGAGTTTGAGTTGGCAGATATTGAAGATGAATGATGCTCACAAAGTGAAGTCTACTAAATTTGTTCGTAATAGATGCATCATTAGAAAAATAAATTTTCTGGGTCTTTTATTTTGCTTTCAGTTTTGTTTATTTTTATCAATTGGGCTAACTATGAAAACTAGGAAAAATAATAGTATCAAAGCCGGTTCAATGTTTTCAAGATGTGGATCTTGGTGTGTAGAATTGGGTTTTTTAAGGCAATGATAGGATGCATGATGAAGAAAACGTCTCTGCAGGTATATATGATGGAATGATGGTTGATATTCAGGGAAAGCATATGATTATTATATGATGTTTTCATATGTTGTAACAAAAACCAACGATATTTTCAGATGCAGCAGATAGAGGAGAAATTGATTGAATTGGTTTGATTTTTGAACTTGATTTTTTTAGATTTAGGACATTTATAATTTTCTTGAGTTCTGTATGATTTTTCAAAAATAAACCGAAGGGAGATATTGTTAGATATGATTTTTGGTTGGCTTTATTTTTTATATAATTCTGTCTAGAAAAAGTTGAAAATTTTATAGATAATTGAATAAAATATTTTAGTGTATACATCTTGTTATTGTTGAATATTTTAGAGATAATACTACACTTTAAAAATAATAAATATTTTACCTTTAGAGTGGGTCTCATGTGAGACCGTCTCACGGATCTTAATCTGTGAGACGGATCAACCTTACTCATATTCACAATAAAAAGTAATACTCTTAGCATAAAAGGTAATACTTTTTCATGGATGACCCAAATAAAAGATCCGTCTCACAAATACGACCCGTGAGACCGTCTCACACAAGTTTTTGCCTTACCTTTAACTACAAGGTTTGAGTCCATGGTTTGTGTTTTCAATACATAATAAATAGTTTAAAGTTGCGTTTGGTAAAAAAGAAGGCAAAAAAATTGTGTAAGACGGTGTCACGGATCGTATTTTGTGAGACATATCTCTTATTTGGGTCATCCATGAAAAAGTATTATTTTTTATACTAAAAATATTACTTTTTATTGTGAATATCGGTAGAATTGACCCGTCTCACAGATAGAGATTCGTGAGACCGTCTCACAAAAGACCTAATAAAAAAAAATTAAATAAAATAAAATTTGGAGCATGATTTTCAAATAACAATAATATCGAGTGTATTTATAACCCATTGTAAATCATATAATGGCGTGACTTGAAAGTTGATGTTTCATCCACACTTCGACAGATAATAACAAAAGGAAAAGAAAACTAATTTCACTCAAAGCCAAATTTTAATTATTTTCCATCACAGCTCAAATAGAGTTTTTTTATTATTAATTTAAAAATAAAAAAATATTTAAAAAATAATTCAAAATAAAATAATTTTACAAAATTACTTTAATCCGTGCTTCATAAGCACGAATTAGAGTGAGGTGGAGCATTATTCGTGCATTGTAAGCACGGATGCTCCACGTGGACGAGCATCCGTTCTTTGTCTGTGCTTACAAAGCACGAATTCTCCACGTGTTTGGTAAGATCTGCGTAAAAATATGCCACTGATGTTAGGAAAGTCAAAGCAACAGTAGTATTTATATCATTCGTGGGTGCGACTAACTCTCCATGAGGTAATTCTATGATTTTCCAAAGTAAAAAAGCTCCTGACCAATTAGAAACAAAAATAAAAAGAAACATAGTTCTAATAAGGGGAAGAAATATATTATAATTATTTATTATAATTTTTAATAATTAATTTAATTCGAATGAAAAATACAAAAATATAAATATTTATAATATATGGTAATTATTAAATATTTTGTATTATTTGGTTGGGTGATTGAAAAATTAGAGATATGAGAGGATTGAAGGGAGAAAATTAAAGAGAATAAAAATAGTAGTCTTTCATCAATACATCAATAAGAAGTTTAACTTTAGCACATAGTATCGATAAAACTTACGTTGAATTATAATATTTTCATTATATTCCTAAATTTACATTGTTTATTTAATATTTAAGCAATTATTATTAATTGAATTTCAATCACAATATAAAAACTCACACGACGTGAAAGTATATTTATAAATATATTATTATTATTATAAAAATATAAATATTTATAATCTATGGTAATTATTAAATATTTTGTATTATTTGGTTGGGTGATTGAAAAATTAGAAATATGAGAGGATTGAAGGGAAAAAATTAAGGAGAATAAAAAAGTAGTCTTTCATCAATACACCAATAAAATGTTTAACTTTAGCATATAGTATCGATAAAACTTACGTTGAATTAAAATATTTTCATTATATTTCTAAATTTACATTGTTTATTATCTATTTAAGCTATTATTATTAATTTAATTTCAATCACAACATAAAAATACAATATTAATATAAAATACAATATTAATAATATTAATATAATAGGGTGGATTGAGGTGGAGAGCACGGATGCTCGTCCAAGTGGACAATCCGTGCTTGCTCATCCACGTGGAGCATCTGTGCTTCGTAAGCACGGATAATGCTCCACCTCACTCTAATCCGTGCTTATGAAGCATGTATAAAAGTAATTTTGTAAAATTATTTTATTTTAATTTTTTTTGAAATATTTTTTTATTTTTAAATTAATAATAAAAAAAGATCAATTAATATGTTTATTGTGACACGATTTTACGTATCAATTTTGAAAGATGAGTCAACCTAATTCGTATTTAAAATGAAAATTAATATTTTTTTTTGTCAATCACATCACATCATACAAATTTTTTTATATAAATCAACTTAAAAATCGATTTTGTTATTTTTTCCGCAATAAAACCTATCAAATTTATTCAAAGAATAGCTTACTTATCAAGCAAAAAACAAAACCAGCGACTGCTTCAAACGAAACCGAAAACGCGTAGTCATTTTCCTTTCTTCTTTTGCGGCGGAAGATTCTCCGGTTTCCTTCTATAATAACCAATTCCCCCCTTCAAGAACTTCCAAGATAAACTTCACTCAGCAACCAAATCCCACTGCCAAAATCTCAGAAAGCCCATACAGAATCGTGCTAAAAAAAATGAAGAATTTCTTGTTTTCAAGGTCATCATCCCACCCATTAAATGATCTTCATTCTCAGAGTGTGAGTGAAAAAACACACCACCACAGTTTTTCAGAAACAATAATGGAAGAAAACCTGGATGTGGCCGAAGCCATCATCAAGAAATGGGATTTAGATTCCCAAAAACACGATAAATTTTCATCCATGTTCGAAAATGACAAAAATGAAGCTAAAAGATTTCTTGAAGCTGTCGGAAATCTGCAGAATGTCTTGCATTTCTACGTAAAGCTTAGTCCCACCTCTGAGAATCTTATACGAGCTCATAACTTGATGAAAATAGCCATTAAAACGTTGGAGAAAGAATTTTACTTTATCTTAGCTGCTAACAGAAAGAATCTTGATTCGGAATCCGTTTCGGGTCGTTCTTCACTGGCTTCGACCCGATCAAGTATCTCGGAAATTTCGGGTGAAGTTTCAGAAGAAGAAGATAGCATGAGGTCACCTCATGCTCAGGACATTGCTATGGCGGAGTTGAAGAGTATAGCCGACGCCATGATCGGCTCTGGTTACGCAAAAGAATGCGTAAACATTTACAAGATTGTTCGGAAATCCATTATCGACGAGTCATTGTATCATTTACACGTCGAAAAGTTCACCACTTCTCATATTCAGAAGATGGACAGGAGTGTTTTGGAACACAATAACAAGAACTGGTTGCACGCGGTGAAAGTCGCCGTTAAAGGCCTGTTCTACGGCGAGAAAATTCTTTGTAACTTCATCTTCTCTTTCTCGGAAAAGATCGCAGCTTCGTGTTTCGCCGAGATCTCGAGAGACGCCGCGGTGAATCTCTTTAGCTTCCCACATAATTTCGCCCGAAGCAAGAAGATTCTTTCGCCGGAGAAAATGTTTAGCGGGCTGGATATGTACGAGGCGATCTCCAACTTGTGGCCGGAGATCGAATCCATATTCGCCCACGAGTCGCTGGCTGATGTAAGGTCGGAGGCGGCGGCGGCGGTGGCGAGGCTCGCCGAAGCTCTAAGAGTTATGTTGAGTCAATTCGAGGCGGCGATTCAAAAGGACAATTCAAACGCGCCGGTGAACGGCGGCGTACACCCTCTCACTCGCTACGTCATGAATTTCCTAGTTTTTCTAGGGGATTACAGCGGTTTGGTTTCCGATATAATCGGGGATCCGTCAGCTGCGGCGCGGACACCATTTCCGGAATCTTACTTCTCCAGCCCAACACCGGCGGCGGAGTACCCATCGGCGGCCTCGATCACCACGCACCTGGCGTGGCTTATTCTTGTACTCCTTTGCAAGCTCGACGGGAAGGCGGCTCACTATCATGACGTGGCTTTGTCCTATTTGTTCTTAGCAAACAACCTAAACTACGTCGTTTCGAAGGTCCGGGGTTCTAATCTCGGGCCCCTACTTGGGCCTGATTGGATCTGGAAACATGTGTCCAAAGTGAAGCAATATTTAGCAAACTACGAAAAGATGAGCTGGGGTAGAGCGATGGCGTCACTAACCGAGGATTCAACGGTTGGCATACCAGAAAAGTTTAGAAATTTTAATTCTGAACTAGAGGCGGCATGTAAGAAGCAGAAGTCATGGGTTATACCCGACCCGAAAATGTGCGACGAAATCAAAATTTACTTTTCCAATAATATTTCCTCCAGTTACAGGGCGTTTCACGAACAGTACAGAAGTGGAGTAGGGGCTGAGTCGATTATCAAATATGACCCTGAAGATTTGGACAATTACTTTTCGTACATGTTTTCGATGAAAGAAGCTCCGGATAGCAAAAGATCCATGTTGTACCCGACATTGTCGGATTCATCTATTTTGTTACATGGTGGTTGATGGGAATTTTTCGATTTTTTGATTGGCCAACATTGGAAAATTTGTATACATTATTGATTTGAGGAAATTTCAATTGACACGTATCTTGAATGTATTGAAATTCACTACATTATTGTTAAAGTTGTTTAACTTTATATAAAGTGATTTGAAATTCAATTGAATTTAGTGATTTATCAATTGAATTTTGTTCATCTATATAAATTATTGATTTTTTTTAAAGGCAGACTATAAATAAATAATTCAAAATTTTGAAAAATAGAAATAACCAAATTTTGGATCGTTAAAAATTATTAATGTGCTTCACGAATAAACGTTCAAAGTCTATGATAAATCAAGTTTCACAACTTCGGATTGGAGAAGTTGGAATTTTATACTTGTTTGATTAACTATTTTACCAGCTCGACTTTTATATCATCTAAATATATGCACTAATTTAAATCAACTAAAATAAGAATATTACGAAAATAAAAAACTTATTATTGGGTAGTGGTTTAGTGAAATTGTATCCAGCTTGTTGATCCGTTGAAATTTACTCCAGCTATATATCTTTCTTCATTACATGATTTCATATGAAATTATATCTAATGTCGATGCTTGGTCCGAGAATGTAATACTTGATTGTAAGTGATTGCTATTGCACTTACGTTGTCACAAAATATTGGGACTCAGCGTCTTGAATTCCATAATCTTAAAATTTTTGTTGAATTCATAATAATTGTGCACAACAACTCCCAGCGGCTATGTATTTTTCTTCGACCGTTAGTGTAGCAATTGATATTTGCTTCTTACTAAATCATGATATCGGTCTATCTCCCATGAACTGACTTGATTAGCTGGTTCTCTTCTTATCAATCTTGCAACCTGCAAAATCTGCATCTAAATAGGCAATAAAGCTAAGACTTGAGTTTTTGTGATACCAAAAACCCATACAAGGAGTTCCCTTACGGTATTTTAGAATGTTTTTAGTTGCACTATAATAAGATGTTTTAGGATTCGCTTTGAAATCAAATACATTAGTTTGAAATCAAACACACAAACAGACAACAAACACGATATATGGCCGGCTAGCGGTCAGATAGAGAAGTGATCACATTTGTACATTGTGATGTCCTCTAATATTCTTCCTTTATCTTTATTTAACTTAATTGATGAGCTCATTGGGGTCGTGAAAATTGGGAAATTCTACGTGCCAAACTTTTTGAAAAAATCTTGTGTATTTGATCTGGCCAATGAAGGTGTCACTTTATAGCGTTTGAATTAAAACCTGAGAAATAATTTGAGTTCTCCTAACACGATCGTTCGATATTTCGAATTTTTCTTGCATCATCTTAGAGAATCTCTCACACTTATTTAGATTATTTGAACAAAAAATTATGTCATGAACATAAATTTGAATAAGTAAAGTATTATCACATTAAAAAAATTTAAATAAGGCTTTATCAACCATTCCAATTACAAAATCATGTCAAGAATGAATTTAGAAAATGTATCGTATCATGCACGAGGATCTTGTTTTTTTTAATCATAAAAAACCTTATCAGGTTTATAAACAATGTTGGGATGAATATGGCTAACAAAATCAGAAGGTTGTTCAACATATACTTCTTCATTTAATAGACCGTTAAGAAATGCTGACTTAACATCCATTTGATAAATCTTAAAGCCTTTAATGGTATCATAAGCAAGAAATATTCTATTTGCCTCAAGTTTAGCTATAAGAACAAAATATTCATCAAAATTTATCCGTTCTTCTGACTATATCTTTGTGAAACCAATCTTTTTTTATTTCTTATTACTGATCAACTCTCGTCCATATTATTTTTAAACAACTATCTAGTTCCAATAATATGTTCATTAGACGGTCGGAGAACTATATGTCAAACTTTATTTCTTTCAAATTGGTCAAGTTCTTCCAGCATTGCATCGATCCAAATAGAATCTCCTAAGGATTCACCTATTTTTTTAGGTTCAAGTTGGAATACAAAAACATCATGCAAGAATTCATCTAAAATTTGTTTTTTAGTTATGAGAGGAGGGGTCAAATTACCGATGACCAGCTTGAGTAGATGGTTTTTATTCCACTGGAGAGTTGGTACAAATGGTTTTGGATCTTGTTGTTGCATCTTCGGATCTTCATTGTGCGAATCTTCAATATCCTCCTCTTGAGGTATTTCTGATTGATGATTAATCATCGGCTTAAATTTTTCAGTGGCTTGATTATGTGTACGTTCTTCATACACGGCTGGACTTGCTTCATGTATGATTTCAACCATTCTTCTCAAATCTATATCATGGTCATTGTAACGTCCTGAAAATTTGAAGGTCCACGTGAACCAAATGCATGCCATGTTATCAATTTTTTTTGTATTTTATTATATTTTTTTAATACATTAAATGCATGAATATTGCATGATTATGTGTTTTAACTCATGGTTTATTAAAGTTTCACGTATAAGGGCTTTTAATAGCATTCGCGCTCGAACGAAGAACGGAGACCGGGGATAATTAAGGAAACAAGTTTTTATTAAATAATTATGTTTAATTATTTAATATATGGTATATATAAGTGTGTTTTTCGAAAATGGGCCATGGGAGAATATTTTTACTCGTCGGGTCATATTTTAAACTGGTATGCAAATTTTAGCGAGTCGGAGGACTTTTTGAGGGTTCGGGCAATATTTTCAAAAACGTACCAAAATGAAATATTTTTCGGGGGTATTATTGGGCTTGTTGGGTTTATTTTAGTGCTTAATGGGCCCAAAACCCTTTTAAACCTCAAGGTGGCCGCGCCCCTCCCTCATTCCATCAGCTGCTGTTTTCGAAAAAAAGAAAAAAAAAAACCCAGCAGCCATTCTCGATTTCCTCCATAGCTTTCAAAGAAAAACTCATCCCCGTCTTTCCGGTGTATGCCTTGGAGTTTTCGATCACACAAATGTTAAGGCACGCCTTGTATCTCTTTTTCTCATCATTTACACCATTTATATGCTGTTGTATATGTATTTGCATGGAGAATGTTTTACTTTATCATGTGGTATCGTTTTTCCAAAGGTTTGACACGATTAATGTGCAAGGGGGCCGCTGTTTTGTGTTGCTAGAAGGCTGAATACGTCAAGGATTAAGGGACCTAAGCGCTGGAGTCGGTTAAGGTGTGAGGTATTGAGAGGGCCGAATGTTTGCCTTCGGTGTATAGCTTGGTTGAGGGATGATCGGCTGATGTGACTGAGCCAGCGATGCAAGGGCCGATCCAAGTCCTCGACCAGACCCTGGTGGGTCTGAGACATGGCCTAGGTTGGCTCGAACGCTGCTGGACCTAGCCACGAAGCCGATCGATCGAGTTGAGAGTAGGTTGGCCACGGGTGGAGTCTTCTTAGGTGGCTCTCGGGTGTTCGCATCTTGCAGCATGCATGGGGCTGTAAACTTGGGTCATGTAGGTCCAGGAGGGTCCAAGGGTGGTCTAGGAAGGATTGGCTCGGAGCTGGTCCTTGTCGGTTTGGGCTAGAGTCGAGAAATCGAGGCTAGAGTAAAGCTATGGTTTTGTGGTAGGTGAGCTGGAAATTTCCAGCAACTTTCAGGCATGGTTCGTAGGTCCTAAGGGGTCTGGAACGAGTGGTTTAGAGATTGGTTTTGTAGGTTCAAGTCACGGTTTAAGTTGGGAAAAATTTGGTTAGGTTTCGGGTTGATTCGGTTAAAACCGGGATCCCGGTCCAAGTTTTAAAACGAATCACATAAGTTTTGTAATAGACTCGAGTTTACGTCTAAGAAATGCTTATTAATATGGATTCGAGTCGAAATTTTGAGGTCAAGGATTAAAATGGTCAATTAGGGTTTCCAGGGGTAAAATGGTCATTTTGCACCCGTGTCGAGTTTTTAGTTCTCGCAGCGCCCTAAACACGATTTGACATGTTTTAAATACTTATGTTTTCATGAATATTTCTTTTTATGTAAATATAAAAAATATGTTGCATGCTTGATTTTAAGGAAAATTTACGTATATACATGATTTTATTAAGTGATGAATATGATGACATATTTTGAAGGATGAGAGTTGGTTGTGACTAATACGATAATACGATGACATGTAAGGCCAAGGCTCAGTGGATGGGTAATACAGTCACTGATGTCCCCGCCGCTGGTACCGCGGTTACACGTAGATGGATCCATCGCCTAATACGATGATACAAAAATCACAACTAATGAACCGAATTAAAATTAAGAAAACGAACACGTATATGTTGATATGATGAGATATGTTATGAAAATGTTTATGCTTTGACAGATCATGATTATGGTTACATCTTTTTAAGATCATGAAATGTATTTTATTACGGTACTTTTCACTGTTGTCTGTTATGTATATGTACTTGCTATAACGTTATAGGTGAGTTGAATCTTTATACTCACTAGGTGTGAATGATGCAGGTAAGCATATTGATCAGGAGATTGGAGGTGCCGAAGATTGAGTAGGCGGAGTTGGATGTGCGCACGCGAACCAGAGGACCGTATTTTTCCGCACATCATGTTTATGGGATAGGAGTGATTTTGGATATTTTCATACTATGTCTTTTTATTATGTTGATGTTTGACAAGATTTTTACTCGTTTCATATTTGTTTTATTTTTAAAACGTAAGCCTAGGGTTGGCGATTTTTCACGTATTTTAACTGTAGTATTTTTACTTGTTAGTGAATTTCTATTATTTTAAAATGGGTAATTTGCAGTGGTATTGCATGCATGCTTAAAGCTCTAAGTTTCGAAAATGAGTTTACAAAAAAATAAATTTCTAGTAGTATTTTAGTAGTAGACGTTTCAGTTGGTATTAGAACGAGGGTCTTGTGTAGGTTTGTGCCACCGCCAGCTCTTACAGCTCAGTCTTCAAGCTTCAAGTCTGTAAGTTTAAATGTTTTAAATATTTTAATGCTATCACCTGCATGTTTACATAATATATGTTTTACAGTATATGTCTAGCTGTTTATATGTTTTAGAGATTAAATGTTTTAAAAACTAGATTGATTGCATGTTGGTTACGTTCGGAATTGGACATGTCTAAGAATTCGAATATTGGGCGTTAAGAGAGGTTGAAAATGATTTTACTATATTAATTTTTGGGCTAGTAGTACTGATGTTCTACTTATGGGTCATAAGTTAATCTTGAAAATTATGAATGTTTTTGGGGTATGCAAATTTTCTAAGAAAATATTGGTTGTTCATGGTTACTAGTTGGGTTAATGTTTGAGGATTTTATATAAGGAACAATGATTCGAAGACTACGACAATATATAGAAATATAAAAACGTATAATTTGCGATTTTAGGTATTGATAGAATTGTAAAATTGGTTAGGAGAATTGAGTTTGAGTTTAATAAGCTTAAGATGATTGAACTTCATGTTACGGGAAACCTATAAAATGGAATTAGGAACGTCAAGAACCTATGGGTAATTGTGGAATATTTATAATTAAGTACCAATTGGATAGTTTTCGAGGAAATTAGCAATTAATTTTGCAGTTGTAAAGAAATTTAGGGACTAGTGTATCAATAAGTGAGAATTGGATGGTTTAAATGATAGGAATTTTCGATGATAATTAGAAAGTGGGGTATCATAGATAGTTAGGTTACTTGATAGACGCATGTAAGAAATGAGGTAGACACGTTGTCTTGAGGAATTTTTGAAAGTCATTAAGAAACTTGGGAATAAGTGAATATGTGTGTTGGAATTGTGTTATCTAATACTATTTGGGTTGCAAAAGCTTGAATTTCAAGATTATGAGATAGGTGTTCATATGAAAATTTTGGGCGAAATAAAAACCAAAAGGAACTAGTTGTGTTCAACGTAGGTTACCAATGAACGAATATTAAGATTTTTATCAAGTAAGAAATCCAAAATCTTGATATGGGGATTCTATAATTCTACGAATTCTAAGTGAAGTTGAATTATTAGAGTTAGTCTAATGCTAACATGGGATAACTTATTAAGTTTTATACGTTAGTATTTGTTAAACATTGAGGATACGTAAGAATGCGACATTCGTTTCAATAAGGTAAGTCCAAGAGTCTTAGGCCTCAACTTTATTGTAATTGGGAGAAAAATAGTTTAAGCATGTAATCGATGCTAGAAGGGTTTTATTATTTAGGTAGAAGATCGATATTATAAATTTTGAGTTTTATCGATTATCACTACTCGAATTTAAGATTTGCAACAATTTTGTATTTGGGATGTACTTGTAAATAGTTAAGTTACGTAAGTTTGGGGCCGTAAGATAAAGATTCGATTCAAAGATCTTAGGCTAATATTGTTAGGTGGTTGAGATAAGGTTTAACTTTTAAGTGTATTACCGAGGATAGAAGTCGATCAGTAAATTTTGGTGCTAAGGTTCTTAAGTTGAACTGCATAAATACTAATGTAATAGGTCAATGAATATTATGGGTATAGTATAAGAAAAGTAAGGTGCGATAAGTAAGGACATCTATTTGTAGTATGAGGAATTACGAGGAAAGTCAAAATTCGAGGTTATAGTACAATAGAACTAATTCGTCATAGGTCGTTTTAAGTTGAGATGCGCAAACAAGGGTTTTAGTAGGCAAGTTAATTAGGAATGATGAGACATAAGGATAATTTAACACTTATTTTATCAGAATAGCGCAGCGGAAGCGTGGATTATTGGGATACTAAAATTAAGAGTATAAAATTTTTGAATATCGAGGATAAGCGAAATTCGGGGACGAAATTAAATTTAAGGGGTATAGATTGTAACGTCCGAAAATTTGAAGGTTCACGTGAACCACATGCATGCAAGTTATCAAATTTCTTTTGTATTTTATTAAATTGTTTTAATACATTAAATGCATGATTATTGCATGATGATGTGTTTTAATTCATGGTTTATTAAAGTTTCATGCATAAGGGCTTTTAGTAGCATTCACGCTCGAACGAGGAATGGAGACTAAGGATAATTAAGGAAAAATATTTTTATTAAATAATTATGTTAATTATTTAATATATGGTGTATTTAAGTGTGAATTTCGAAAATGGACATTGGTGGAATATTTTTACTCGCCAGGTCTTATTTTAAATTGGTACGCAAATTTTAGCGAGTCGGGAGACATTTTGAGGGTCCGGGCAATATTTTAAAAAACGTACCAAAACGAAATATTTTTCGGGAGTGTTGTTGGGCTTGTTGGGTTTATTTTAGCGCTTAATGGGCCAAAATCTTTTTAACCCTTTTAAATTTTAATTAAGGTCCCATTAGTGCATGTTTATTTAACTTAAACATTACCCAACTAAACCCTAAACCTAATCCCTCAAGGTGGCCACCCCTCCCTCATTCCATCAGCTGTACTTTTCGAAAAAAATAAAAAAAAAACTCATCCCCGCCTCTCCGGTGCAATTCCTACAAGCATACCTTCGAGTTTTCGAGCACACAAACGTTAAAGAACACCATGTATCTCTTTTTCTCATCATTTACACAATTTATATGCTGTTGTATATGTATTTGCATGGAGTATGTTTTAATTTATCATGTGGTATTGTTTTTGCAAAGGTTTGACACGAAATATGCATTTTCTTGACTCATACTCACGTTTTTGTTATTAATGTGAAAGGGGGCTGCCGTTTTGTGTTGCTATAGGGCTGAACACATCAAGGATTAAGGGAACTAAGTGCTGGAGTCGGTTAGGGTGCGAGGTATTGAGAGGGCCGAACGTTTTCCTTATTTGTATGGCTCGGTTGAGGGATGATCGGCTGATGTGACCGAGCCGGCGGTGCAAGGGCTGATCCAAGTCCTAGACCAGACCTTGGTGGGTCTGAGACATGGCCTAGGATGGCTCAAACGCTGCTGGACCTGGCCACGAAGCCGATCGATCGAGTTGAGAGTAGGTTGGCCACGGGTGGAGTCTTCTTTTGTGGATCTCGGGCATTCGCGTCTTGCAGCGTGTATGGGGCTGTAAACTAGGGTCATGTAGGTCTAGGAGGCTCCAAGGGTGGTCTAGGAAGGGTTGGCTCGGAGCTGGTCCCGGTCGGTTTGGGCTAGAGTCGAGAAATCAATGCTAGGGTAAAGCTAGGGTTTCGTGGTAGGTGCGCTGGAAATTTCCAGAAACTTTCAGACGTGATTTGTAGAGGCCTCTTAATTCGTACTTGAAAATTTGCGGAAAAATTTAAAAATTTTCTCTTTAAGTAAATAAAATGTCTCATTCATAAAAATAACTGATAAAATTTTAACCATTCAAAATAACAGCAGAAGTAAATATTTGTTTGCAAACTTATAATTTAAAATAATCCCATAACGATAAAAATGTTTGAGCATAAAAATAGTAAATGCATAAAATGAGGTCCTCGGGTTCTACTACTGCCGACCCTCGATGGCTCACTGGTCCCCGCCCTCGGTCCCGAACTCATCAATACCAACAACAATCAAGTTTAGTGAGTCTAAAGACTCAGCATGCATATATCGTAAATAACAAGTAATAATAATAAAATCGCATGCGAAGGAAAATATCATGTCATGACTAATTGTAATGCGTGCATCACTGAACTGAAATTGTATCATGAATAATTAATATTACGTGCATAACTGAACTGAACTGAACTGCAAGTAGTAAGTGAAATGTTTGCCCCGTAGAGCCCTGTAATGAAATAGCTAGTAATAATTTTCTGGTGAGATTATGGTCTACGCAAGTGGCCCCTGAACTGAACTGAACTGAACTGACAGGTAACTGACGACCAAGGGTCGGCCCTCAACCGATCCACTTAGTTGGTAAGGGGGAAGAAAACTATATAGTTTAAAGTTTAACCTAGAAAGCCGGGCTAGAGTAAGCGCCAAGCGCTGGCCCATTAGTGGGCCGGTAACTAATGACCGGGTGAAATATTAATCGTCTGATCAGACTAATGCCACAGTATACTGGGTGGTACAAAACTGAACTGACTGGTAACTGACGACCGGGTGAAGTAATAATCCCATGATAGTAAAGTGACCACAAGCAATATCGCATAAATCTCAAAATGAATATTTTGCGCGTAATATAATCAAATAACGTAATTAAATATCTTGTATTTATTTTACCAAAGGAGTTGGATCGTTCCCAGGCTCGCTGCGACTAAAATCTAACATGAAAAATATGCAAATGATTTATTTGACCAAACTATGTAATTGAACTCCCAAAAACGAGACAATTACGTCCAATGACTTAGTACTTATTCATGACTCCGTGCCAACCCGAACCATCATTTAGTCATGATTAAAATACATCTAAAATGATGAAATGATGCTCCTAAAATTTCAGTGCTCGAAATTTTGGTGAATGGAGGCCAAAACATTAAACACTCTTTCGAGAGTCACTTTGGCACATTGCACCGTAAATTCTCGTACGACCTCTAAACTTGTTCGAATCACAAACGGCCAAAAACATGACCTTCCCAACTTGATGAGGTACTGTCCCGTCCATGGCCATAGGCTAAAAGCCAACCAAGAACCCGAAAGGCACCTCTGAACCACAGCACACTTGCTGTCAAAAATTACAGCAGCGGTGCTTTGGTTTCCCTGAGTCGTTTGCGAGGCTAATGGCCATTGGGGCTTGAACCACCAACCAGAGCCTCTTCCCAACATCCTAAGGGATGGTTTGAACAATGGCTAAGGGCCCTAGGCCAGCCACAATTCGCACCTCACGATAATGCGCCGCACGTCCCACCCGAGACCACCAAATCTGCGCGTGGGGTGTTGCAATTGTTCTTGATGTCATGGACCCTTCCAGTGGCCATTTGATTGACCACGGCATGATATAGACATCAAGAGGTATGGTGTGAATCAGGGCTAAGGGCCACAAAGCCAACCAAGATCCACCCAACACCATAGAAGTCGAAACTCACTCACACAAATAGAAAAATGAAACCAAGGGACATTTGTCGTGTTTGTTTTAAAAACCTATTGGGACGTGAACCAAGCCATGAAAGGGCATCTTGGTCACGTCCTAGACATGCCAAGGAGAGGTTCTAATCATGGCTACAGCCCCTAGGGCAGCCAAGATCTGAAAATATCTCCTTGGACAGCAAGACCAAAAATCGAATGCAAAAGGGACATGCTTGGGGAAGTTGCTGTCATTTCTGATTTCCAGCATGCATGGGGCTTGAACTAATGGACCAACATGGTCTTAATACATCCTAGTACATGACTAGATGCAGCCTTGGGAGCCTGGACATGAGCCAACACCTGAAATAACAGAAACAAGCCCAAACTCGTGAAGCATGAAAGAAACCAGAAAATTCTGTACATGCATTTTCGAATGGTGCTGAAAAGATTTTCGGTTTTGGTGATTAATATCATGAACATGTGAGGTAAAAATTTCAGTATATGGCTTGATTGAGGAGTGAATGAAAATATAAACATGCCTTGGTTTGTTTTGAAACAAAACAAACGATTACGAAGACGCGGCGCGATGGAGACGGAGTGGCTTCTCTTGTTTTCTATTTTTTTTTCTCTCTTATTTCTCTCAGATTTCTCACGGTTTTTACACTGAAATTTCCTCTGATTTTCTCTCAGGTTTCGGTGAAGAGGAGGGGGAGGGAATGGCTAGATGAAAGGTGGGAATTTGCAAGATCAAAGGAAGAATAAATCTTGCTATCTATGAGTTTGTTAAAAGATTGATATCAAAAGATTTTTGGGGTGGATGAGGATGCATTTGGTCGATCATAATGTCTAGGTACAAGGGAGAAATAGTGCTTAATTAATTATTTGATAGTGATTTAAAAGTGGGGAGAATATTTTCCTAGAAAAAGATTAAGGAAGTGAATCAAGGAATGAGTTGCCAAATCTTTTGAGTCTATCAAGGGTGAAGGCCGAAAATTTCAATCAAAATAAGGTAGGAAAAAAAGTGCTTAATTATTTAATTGTTGGTGATTTAAAAGTTGAGGTATTATCTACCTAGAAAAAGTTATGGTAAGATAATTAGAAGATAAATTATCCGACTAATGAAATCTTTTAAAATTAGAAGAGGGCCGATTTTATTAAGTAAAATATAGTAGGGAAATTTTTTAAATATTAATTATTGATGATTAAATGTGATAGAATTATCTCCCAAGAAAATGGATAAGGAAAGAGATTAAATAATCGGATTGACAATTATTCTTAAATTAAATAGAGAGGGGGCCGAAAATCTTAAGTAAAATAAGGGAAAATATTTCTTAATTATTGAATTTTAAATCTCTAGTATTTTATCTACCCATTAAATATTTTAAGGAATTAAGAAATTAATTATTGAACTTTATTTACTACTTATCTCAACTTATTTAGATAATTCCTTAAACCTTCTTTTACATTAAATTCCCTTATTATTTAACTTAAATAAATTCTAGGAATATTTTCTAAATATTAAAATTTATCTCTTTACTCCAACTCCAGTCCGGCTTCACTTAATTAACTGAAAAGCTAACAATTAAACTACCACATTAAATAAATAAATTTAAAGAAAAGGATTTAAATATTCATGCAATAAAATCATTTTAATTTAAATACTAGAATTATGAATGACTTATACGTAGTCTAATTTACGGGTTCTACAATCCTTCCCACCTTAAAAGAAATTTCGTCCTCGAAATTAAAACTCACCGAATAACTCGGGGTACCGACTCCTCATCTCTGGCTCAGACTCCCACGTAGCTTCCTCCTCTAAATGGTTAAGCCACTTGACTTTAACTCGCTTAACCAGCTTGTTCCGAAGCTTCTTCTCCTGTCTGTCTAGGATCTACACTGGTCTCTCCTCATACGACAAGTTCGGAGTAAGCTGCAACGGCTCAAAATTCAAGACATGCGAAGGATTGGCCATATACTTCCTCAGCATAGAGACATGAAACACATTGTGTACTCCGGCCAGATTCGGCGGAAGAGCAACACGATAAGCTAGCGTCCCAACTCTGTCAAGGATCTCGAAGGGTCCAATGAATCTCGAACTGAGTTTCCCTTTCTTCCCAAATCGCATGACACCCTTCATAGGTGCCACTTTCACAAAGACATGGTCGCCCACGGCGAACTCTAAATCTCTCCTCCGCTGGTCCGCATAACTCTTCTGTCGACTCTGAGCAGTCATCATCCTGTCACGGATCTGGGCTATTACATCGACAGTCTGCTGAATAATCTCTGGACCCAACTCTGCTCTCTCTCCTACCTCATCCCAAGACACCCGAGATCTACACTTGCGACCATACAATGCTTCATACGGAGCCATGCCTATAGACGACTGAAAGCTGTTGTTATAGGTGAACTCCACTAATAGCAAGTTCCCCTCCCAACTCCCTGAAAAATCAATAACACAAGCACGGAGAAGATCCTATAATATCTGAATAACTCGCTCTGACTGCCCATCTGTCTGAGGATGGAAAGCTGTGCTAAACAACAATTTCGTATCCATCGTCGAATGCAAACTCTTCCGAAATGAGGAAGTAAATCTGGGGTCTCTGTCAGATATGATAGAAACTGGAATACCATGAAGTCGGACTATCTCCCGGATATACAACTCTGCATACTGAACCATGGTGAAAGTCATCTTAATAGGCAAGAAGTGCGCTGATTTGGTAAGACGATCAACAATCACCCAGATAGCATTTGATCCTCTGACTGACTTCGGCAAACCGGTAACAAAGTCCATGATAATATTCTCCCACTTCCACTCGGGAATAGGAAGAGGCTTGAGCAAACCTGCTGGCCTTTGATGCTCTGCCTTCACTAACTGACAAGTCAGACACTCGGATACAAAGCGTCTGATATCCTTCTTCATTCCTGGCCACCAGTACAATAACTGCAGGTCTTTGTACATCTTCGTACTCCCTGGATGAATAGAGTACGGCGATATATGGGCCTCTGATAGAATATCTGCTCGGATAGAATCACTGCTAGGAACCCATATCCTGTCCCGGTATCTCACAATACCATCACTAACTGAATATAAGACACTGCCCTTGGCCTCATCTCTCTGCTTCCACTTTGCCAACTGCTCATCTGCTGGCTGACCACTGCGAATACGGTCAATGAGAGAAGACTGGATCGTCAAGGTGGATAGACGGGGAACTCTACCTTGAGGATATGCCTCTAGATCAAACCTCTGCATCTCAGACTGAAGAGGTCTCTGAATCGTCAGATGGGCCACCACTGCAATTTTCCTGCTCAATGCATCTGCAACTACATTAGCTTTACCCGGGTGGTAGTTAATGTCACAATCATAATCTTTCACAAGCTCCAACCATCGCCTCTGACGCATATTCAGCTCTTTCTGCGTAAAGAAGTACTTGATGCTCTTATGGTCTGTAAAGATCTGGCACTTCTCCCCGTACAAATAATGCCTCAAGATCTTCAAAGCAAAAACAACGGCTGCCAACTCTAGATCATGGGTAGGGTAATTTTTCTCATGAGTCTTCAACCGACAATAAGCATATACTATCACCTTCCCATGCTGCATCAACACTGCGCCGAGACCGAGCTTCGAAGCGTTGGTATACAAGACAAAATCTCCAGGCCCTTATGGCATGGCCAAAACTGGTGCTGAGATAAGAGCTTGCTTCAAAGTATCGAAGCTCTTCTGGCACTCATCGCTCCACACAAATTTCACATTCTTCTTGGTCAATGCTGTGAGTGGAACTGCGATGGAAGAAAATCCCTGAATGAACGTCCGATAATATCCTGCTAAGCCAAGAAAACTGCGAATCGCAGATGCATTCTGTGGCACAACCCAATCTCTGACTGCTGCAACTTTTGTTAGGTCTACCTCAATGCTACTGCTAGAAACAATGTGGCCTAAGAACGCCACCTTCTCCAACCAGAATTCGCACTTACTGAACTTTGCGAACAATCTGTGCTTCTGCAATGTCTGCAACAATGTGGTCAGATGTCTGCCGTGATCCTCCTGATTCTTCGAGTAGACGAGAATGTTGTCTATGAACACTATCACAAATTGATCAAGATACGGCTGAAATACGCGATTCATGAGATCCATGAAGATCGCTGGCTCATTCGTCAAACCGAACGGCATCACAAGGAACTCGTAGTGGCCATAACAAGTCCTAAAAGCTGTCTTCGAAACATCAGTATCTTTCACCCTCAACTAGTGATAACCGAAACGCAGATCAATCTTGGAGAACACCGAAGCTCCCTGCAACTGGTCAAATAGATCTTCAATCCACGGAAGTGGGTATTTATTATTCACTGTAACCCTGTTCAACTCCCGGTAATCGATGCAAAGTCTCATAGAGCCATCCTTCTTCTTCACAAACAAGAGTGGCACGCCTCATGGTGAAAAGCTTGGGCGAATGAACTCCATGTCAAGAAGTTCCTGAATCTGCTTCTTAAGCTCTGCCATCTCTGTCGGTGCTAGTCGGTACGGTGCTCTTGAGATCGGAACCGTACCTGGCATAACCTCAATGGAAAGCTCCACCTCTCGCCAAGGTGGCATACCAGAGACGTCTTCCGAAAAAACGTCTAGAAAATCTCTGAACTGGGACATTTGAGGCTGACTGACTGGGTGCCTCGGGGACAGATATAAAAGTTGCTAAAAACGCTCGACACCCTCTATGCATGAGCTTCCTAGCCTGGATATAAGGAATAATGCGCGGTAAGGGAAAGTACCTGTCTGGCTCAAATAAGAACTGTGTCATCCCAGGCGGTCGGACTAGAACAGATCTCCGTTGGAAGTCTATCAACACTCTGTTCCGCAATAGCCAATCCATGCCTAATATGATGTCAAACTCTGGCATGGGCAATACGATCAGATCCGCATAAACGAGGTTGCCATGAAGCTCAAGATCTATGTCTCGGATCACATTGGTAGCTGTCATCTCCTCTCCCGAAGGCAGTACTACTGAATAGGCTACATCTAGCCCAATGGTCTTAACTTTGAGAAAATTAGCGAATACCTCTGAAATAAACGAGTGGGTAGCCCCTGAATCTATCAAGGCTTTTGTAGCTGAGCCAGCTATGAAAATTCTCCCTGAAAGGTTAGAACACTATGTTGAACCCAATAATCACAAGAGCTAAGCTTATAGACATGCATAGGCCAAAGTTCTTCTAACTTAAATTCTCAAAAAAATAATACTGAGTAGAGCATGCAACCCCATCGCAATTGTAGGTTCAAAATCTCAACCCAAAACATTAAATCCCAAATATAAATTTAAAGCTTAAAGGTACCTGTCATAAGCCTTGTATCGGGGTATGTCTCCGCTGCATGGAGAGTAAATACTCTGCCTTGGGTAGGCAGGTTCCTCTGAGAGCACTGCGGTAGCACGTGGTCTGGGCTACCGCACTTGTAACACTTCCCAGAGCCATACATACATACTCCAGGATGGCGGCGTGAGCATTTAGGACATATCGGATGCTCCATAGGCTTAGGGACTACGCGTCCCCGCTGCTGCTGCTGGCCCCTGTTCCAGGGTGGGCCGTGGAAAGGCCTCTTATTCTGCTGCTGAGGAAGAGGGCGGTGCGGTACCTGGACTGGGCGCTTGCCCTGAAGGTCTCTCTCGATATCCCGCTGATCCTGCTCTGCGGCTAGAGCTCTGGAGACAGCGACCTCATAAGTAGTAGGGTCAGATACCCTAACATCACGGCGCAAGATCAGCTGTAGACCCACCAAGAAATGCATCAACTTGGCTTTAGCATCATTCGCGATCAGGGGCACAAAATGACAATTCCTCTCAAACTTACGGATGAACTCCGTAACAGTCAAATCTCCTTGCCTCAGACTCATGAATTCCGTGGTCAACCTGGTGCGCACTTCCTCAGTAAAATATTTGGAGTAGAATACCTCCGTGAAACGCGCCCAACTTAGTGTAGCCAAGTTCAGGGCTACTGATGCTCCTTCCCACCATAAGCGGGCATCTCCTCCGAATAAATATGTGGCACATCAAACTCTGTCTGCATCTCCAAGCTCCATAAAATCGAAGATAACCTCGAGGGACTTGATCCAGCCCTCGGCAATCATGGGGTCCGTCGTCCCTGAAAACTCCTTAGGACGCATCTTCATGAATCTCTCATAAATAGTTTTGGCCCCTGTCGGTCTAGCTGCTATTGCGGCATTGTTCCCCGCAAACTGTGCGAAGAACCGGTTCATCCCAGCTAGCATCTGGGCATTCATGTCAGGTGGAGGGGGTGGAGGTCTGAATCCCCCCTGTCCTTGATCCTCACCGTCTTCATGACAGCGCTCATCATCACCTCTCGGGCGTCCAACCTAGCGTCTAGGAGGCATACTGTTCCATATATAACCTATGAACTGAACTGACCGGTAACTAACGACCGGTGAGATTATGGTCTACGCAAGTGGCCCCTGAACTGAACTGAACTGACCGGTAACTAACGACCGGGACCGGTAACTGACGACCGGGTGAAATACTAATCGTCTGATCAGACTAATGCCACAATATACTGGGTGGTACAAAACTGAGCTGACTGGTAACTGACGACCGGGTGAAGTAATAATCCCATGATAGTAAAGTGACCACAAGCAATATCGCATAAATCTCAAAATGAATATTTTACACGTAATATAATCAAATAACGTAATTAAATATCCTGTATTTATTTTACCAAACGGGTTGGATCGTTCTCAGGCTTGCTGCGACTAAAATCTAACATGAAAAATATGCAAATGATTTATTTGACCAAACTATGTAATTGAACTCCCATAAACGAGACAATTACGCCCAATGACTTAGTATTTAATAATGACTCCGTGCCAACCCAAACCATCATTTAGTCATGATTAAAATACGTCTAAAATGATGAGATGATGCTCCTAAAATTTCAGTGCTCGAAATTTTGGTGAATGCAGGCCAAAACATGAAACGCTCTTTCGAGAGTCACTTTGGCACATAGCACCGTAAATTCTCGTACGACCTCTAAACTTGTCCGAATCACAAACGGCCATAAACATGACCTTCCCAACTTGATGAGGTACTGTCCAGTCCATGGCCATAGGCTAAAAGCCAACCAAGAACCCGAAATGCACCTCTGAACCACAGCACACTTGCTGTCAAAAATTACAGCAGCGATGCTTTGGTTTCCTTGAGTCGTTTGCGAGGCTAACGGCCATTGGGGCTTGAACCACCGACCAAAGACTCTTTCCAACATCCTAAGGGATGGTTTGAACATTGGCTAAGGGCCCTAGGCTTGCCACAATTCACACCTCACCATAATGCGCCGCACGTCCCACCCGAGACCACCAAATCTGCGCGTGGGGTGTTGCAATTGTTCTTGCTGTCATGGACCCTTCCAGTGGCCATTTGATTGACCACGGCATGATATAGACATCAAGAGATATGGTGTGAATCAGGGCTAAGGGCCAGAGGCCAACCAAGATCCACCCAACACCATAGAAGTCGAAACTCACTCACACAAATAGAAAAATGAAACCCAGGGACATTTGTCGTGTTTGTTTTAAAAACCGATTGGGACGTGAACCAAGCCATGAAAGGGCATCTTGGTCACATCCTAGACATGTAAAGGAGAGGTTCTAATCATGGCTATAGCCCCTAGGGCAGCCAAGATCTGAAAACATCTCCTTTGACAGCAAGACCAAAACTCGAATGCAAAAGGGACATGCTTGGGGAAGTTGCTGTCATTTCTGTTTTCCAGCATGCATGGGGCTTGAACTAATGGACCAACATGGTCTTAATACATCCTAGCACATGACTAGATGCAGCCTTGGGAGCCTGGACACGAGCCAACACCTGAAATAACAGAAACAAGCCCAAATCCGTGAAGCATGAAAGAAACCAGAAAATTCAGTACATGCATTTTCGAATGGTGCTGAAAAGATTTTCGGTTTTGGTGATTAATATCATGAACATGTGATGTAAAAATTTCAGTATATGGCTTGATTGAGGAGTGAATGAAAATATAAACAGGCCTTGGTTTGTTTTGAAACAAAACAAACGATTACGAAGACGCGGCGCGATGGAGACGGAGTGGCTTCTCTTGTTTTCTATTTTTTTCTCTCTTATTTCTCTCAGATTTCTCACGGTCTTTACACTGAAATTTCCTCTGATTTTCTCTCAGGTTTCGGTGAAGAGGAGGGGGAGGGAATGGCTAGATGAAAGGTGGGAATTTGCAAGATCAAAGGAAGAATAAATCTTGCTATCTATGAGTTTGTTAAAAGATTGATATCAAAAGATTTTTGGGGTGGATGAGTATGCATTTGGTCGATCATAATGTCTAGGTACAAGGGAGAAATAGTGCTTAATTAATTATTTTATAGTGATTTAAAAGTGGAGAGAATATTTTCCTAGAAAAAGATTAAGGAAGTGAATCAAGGAATGAGTTGCCAAATCTTTTGAGCCTATCAAGGGTGATGGCCGAAAATTTCAATCAAAATAAGGTAGGAAAAAAAAAGTGCTTAATTATTTAATTGTTGGTGATTTAAAAGTTGAGGGATTATCTACATAGAAAAAATTATGGTAAGATAATTAGAAGATAAATTGTCCGACTAATGAAATATTTTAAAATTAGAGGAGGACCGATTTTATTAAGTAAAATAGAGTAGGGAAATTGTTTAAATATTAATTATTGATGATTAAATGTGATAGAATTATCTCCCAAGAAAATGGATAAGGAAAGATATTAAATAATCGGATCGACAACTATTCTTAAATTAATTAGAGAGGGGGCCGAAAATCTTAAGTAAAATAAGGGAAAATATTTCTTAATTATTGAATTTTAAATCTCTAGTGTTTTATCTACCCATTAAATATTTTAGGGAATTAAGAAATTAATTATTGAACTTTATTTACTACTTATCTCAACTTATTTAGATAATTCCTTAAACCTTCTTTTACATTAAATTCTCTTATTATTTAACTTAAATAAATTCTAGGAATATTTTCTAAATATTAAAATTTATCTCTTTACTCCAACTCCAGTCCGGCTTCACTTAATTAACTGAAAAGCTAATAATTAAACTACCACATGAAATAAAGAAATTTTAGGAAAAGGATTTAAATATTCATTCAATAAAATCATTTTAATTTAAATACTAGAATTATGCATGGCTTATACGTAGTCTAATTTACGGATTCTACATGGTTCATAGGTCCTAAGGGGTCTGGAACGAGTTATTTAGAGGCTGGTTGTGTAGGATCAAGTCACGGTTTAAGTTGGGAAAAAATTGGTTAGGTTTCGGGTTAATTCAGTTTAAAACCGATACCACGGTCCAAGTTTTAAAACGAATTGTATAAGTTTTGGAACGGGCTCGGATTTATGTCTAAGAAATACTTATTAATATGTTTTGAGGTGTTTTGGTAGAATTCGAGTCGAAATTTTGAGGTCTAGGGGTAAAATGGTCGATTAGGGTTTCCTGGGGCAAAATGGTCATTTTGCACCTGGGTCGATTTTTTAGTCTTGGCAGTGCCCTTAGCACGATTTGACATGTTCTAAATGCTTATACTATCAAGAATATGACTTTTTATGTAAATTTGAAAAATATGTTGCTTGCTTGATTTTAAGGAAAATTTACGTATATGCATGATTTTATTAAGTGATGAATATGATTACATGTTTTGAAGGATGAGAGTTGGTTGTGACTAATATGACGATATGATAATACGATGACATGTAAGGCCAAGGCTCAGCGGATGGTTAATACTGTTGCTGATGTCCCCGCCGCCGGGTACTGCAGTTATACGTAGATGGATCCATTGCCTAATATGATGATACGAAACTTACAACAAATGAACGTAATTCAAATTAAGAAAACGAACACGTATATGTTGATATGATGAGATATGTTATGAAAATGTTTATGCTTTGACAGGTCATGATTATGGTTACATCTTTTTAAGATCATGAAACGTATTTTATTACGGTACCTTTCACTGTTGTCTGTTATGTATATATACTTGCTATAACATTACAGGTGTGTTGAGTCTTTAGACTCACTATGAAACGTCTGCTTATTCGTTTTCTTAAAAATTACTAATTTTTTTTTTCCTTTTCAAACTTTCGGCCTATACAAATACATATACATAAATTACCTTTGCACTATTTTAAATAAAATATCCAATTAGTATTTGAAAATCCCAAAGAAAATAATCAAAACATGAAGTCGTTAATCATTTTACCAAACCTAAAAAGCCATAAATGTTGAAAAGTGTAGCCCATACTAAACCTCTCAAAAATCTCTCAAAAGCGTAAACAAAATGTCGCAAAAATCTTTAACTTATAATCATAAACTTAAATGCGGAAAATAGAAGAGCCGGTCCTCGGGTTATGTGCACCGTCAGTCCAGCAAAGTCACCCATCAAGTCCTCCAACATCATAATTATTAACATCACCTGCATCATACACACCTAGTCAGTCTAAAGACTCAACACATCATATCCTTGATAACAAGTAATACGTAATACAGTTAACATATAAGAGTGAAAAATACTTGTACTTAAAATAACATTTTCATAAACATTTTCATGATGCATAAACATTAAATAAAAACATTTTCTTAAACATTTTCATATCAACATATTCATATCAACATTTTAACATATTCGTATTCATATTCATATTCGTATTCGTGCTTGTTGAATTCAGATCGTGATTGTGACTCGTATTCTTAATCGTATTGGGCGATGTATCCATCTATAAAAACCACAGTACTGGACAGCGGTGACACCAGCGACACTCTCACCGGTCAACTGGGTCTTGGCCAACGTATTAACATATTCGTATTCGTATCCGTATCCAAAGAAACACGATCGTCGGGCTCCCACTGGAACAATAACCCTCACGATATGTCCAACATGTAGTAGTCACAATCCCTTCACATCTTTCAACATGTTATCATCACTTAAAAAAATCATTCATATACATATCGTTTTGTTTTTGAAACCAAGCATGCAACATATCTTTTAAATGTCCCATTTACACCGTAAAAATTCATGAACATTTAAAAATCATAATTTAACACATAAAGATTCATAAAACATTCATAATCATTGAAAATAATCATATTAGCATATAAAATAGCATTTAGGACACTGCCATGACGTTTACTAAATTTTCGGTGTAAAAAGACTGTTTTACCCCTGAACGTGACATTTTTCGTTTTTGTTTTTTTCTTGATTTATTTGACTCTAAAATGTCCCAAATAATTATTTAAGCTTAAATTAAAATTCCCATAATTTTATTTAGCTTAAAAATTAAGCTTTTTAATTAATTCGTAATTAATCGATTTTAAGAAGTTTTAAACCCGAAAAATTTCCAAAATTTAATATAAAATTCCTAAATTTATAATTTAGTCTTTTTATATTATTTTAGCCTTTATGAACCATGACTCGACCCTCGTGAGCGATGTTTCGATTAATTTCGGAATTAAAACCCTTACTTGACCCTAAATTGTTTGCACCGAGCCATCATTCGATTCTTTCGAGCCACCATTGAACCAAGTTGGTCCAGACCCTGACCAACACCCTTAGGCACCCTTCTGAACCCTAGGAACCCACGGAAAAAGACCCTAAATAGAAAATGAAGCTAGCCAATCCCCTACAACAGCTAGTAGAGAACTCAAACCAGCAAGGACTCTATGATGCACCTTCCAGGCTTACCCAATGGACCCAAGCCCTGCACCAGCCCCTTAAGCACTTACCTAGGACCCTAAAGAGTTGACATAGCCCAGCCCACAGCCCCCTGGCCAAGCCCTTGACCCTCCGCGCGGCTGCTGCACGGAGCGCACCTTGCATGGCTTTCTCGGGTGGGAGTCCTAGCTTGCTAGGACTCCTCCCCTGGCCCTTGACTCGAGTCCTAGCATGTCTAGGACTCTTTCCTTTACCCTACCCAGCCCCTGGCTTGGCCCTTATCCAAGCCAAGCCCAAGCCTAGCCCTTAAGAACCATAACTGAACCACCAAGGACTCCGTGACAGGAAATAACGCACCAGCTTGTGTTCATGTTCGTGTATGGTGATTTGTTTGAATTCTAAGACTCCAAACTCATGTAAAACAATGTCTAAACATGTCCTAATCATGGCAGCCCCTTTGTGCACATAAAAACGTGATTTTGGAAATCAAAAACACAAGTGTAGAACACATAGGCATGTAGTTACGAAAATTTCACTTGTGTGCTATGTTTTTCCTTAAAAATTATGCATAAACAATTACTATGGTGTGATGATGTTTGAAGGAAAGAAATATGCGTGCCTTTACATTTTTAACGCACGATTAATCGTTGACGATGACGATGAACGGGACAAGACCTTGCCTTTGAATTCCCCTTGGTTTTTCTCGATTTTTCCCTTCAAATATTGTAGCTGTGTGTGTCGTGTGTTTGAAGGGCTTGGGAGAGAAATATTTTTCAGAAAAGTGGCGTGAGTTTGGTGTGAGTTTAGGGTGATTTACATATATTATATGCTAATTAAAATTACTAACCAAGGCTTAGGCCTATTAAGCTAACACATTAGACCCATTAGTCTTAATTAGGATTTAATTTAAAATATTAAAATAGTTTTGGTAAAATAAGTTAGTGGATTTATTAGCCGGGTTGTCAAAAAGTTCGTATTTTTGTTGAAAAGCCAACACCGATAAAAATGACGTCCCGGCGTATAAAATCACCTCAAAACTCCTTATTTTCAAAAATATGAAAAAGCATCAATCATATTTTAAACAATTAAAAAATAATTATTTAATAAAAATATTTTGCGTTTTTCAGCCCTCGGTTCGGTCGCAACTTCAATAATACTTAAAAATAATGTTTTATGCATTATGACAATTAAATCCTATTTAACATATAATCATGCATGTCACATAATCAATTAAGCAATTAAATCATTTAATTACTTATTTTTCATATTTCTTAGATTTGCATGCCGTTGGGTTATGTCGTCTTAATTTTGGACCTTACAATTCCTCCCCCCTTAAATAAAATTTTAAGTTCTGGATAGCGATTCTTCAAGCCTCTTTCGGTTTCCCAAGTGGCTTCTTCTTCCGAGTGATTCAACCACTTGACCTTGACCATTGGAATGACTTTGTTTCGGAGTCTCCTTTCTTTCCTTGCCAGGATTTGGACAGGTCTTTCTTCATATCTCATATGTGGAGTCAATTGTAGAGGTTAATAATTTAGAACATGTGACGGGTTTGATATGTACTTCCGCAACATCGAAATATGGAACACATTGTGAACTCCTGATAGCATTGGTGGCAACGCCACTCTATAAGCTAGTGTTCCAATCCTCTCTAAAATCTCGAATGGACCAATAAATCTTCGACTAAACTTGCCTTTCTTGCCAAAACGAATAACACCTTTCATAGGCGCTATTTTCACAAATACATGATCTCCAACTGCAAACTCTAAGTCCCTTCGTCTTTTGTCCGCATAACTCTTTTGTCGGCATTACGCAGTCTTCATTCTATCACGAATTTTGACTACAAGCTTGGCAGTTTCTTCAATCACATCCGGACCAATATTTCTTCTTTCACCAAGCTCGTCCCAATGAATAGGGGATCTATATTTTCTTTCATAAAGTGCCTCGAAAGGAGCCATCCCAATTGATGATTGATAGCTATTATTGTTGGTGAACTCCACTAGAGGTAATTTCGGTTCCCAACTGCTTGGAAGTCGATAACACATGCTCGTTGTAGATCTTCTAGAATCTGTATAACTCTCTCAGAATGACCATCGGTTTGAGGATGAAATGATGTACTGAATAATAACTTGGTCACCATCGCTGCATGTAAGATCTTCCAAAAAGATGACGTGAATCTCGGATCTCTGTCAGACACAATAGATATTGGAATTCCATGTAGACGTACTATCTCTCGAATATATAAGTCAGCGTACTGAATCATGGTAAAATTCGTCTTAATAGGTAGAAAATGCGTTGATTTTGTAAGACGATCCACTATTACCCATATAGCATTGAATCCCTTAATAGTCTTTGGTAATCCCACAACAAAGTCCATAGTTATCTTTTCCCATTTCCACTCGGGGATGGGAAGTGGCTTAAGTTTTCCCGCTGGTCTTTAATGCTCTGCCTTAACTTGTTGACATGTAAAACACTCGGATACAAATCTCAGAATGTCTCTCTTCATACCTGGCCACAAATATAACAACTGCAAATCTTTGTACATTTTCGTGCTACCCGGGTGAATGGAATAAGGTGTGTCATGAGCTTCCTTCATAACAAGATCTCTCAAAGAATCGTCATTAGGAACCCATAACCGATCTCGATAACGAACTATACCATCCACCTCTGAATATAATTTCCGACCCTTGGCTTCATCTCTGGCTCTCCACTTTTGCAATTGATCATCGGTAGACTGTCCATCACGAATTCTGTCTCTCAAAGTCGACTGTATTGTTAATGTGGAAAGATTAGGGGCCTCGCCCCTGGCATATTATGTAAGCTCAAACCGCTGTATCTCGGACTGCAACGGTCTTTGAAGTGATAATTGAGTGATAACTGCTGTTTTTCTACTCAGTGCGTCTCCCACAACATTAGCTTTCCCCGGATGATAGCTAATCTCACAGTCGTAGTCCTTTACTAACTCAAGCCATCTGCGTTGTCTCATATTCAGTTCCTTTTGGGTGAAGAAATATTTCAGACTTTTATGATCGGTGAATATTTTGCACTTCTCTCCATAAAGGTAGTGTCTCCAAATCTTCAATGCAAAAACTAATGATGCAAGCTCAAGATCATGAGTAGGGTAGTTTTTCTCTTGAATTTTCAACTGTCTCGACGCATAAGCTATAACTCGGTCATTTTGCATCAGAACTGCGCCCAAACCAAGTTGAGAAGCGTCGGTATATAGAACATACTCCCCTTGCCTTGATGGCATAAATAAAACTGGCGCTGAAATCAAGGCTTGTTTCAACTTGTCAAAACTGTCTTGACACTCAGATCCCCAAATGAACTTGGCATTCTTCTTAATCAAGGATGTCAATGGTACTGCAATGGATGAGAATCCCTTGATGAATTTGCGATAATAGCCAGCTAGTCCCAAGAAACTGCGAATCTCGGTAACACTCTTCGGTACTGGCCACTCTTTCACTGCCTCGACTTTGCTTGGATCAACTTCAATGCCATCACTAGAAATGTTGTGGCCTAAGAAAGCCACTCTATCAAGCCAAAACTCTCACTTGCTGAATTTTGCATAAAGTTTTCTGTCTTGTTGTACTTGCAGTGCTGTCCTCAAATGACGACTATGCTCCTCTTTATCCCTCGAATAGATCAATATATCATCAATGAAGACTATAATAAACTGATCTAGATACGGCTGAAATACGCGATTCATGAGATCCATGAAGATCGCTGGCGCATTAGTCAGACCGAATGGCATGACCATAAACTCGTAGTGCCCATATTTAGTACGAAATGCCGTCTTGATAACATCCGAATCTTTCACTTTCAACTGGTGGTACCCGGATCGAAGATCAATCTTAGAAAAAATCGATGCTCCTTGCAACTGATCAAATAAATCTTCAATTCTTGGCAGTGGATACTTATTTTTTATAGTGACCCTGTTAAGCTCTCGATAATCGATGCATAGACGCATACTCCCATCTTTCTTCTTCACAAATAATACTGTGCACCCCATGGAGAATAACTAGGGCGAATGAAACCCTTGTTTAGCAATTCCTGGATTTAATCTTTTAATTCTTTCATTTCAGCGGGTGCTAGACGATGAGGTGCTTTAAATATAGGAACAGTGCCCGACATCAGATCAATAGAGAATTTCACTTCACGATCGGATGGAATGCCAGAAACGTCTTCGGGAAAGACGCTGGGAAAATCTCTGACAATATCAACATCTTCTAATTTCTGACTGGTAGGAGCATGTACGATAGTGACACATGCTAGAAAAGCTTGGCATCTGTGTTTAATAAGCTTCCTCGCATGTAGACAAGAGATAACATGCGGCATTTGATTGTTTCTCGCCGCCTCAAAGACTAAAGATTTACCACTAGTCGGTCGAATAGACACTGATCTCTGATGAAAATCAATCGAAGCTCCATTCGCTGATAACTAATACATCCCAAGTATGATATCAAATTCGGGCATAGGAAGCACAATAAGATCTGTCCGAACCACATCTTTGCACAAACGAAGCTCCAGATCTTTGACAATTCTAGATGTGAGCATTTGAGCACCGGAAGGAATAGAAACTTTGAAACCCAAACCCATATCTTGAGGAGTAATATTCAGTCTTTTGATGAAGGTTTCATACATGAATGAATGTGTAGCTCCAGAATATAGCAAAGCATAGATAGCTACTCCTTGAATGATGATTCTCCCTGCGGTGAAAACGTCTTTTAAATCTTTTCATGATGAGGCTTAAGGATTTAATATCATTACTTTCCCAAAGGCTAGGTGAAGATTTCGTGTTGAACTTAAGCATTTCTTGATAAATTTCATTTTTGTCCTTCAATTTTTTCGAAACTCGCATTCTAGTCCCCATCTTCTTTTTCGAATATTTTAAATTAACCCTTATATTTCGAAAACTCTGATTTTTAGCCCCTAATGTTTCGAGAATTACATTTTTGATCCTTTAAGAATTCAAAAATTGCTCTTAGGTCCCTTATCTTGCGAATTATTGCATTTCGATCCCTTAAATTTTGAAATTGCAAATTTGACCACTCATAAATTCAGAACCCTCAAATGATCCCTTAATTATGATTCCCTTTTTAATTTTTGGCCCCAAGCTTTTTATTTGGAATTATTTCATCCTTTACATAAATTAAGGCACCAAATTAAATATCGTTCTAGGGTTTTCTAAATCCATAACTTAAATCCAACTAGGGTAGAACATGCAACCTAAATTCCACTAGGTTAGATGTAACGCCTCAAAAATTTTAAGGTCCACGCGAACCACAGGCATTTGAGTTATTAAATTTTTTTGTATTTTAATTAATTATTTTAATTGCATTAATTAATTATGTTGTGCATATTGACACGTTTAAAATATATTTTTCTACATGGTTTCATTAAAATGTATTTTTAAAAGTTATTCGAGTTGCGATCGAGGAACGGAGACCGAGGGCTGAAAAGTAGAAAATATTTTTATTAAGCAATTGTTTTTAATTATTTAAATTAAGGGTAATGTTTTTTCTTATTTTTGAAAATAAAGGGTTTTCAGGTGATTTTATACACCAGGACGTAATTTTTATCGGTGTTGATTTTTCAACAAAAATACGAACGTTTTGGAAACCCGACAAATGAATTCACAAACTTTTCTAAACAAAATAATTTTTAGTGTTTTAATTAAACACTTTTGGGCCTAGTTAATTTTCCTAATGGGCCTAAACCTTTGTTAGTGTTTAATTAACTATTTAAGACTAAAAACCCACCCCATAACCTATGGATTCACACGCCCCACACCCCACAATCTCACAAATTCTCTCAACACAATACACGACACACACACAAGGATTTCAAGGAAGAAAGTTTTCAAATATTGCAAAGAAAATCAAGCTAAGGTCGTTTGTCGCCGTTCTTCGCAATCGTCAACGTTTAATCGTGCGTTAAATACGCAAAGGCACGCCATATTCTTCTTTTACTCATCATCACACCATATTATTTAATTATGTTTGAAATTGCATGAAAAACAATTTGCAACATGAAATATTTTCGGTTTTGTGTAATATGCCAATTTTTAAGGCTTGAATTTGAGGAAAAATCATGTTTGTTATAATGTTAAAGGGGCTGCCATGATTAGGAATGGTTAGAGGATGTTTTTACATGTTTTCAAGGGTCCTAAAACACGCCAAAAACGTTGCAAAACTAAAAGAACAAAGCTGGAACCGTGGGTGCTTAATTACGTAGGGCCGATGTGCTTCTTGGCCTTCATGAGTTTGGTTGGTTGTGCATGGGGCTTAGGGGTTCGACCAGTCCTCGAGGAAGGCTCGTGCTGGACGTGGGTTAGGGTCACGAAGGGTCCTAGCATTGCTAGGCCCCCTGGTGCGCGGCCGTGGAGGAGTCCCATGCAGCAGGGACTCCTCTCGCACGACAGGCCGGTGACAGCTGCCAGGGAGGGGCTCGCTGGTAGTGCTTGGGTGAGTTAGGTAGGTCCTATAGGGTCTAAGGAAGTTGGGTAAGGACTGGGCTAGGGGCTGGTGTGGCTGGATTGCAGCTGGCTCGAGGGAAAGGCTGCAACCGTGGAGAAGCACTAGATGCGCAGGTTGGTGCTTCTGAATTCAAGGGCTTTGCTGCTGGGTTCTAAGGAGTGGGATGGTCTGGGCGTGGTCCAGGGGTGGTCAGGGTTGGCTGGGCTTGGGGGTGGCTCGGCTGGAGGTGACTTAAGCTAACTAGGAGTCTTGGGCGTGAGTGACAATTCCATGCGTGGCTACTGGTTTCACAAACAGGTGGGTTGCTGCGTGGCTTAGAGGCTCGGGCTGGGGTGGCTCGGGTCTGGGACTGGTCTAGGATAAGTAAGGGTCAAGGGTGGTCAAGTGGTTAGGAGCTGGGTGTTTCCTAGCTGGGCTAGGAGTCCTAAACATCCTAGGATACTCACACACAAAACATGCAGAATTTGGGTCACGTTCCAGGAGGTGTTTGAGCGGGCCAAAGCTGGTGTTTCGGTTTGGGCATGGTCAGGAGGGTCTCTAGGTGAGTTGGCTAGGTTTTGGCTCAAGGTGGCTCGGGCGTGGCTCGAGTAAGTTGAAAGATGGTTCGGTGGGTTCGTTAGTGTGTCCAAAACGATAATTAAAAGGCAAAAATTAAATCCATTGGTCCACGGGTGTGGCTTATGACGTGGAAGGGTAGAATGAATACTAAAAATGGTATGTTTAAATTTTGGGATCAAAATAACGAGTTTTGGATTTAATCAGGATTTAATCGCCTCACGAAACGCTAATTAACGAGTTAATTGAAACACCTAGTTTCAAGCTTTATAAAATTACAAAAAATTAGGTTTAAGCCTAAATAATTATTATAAGTCTAAGTTTTGAATTTGGGAATTTTATATTAAGTTTTGGTTTAATTCGGGATTAAAACGCATTAATACCTCACATTTAAAGATTAATTTAAAAGTAATCGATTTAAGCTAAATAAAAATATGGGAAAATTCATGTAAGCTTAAATAATTATCTGGGATATGTTAGAGTCAATGAAATAAAGAAAAAGTCAAAAACGTGAAATTTTACGTACATGGGTAAAACGGTCATTTTACACCTAGAAATTTGTAAAAGTCATGGCAGTGTCCTGAATGCTGTTTTATGTGCTAATATGATTATTTCAAATGTTTATGAATTTTTATGACATGGATTTCAAATGTTACGATTTATTATGTCAAAATGTTATTTTATTAGGTTACGATTTAATATGTTAAAATGTTTATTTTAAATGTTTAAGATTTAAATGCATATTTTAAATGTGTATGATGTTGAAATGTTTATTTAAAAGATTTATGGATTTTTATATGTTGAAAGGTTTCTATTAAAATGTTTATGGATTTTTATGAGGAAACAATAACGTTAAAAGATATGTTGCATGCTTGTTTTTAAAAAGAAAAGGATATTAAATGTATTATTTTTATAAAATGATGATAATATGAAATGTTGAAGGAAGTGAAGTAATTGTGACTAATACGATGATATGTTGGAAATTTCGTGAGGGTTATGGTCCCAGTGGGAGCCCAACGATCGTATTTTCTTGGATACGGAAATGAATATGTATATGTATACGATGATATGTTAATACGTAAGGCCAAGGCCAAGTTGACCGGTGAGAGTGTTGCTCGTGTCCCCGTCGCCCAGTACTGTGGTTACATGTAGACGGATCCATCGCCCAACACGTAGACGTAGACGTAGATGAACACGAAAGTCACAATTAACGATCTGAATTCAACGAAAAGAAAATGTAATACGTATATGTTGATGATAATATGTATATGAATATGTTGAGGATGACATGAATATGTTTATGAAAATTTTTATGCAAAAGGATCATGAAAATGTTTTTAAAGTTTATGCATATTCATGAAAACGATATTTTAATTACAAGTATTTTTCACTATTGCATGTGATTTTATACTTGTTACTTGTTATCAAGATTATGGTGTGTTGAGTCTTCAGACTCACTAGGTGTGATTGATGCAGGTGTTTATGACATTAATGTTATGGGAGGTCTTGATGGTTGACTTGACTGGACTGAAGGTGCACACAACCCGAGGACCAGCGCTTCTAGCTTTCCGCATTTATGATTATGATTTATGTTAACGATTTTTACGACTTTTTATTTATGCTTTTGAGAGATTATAGTATGGCTGTATTTCTCAAATATATAGTTGATTTTTTTATTTTAAAATGGTTCAAAAATATTTTATGGTTCGGCCGAATGCTATGTGAGGTTTGAAAAAAAAATTTCTAGCACGTTTTAAGAAAACAAAAGTCAGACGTTTCAGTTGGTATCAGAGCAAAGGTCCTGTAAAGGGTTGTGCCACCACCAGCGCCGGAAAGATCAGTCGTCAAGCCTCAAATTTGTAAGTTTACATGCTTTATATGATTTTATGATGTTACCTACATAAGTACATGAATTATATGTTTACGTCACATGTTTAATAGCTTTATGATAATATATGATTTATATGCTCTAGAATTTTATACGTGATACAATATGAAATAAGAAACTATTTGATTTCAACGCATGTTGGCTTCGTGGTGGAATTGGGCTATGTTGATTTTTGGGTTTTAGTATTAACGTTATACTTTTTGGGTCATAAGTTAATTGTGAATATTATGAATGCTTGGGGATACATAGATTTTCTAAGAAAATAATTATAATTCATGGTTACTAGTCAAATTAATTTTTGGGAATGAGACGTAAGGAATAATGATTTAAGGATTTGTAACGACTTTGGCAGTATAGAAATGTGTAAATTGGGATTTTAAGTTTGATGAAAGGTAAAATTGGTTATTCGAATTGATTTTTGGATAAGTAAGTTTAAAATTTTCTAAATTATGTTATGGGAAAACTGTAGAAGGAAATTAAGAATGCCAAGAACTTATGGGTTAATCGTAGGAGTTTCGAAATTAAGGACCAATTAGGATAATTTTTGAGAAAATTAATAATTTATTTTGCAATTATTATTGAATTTGGGGACTAGTTTAACAATAAGCTAGAATTGAATGGGTTAAATGCTAAAATTTTGTTGATTTGGGCTTGAAAAGATATTTAGAACCTTAGGATATCTTAGTTACAATGTTATAAGGAATGTTAATCAAGGGTTTTGAAGGATGAATCAATATTAAGCTTGAAAATCTAAGCGTAAGCGGATATGTTTGGGATTTTAAGATTTAAATTCGATAGGTTGATGAATATTTTAGGTATAAAATAAAGAAAGTAATATACGATAACTATGGTCATCCATCTTTTAATATTGAGAATTGTAAGAAAATTTTAAATTCGAGGTTATAATAGTAATAGTACTAAGTCATTATGGGTCTTTTTAAGTTGCAATTCGGAAATAAGGATTTAGAAGGAAAATTTAATTGGGATCAAGGAGACGTAAGGACATTTTAGAACTTAAATTTAACAAATAGCGCAGCGGAAGCGTGGATTTTTGGGATACTAAAACTAAGCTTAAACTTTGGGGTATTAAGGATAAGCGAATTTCGAAGACGAAATTCAATTTAAGGGGGGAAGATTGTAACGCCCCGAAAATTTTAAGGTCCACGCGAACCACATGCATTTGAGTTATTAAATTTCTTTGTATTTTAATTAATTGTTTTAATTGCATTAATTAATTATGTTGTGCATATTGACATGTTTAAAATATATTTTTCTACATGATTTCATTAAAATGTATTTTTAAAGGTTATTCGATTTGCGATCGAGGAACGGAGACCGAGGACTGAAAAGTAGAAAAAGTTTTTATTAAACAATTGTTTTTAATAATTTAAATTAAGGGTAATGTTTTTTCTTATTTTTGAAAATAAAGGGTTTTGAGGTGATTTTATACGCCGGGACGTAATTTTTATCGGTGTTGGTTTTTCAACAAAAACACGAACGTTTTGGAAATCCGACAAATAAATTCACAAACTTTTCTAAACAAAATAATTTTTAGTATTTTAATTAAACACTTTTGGGCCTAATTAATTTTCCTAATGGGCCTAAACCTTAGTGTTTAATTAACTATTTAAAACTAAAAACCCACCCCATAACCTATGGATTCACACGCCCCCAAACCCCCACAATCTCACAAATTCTCTCAACACAATACACGACACACACACAAGGATTTCAAGGAAGAAAGTTTTCAAATATTGCAAGGATTTCAAGGTTGGTTGTGCATGGGGCTTAGGGGTTCGACCAGTCCTCGAGGAAGGCTCGTGCTGGACGTGGGTCAGGGTCAGGAAGGGTCCTAGCATTGCTAGGACCCCTGGTGCGCAGCCATGGAGGAGTCCCATGCAGCAGGGACTCCTCTCGCACGACAGGAAGGTGACAGCAGCCAGGGAGGGGCTCGCTGGTAGTGCTTTGGTGAGTTAGGTAGGTCCTATAGGGTCTAAGGAAGTTGGGTAAGGACTGGGCTAGGGGCTGGTGCGGCTGGATCGCAGCTGGCTCGAGGGAAAGGCTGCAACCGTGGAGAAGCACAAGATGCGCAGGTTGGTGCTTCCGAATTCAAGGGCTTTGCTGCTGGGTTCTAGGGAGTGGGATGGTCTGGGCATGGTCTGGGCGTGGTCCAGGGGTGGTCAGGGTTGGCTGGGCTTTGGGGTGGCTCGGCTGGAGGTGACCTAAGCTAACTAGGAGTCTTGGGCGTGAGTGACAATTCCATGCGTGGCTACTGGTTTCACAAACAGGTGGGTTGCTGCGTGGCTTAGAGGCTCGGGCTGGGGTGGCTCGGGTCTGGGACTGGTCTAGGGTCAGTAAGTGTCAAGGGTGGTCAAGTGGTTAGGGGCTGGGTGGGTCCTAGTTGGGCTAGGAGTCCTAAACATCCTAGGATACTCACATACAAAACATGCAGAATTTGGGTCACGTTCCAGGAGGTGTTTGAGAGGGCCAAGGCTGGTATTTCGGGTTGGGCTTGGTCAGGAGGGTCTCTAGGTGAGTTGGCTAGGTTTTGGCTCAAGGTGGCTCGGGCGTGGCTCGAGTAAATTGGGAGATGGTTCGGTGGGTTCTTTAGTGTGTCCAAAACGATAATTAAAAGGCAAAAATTGAATCCATGGGTCCACGGGTGTGGCTCATGACGTGGAAGGGTAGAATAAATACAAAAAATTGTATGTTTAAAGTTTGGGATCAAAATAACGAGTTTTGGATTTAATCGGGATTTAATCGCCTAACGAAACGCTAATTAACGAGTTAATTGAAACACCTAGTTTTAAGCTTTATAAAATTACGAAAAATTATTATTAAGCTTAAATAATTATTATAAGTCTAATTTTTGAATTTGGGAATTTTATATTAAGTTTTGGTTTAATTCGTGATTAAAACGCATTAATACGTCACATTTAAAGATTAATTTAAAATTAATCGATTTAAGCTAAATAAAAATATGAAAAAATTCATGTATGCTTAAATAATTATCTGGGATATGTTAGAGTCAATGAAATAAAGAAAAAGTCAAAAACATGAAATTTTACGTCCAGGGGTAAAACGATCATTTTTCACATAGAAATTAGTAAACGTCATGGCAGTGTTCTGAATGCTGTTTTATGTGCTAATATGATTATTTCAAATGTTTATGAATTTTTATGACATGGATTTTAAATGTTACGATTTATTATGTCAAAATGTTATTTTATAAGGTTTCGGTTTAATATGTTAAAATGTTTATTTTAAATGTTTAAGATTTAAATTCATATTTTAAATGTGTATGATGTTGAAATGTTTATTTAAAAGATTTATGGATTTTTATATGTTGAAAGGTTTCTTTTAAAATGTTTATGGATTTTTATGAGGAAACAATAACGTTAAAAGATATGTTGCATGCTTGTTTTTAAAAAGAAAGGATATTAAATGTATTATTTTTATAAAATGATGATAATATGAAACGTTGAAGGAAGTGAAGTAATTGTGACTAATACGATGATATGTTGGAAATTTCGTGAGGGTTATGGTCTCAGTCGGAGCCCGACAATCGTGTTTTCTTGGATATGGATATGAATATGTATATGTATACGATGATATGTTAATACTTAAGGCCATGGCCCAGTTGACCGGTGAGAGTGTTGCTGGTGTCCCCGCCGCCCAGTACTGTGGTTACATGTAGATGGATCCATCGCCCAACACGTAGACGTAGACGTAGATGAACACGAAAGTCACAATTAACGATCTGAATTCAACGAAAAGAAAATAGAATACGTATATATTGATGATAATATATATATGAATAGGTTGAGGATGACATGAATATGTTTATGAAAGTTTTTATGCAAAAGGATCATGAAAATGTTTTCAAAGTTTATGCATATTCATGAAAACGATATTTTAAGTACAAGTATTTTTCACTGTTGCCTGTGATTTTATACGTATTACTTGTTATCAAGATTATGGTGTGTTGAGCCTTTAGACTCAATAGGTATGATTGATGCATGTGTTTATGACATTAATGTTATAGGAGGTCTTGATGGTTGACCTAACTGGACTGAAGGTGCACACAACCCGAGGACCAACGCTTCTAGCTTTCCGCATTTATGATTATGATTTATGTTAACGATTTTTACGACTTTTTATTTATTCTTTTGAGAGATTTTGAGAGATTATAGTATGGGCTGTATTTTTCAAATATATAGTTGATTGTTTTATTTTAAAATGGTTCAAAAATATTTTATGGTTCGGCCGAATGCTATGTGAGGTTGAAAAAAAAATTTCTAGCTCGTTTTAAGGAAAAGAAAGTCAGACGTTTCATTAGATATTGTTCCCAATTCAATTCTGATAACCAATTAAAAGTTTTATGCAAATAAAAGCAATATAAAAATGTTAAATGACTAGGTTACCCGTGATGAGCGTAGTGTCTGCCTCTTCTTCAGCTTCCTCGGCATTCATAACGTATGTTCGTCCCATAGTAAGTGCATTCTTCTTTGGGCAGTCCGCTGCTTTGTGCCCTTCTTCCTTTCATATGAAACACCTAGAAGTACCCCACACACATGGTCCATAGTGTAGTCGATTGCACTTCTTGCATGGTTGTCCTTCTACCTTCTTTGGTGCTGCAGGTGGCTTTGACGGTGCTTGCTTCTTGACTTGACCTTGGGGCTTTTGAGGCCCTTGAGGTCTAGGTGACTTCTTATTTGATTGATTGTTGTTCTGATGTTGCTGCCTCTTGCGCTGTTACTCAAACTCGATGTCTTTCAAGGATTGCTCAGACTAGAATGCATGAGTGACTGCTGTGGCATGATCCGAAGGACGCATCATCATAACATTATTCTGTATGGTAGGTCGTACACCGTCCATGAAGTGTCTAAGCTTTTCTTCGGCATCCCTGGCAATAAAGGGTACAAAGTGACAACCCCTATCGAATTTCTTCACAAATTCAGCAACAGTAGCGTCTCCCTGACGGAGAGTCATAAATTCCCTCTTTAATCGGCTTTTACAATCAGCAGTAAAATATTTCTCGTAGAATATAGTTTTGAATTGGGCCCAAGTAAGTGTGGCAAGGTTAACACCCTGCTCATCCCCTTCCCACCATAAATAAGAGTCATCCCTAAACAGATAAGTAGTATACCTCACACGGTCAGCATCCCCCATATCTAGATAGCGAAAGTGTACCTCGAGTGAACGAATCCAACCCTCCGCAGAAAAAAGGATCGGTAGTGCAAGAAAATTCCTTCGGCGCTAGCCTCCGGAACTAATAATATATATCATGTTGTGGCATCGGTGCCTGCTGCATCTGCTGTAACTGCTGCTGCAACTGCTGTTGCGGTAACTGTTGTTGTTGTAATTGTTGCTTAAAGAGACGAGCCATCCCCTCTAAAGCACGAGTAGCAGCATCCCCTGGAGGAGGTGGTGGTGGTGCATTCCCTTGATAATTCATGTTGTTCTCGGCTTGATTCTCATTAACAGGGGCACGTCTAGGAGGCATTTTATCTGAATGTTTTCCGAATTCTAACGTAACCAACATGCATTTAAATATAAGTTTTCTAATCATCTGTCATATCCTACTTCATTTTTAGCAATTTACGCACGCAAAGCATAAATACTCAAAAAGCTAGTAAACATGTAATGTAAACATATTATTCATGTCAATATGCATGTAACATCATATCCATATAAAGCATGTAAAACTTACAAATGAAGGCTTGACGACTGATCTTTCCGGCGCTGATGGTGGCACAACCCTTTACAGGACCTTTGCTCTGATACCAACTGAAACTTCTGCTTATTCGTTTTCTCAAAAAGTAATAAAATTTTTTTTTTCAAACTTTCGGCCTATACATATACATATACATAAATTAACTTTGCACCATTTTAAAATAAAACCTCCAATTAGTATTTGAAAATCCCAAATAAATTAATCAAAACATGAAGTCGTTAATCATTTTACCAAACCTAAAAAGCCATAAATGTTGAAAAGTGTAGCCCATACTAAACCTCTCAAAAATCTCTCAAAAGCGTAAATAAAATGTCTTAAATATCTTTAACATAAAATCATAATCTTAAATGCGGAAAATAGAAGCGCCGGTCATCGGGTTATGTGCACCGACAGTCCAACAAAGTCACCCATCAAGTCCTCCAACATCATAATTATTAACATCACCTGCATCATACACACCTATTCAGTCTAAAGACTCAACACATCATATCCTTGATAACAAGTAATACATAATAAAGTTAACATATAACAATGAAAAATACTTGTACTTAAAATAACATTTTCATAAACATTTTCATGATGCATAAACTTTAAATAAAAACATTTTCTTAAACATTTTCATATCAACATATTCATATCAACATTTTAACATATTCGTATTGATATTCATATTCGTATTCGTGCTTGTTGAATTCAGATCGTGATTGTGACTCGTATTCTTAATCGTATTGGGCGATGGATCCATCTATAAAAACCACAGTAGTGGGCGGTGGGGACACCAACGACACTCTCACCAGTCAACTGGGCATTGGCCAACGTATTAACATATTCGTATTCGTATCCGTATCCAAGGAAACACGATCGTCGGGCTCCCACTGGAACCATAACCCTCACGATATCTCCAACATGTAGTAGTCACAATCCTTTCACATTCTTCAACATGTTTGATAGGATCGATTAACAAAACAAGAGTGTTTAGAAGGGGGGTTGAATAAACACTCACAATTAAAATTGATCTTTTCGAGTTTTGAGTTCAGTTTGGTGAGAAACTGATTCTTGGAATCTTGTTAGTCAATGACAATCAGTTAAACTAAAGTAGTTGCGGAAATTAACTGACTGAAAGATAGAATACAAAACTGAAATAAAAGACACAAGGATTGTTTCTGGATGTTCGGAGATTTCAATTACTCCTACGTCACCCCTTCTATCTCAAGGATATGATTTTCACTAAAAGACTTTGATCGAATAAAAGATTTGTACTGACCCACTTCAGTTTGGACTTATCACTGCCAAAAACTGAAACTCTTAGTATTATAGAATGTTCTCAGTGCGTAACTGATCTTAGCACTATCGAATTTAACGATTATTACAAAGTGCTAGTGAGCTCAAATTGTAGCCTTGACAGCTACGAATAAATCAAGTGAGTGTGAGCTGAAATTTTGACAGAGTAATAGCAAGCTTTGAATAGAGAGTTTGTGCACTTTTTCAGCTGATCTTCTGTCATATTTATAATCTTCCCTTCCAACGGTAACTTGAGATATATTTGAATCTTTGTATCCGTTGATTGCCACTTCATCATTCCTTGGGCATTGTTTGCTTCGTTTATTGTAATGCAGCGTCTTAATTGCTTTAGCTGAAATGCGTTGTTCTAAGCTGTATTGATTGAAGTGCGGCGTTTCGTATTTAGTTGCAATCTGCTATGACTCTTTGTCGGTTGAATGTTCTTTCCCGGGACATGTTTAGTTGAAGGAAGCATACGGCTGAATATACCAACTGATCGGTTTCCAACTGATCAGTCAGCTGTCTTCGAGAATTCAATTAAGTTCAAATGATCAGTTTCCAACTAATCAGTTGGTTTTCTTCGAAAGTTCAGTTCAGCTGGGTTCGGTTGCCTTAGATAATATGTTTGATACTCTTCAGTTTGGCAAGCTGTATAGATCGAATATTTGATCAGTTAGTTCCAATAAATAATCGGTTTGTCAAACATCCGAAATTAAGTTTCCAACAATTTCTCCCTTTTTGGTGTTTGACAAAACTAAGCAACTAATAACTGATCAATGAAGCTTATATGATCTTCAAGTTCGTTGTAGATAAAATAATCAATTGTTGTATACAGATTCGTACAATGAAAGAATGAAATAATCTGAATGAAATAATCTGTAGCTACATTGTATCAAATCTATTGAGCTGATCTCCATTGAACTGCTGATCTGATGATCTATTCCCCTTTTTTGTCAAACGCCTCCATTCTGACAGATAATCTCTTAACATCGGTTGAAAGAATCTTGACAGAAGTGGCTACGTCTGCGAATGCATTGAGCACAATGGTTTGCATGAAGTCTATCTTTCTTGATACGAGTGTCTCCACCGCATCAACTCTTTTGCTGATAGTGTCTTGAGCCGCTGAGAGACTTTCTGCTATACCTCTATTCCTTTTGATTTCAGCAATTGCAAAGGAAAGAGAGGTCACGGTAGCTTGAACTGCCTTCAGTTTCTCTGAGTTAAATACTTCTGCATGTTCCAGTTTCAGAGAATGGGCGAGTTGAGTATGCTGAATGTTTGAGATGGCAGAGAGAATTTTATGCATATTATTCTGAATATCTTGAATTTCTTCAAGAACTAATTCAAGATCATTAGATGAATGAGGTGGTGAATGTCTAGAAGTTCCAGGTGCTTGTCCTTCGAAGACTGGATCAAAGACCACTAAGGTCCTGTCAGTTATAACTGTATCTGCAATGGTCTGTTCTGGAACAATTATCTCAGCAACTCCAATTTGAGCTGGGAGAGGAGAAGATGGATCCTGAGTAGCAACTGAATTGTCCGGCTGAATAGGCAAATTTGTGGTATCTTCAGTCGGAACATCAAGAACTGGTGCTTCTGCTGGAGATTCAGCTGAAACGAGGATTGGCTCGTCAGTTGGAAAATTTTCAGAATGTAGCATCTGAGCCTCCACATTTTCAGTAGTTTCTTGACCAGGTGACTGAGCTGGCACATCAGTAGGCTGAACAAGCTCTTCAGGTAAGACAGGATCCTCTAGAACTGCTCGATCAGTTGAGTGATCAACTGAGACAAAAACAAGTTCCTCTGTTTGAGATTCTTGAATCACTGACTGAATAATTTCCTCAATATTGGCGAGTGTCAAGTCAGCTTCTGAGTACATTTGAGGATCAGCAACAGAGGATCGAGCCATATCCTGAGCTTGTTCTTTATTCGGTGATGTGGATTCTTCTTCTTCTTCTTCGGAAGGCCCTCCATGAATGACCAATTCCTGATATCTTTCCCAGAATTTTATCTGTAAGTGCAAAGTGGTAAGATCTGAATCCAATTGAGTAAGCACTGCTCGATCATTGTAGGCAGTTGGATTCGTAGGAATGTAGTTGGTCTTCAGCTCTTCAACCAGTTGTGCCAACTTTTTGGCTCTCATTAGATCAAAGGAATAATTTTTTTTTTGCAAGGCCTGCACGATAGTGGCAGCTTTGACTATCCTCAAGACAATTTCTTCCAACCTGATAAACTTCTTCAGCTGGGCCTTTCTCTTTAATTGTTTTGCAAAAGTATGAGTTCTGTACATAGTCCAGGCGTCATAAGTTTTCAGTTTGGTTGGTGCAAATGCATTTACCTGTTCCCAAATGAGGTCGATATGGGTTTGAACTGCATTTGTTGGCCTGGGCTCTTCAATCAACTTGCCCTTCCCTTTCTTGTCGGTGAGAATGTGTGGAATGTTCAATCCTGAACGAGTAGTTTCCACTGTCTCCTGAATAGAGATTCTCTTTTGTCGAGCAGGAGCAAAGAGAATAGGGCGATTAACTGTTTTCAGAGAGGACATGATCCTAACTGATTCCTTCTTTGATGGGTCAGTTGTTCGAGGCAACTGATCTTTTGCTGAGGCTTCAGCTGAAACGGTTTTTAATGGAATAGCCTGAATAGGTTGTTGAGCGTCCGATGATTTCAACCTTTCAGTAGGAATAGATTCCAGGGAAGCTATTGGTTTTGTCTCCTTAGTTTTAGGCTTCTTGACAACCTGGGGAGACAGAGTTTTCTCCGATTCTGATTCACTTATAATCAACTTTCTCTTTGTAGTCTTCAGTTGAGTCAGCGCTTTTGCCCTTTTTACAGACTTGGGAGCAGCCTGTTGAGCTCCAATTTCCTTTTTGATCTTAATGAACTGATCAGCAAGGTGTGCCAATCCATCAGACGGCACAAAAAATGTTTGTCCGAAAGAGTCTTCAGATAAGGTCAACAATTGACCATTAACAGTAGAGGTGATGATACCATCGGGATTGACAGAACCATTGGAGTAGAAATCAAGAAGTTCCTTCGGATAAATCTCCTGGGAAGATTGTCCCAAAAACATTCTGAGACCAGCAGATTTAATCTTCAGAAAAACGTTCTTAACATCAGCTTCCTGAACTGATAAAACTGAGTCAAAATCAATGGCCATAGCGTTCAACATGTGAGCTGGGATCTGGTTTGTCATTTGAACTGAATGATTTCCTGCGAAAGAGAATGCTTGAATTTGTTTTTGCTCTGAGAAATTTGGATAGGCGTAAAGAAGAAAAACTGAAATGAGGCGGGTAAAGTACTTATGTACGTGACTGTTCGAATTATAGGACACGTGTCAGTCCAAAAAAATTTTGAATAAAAATATGTGTACGTGTGCTATAAGCTTGTGTGCAAAAAGTGAGTGGTGTTAAAATAGGCCACGTTATGCAACTGCAGTCACGTCAGTTGATTTGGAATATAATAAGTTTTTTAATTTGTTAACTTATGTGAGAAGATTCGTAAAACATCCAACTGAACAATCAGTTGGGAAACTGATTCATTTCAGTTGAGTATTCACAAAAAATTCTCCTCTCAGTTAACATTTTCAAAAACTGATATTCTCCCTTAATTGGTGCATAGAATAATTAAAATGATATAAAATAAATTTAAGGGTTAGAAAGATTATCGTTTGCTGGAACGTTGACGGCCCTTCAGCTTCCATGATATTCGGCTATAAATAGAAGTAACAAGGTTAGTTTCAGTCATATTGGTGAAAATATTTAAAACAAAAAGAATGGCAGATACGAGTAGCTCGAGTGCTTCGCCGTTTTCTCTGGAGACCAGGAAGGTTGTTATAGAATATGAGGTCTTCATTACTGGGAAAAGTTACAGAAGCTTGAGTTTCTGTATAACACTGGGGAGGCTACCACTCCTGAACTGATGGCAGAGTTGAACAAATTGCAGGAGCACTTGAACATAGCTGTGTGGGTGGACGTCTTTAAGGATGGTCATCTCTATCAGCTAATGCTTCGAAAGGAACTGAAAATCCTTAAGCGCATAGCTGGTTCTCATAGCTTTGTCAAGACATCTACCGCACCCTTATCCGCTTGGTTGAAAATGTGGATAATTGTTGTAGAGGAAAAATATGATGATGTAATCCGTGCAAACGTTTATGATTGAATGAAGTATTTATAGCTTAACTTTGTTTTTCTCTTTCCTGCAAATGATAAACTTCATCAGTTATTATATATATATAAATTGCGAACTTTAAACAGATGAACTGATGAAAGACTAACTTTTATCAGTTGAATATGAACTGAAATTAGTTAAGCATTAAGTAATAAATAACAAACTGATATCAGTTGATAATGAACAACAGATAATTAAGAAGCTTGGGTAAATGAGAAAAACGCTTTGGTTGACTCGAGACTCTTTAGCTTCTTCAACATTTAATGTCATCTGTCTATAAGAAAGACGATAGAGATACAATGTGAGATAATAACAGTTCAATATGTCGGATTCAAGTAATTCTGATGCATGCAGCAGTACTCATGTTCAAGTTACTGAACAATTAAGTCCATATTTAAAGGAGTTGAAGAAAACAATGGAGGAATATGTCTTTACGAAAGTGATGTCAACATGGTTCAAAATTCATGATTTGCAGAGGATAAGCAGTAGTGGTGCTGCTCTTTCTCGTGCTCAAGCAGCAACTGCAAGAAAATACATTGATCGTTTTGAAGTCAGATATGTTACAGACCTGGTTGATGACAATGTTCTGTTACATGCAATGTTATGGAAGGAATGGCATGTAATTGAGAAGATTTCTACAACTGAATCATTTTCTAGAATCCGAATTTATGAGTTGAATAATTGGATTACACAATGGAAGGATTCAGTTGGTTCTAAGTTATCTTCTATAACATGGAATCGATTTTATTCTTAATAAAGTATCATTTCCAATTTGTTGTTGTGTTCTTATTTTCTGCAAATAATTTTATTAGTAAAACAGCATCAATAATATTTTTAAGACAAGTCAATTAAACCAAGAATATTGCGAAAATAAGAAAACTTAGTCTCGGGTAATGGTTTGGTGAAGATGTCAGCTGCTTGTTGCTCAGTTGAAATATACTCCAGTCTGATTTCCTTCTTCAAAGCATGACCTCTAATGAAGTGATGCCTGACATCTATATGCTTGGTCTTTGAGTGAAGAACTGGGTTATACGTGATAGCAATCGTGCTCGTATTATCACAGAATATGGGCGATTCATTTGTAATTACTCCATAATCTTTCAGATGTTGCTGGATCCAAATCAGTTGTGCACAACAACTACCAGCAGCAAGGTATTCTGCTTCAGTTGTTGAGGTAGCTATGGATGTCTGCTTTTTGCTGAACCAAGAGATGAGTCTGTCTCCTAGAAACTGACAAGATCCACTTGTACTTTTGCGATCAAGCTTACATCCTGCATAATCTGCATCTGAATATCCAACTAAATTGAAAGTAGAGTCTTTAGAATACCATAACCCAACATTTTTTGTACCCTTAAGATATTTCAAAATTCTTTTAGCAGCTGAGAAATGTGATTGCTTAGGATTTACTTGAAATCTAGCACACATACAGACAGCAAATACAATATCAGGACGACTGGCAGTTAGGTACAACAATGAACCTATTAAACCTCGATATAATGTCGTCTCAACTGATATTCCCCCTTGATCAGTGTCCAATTTTACTGATGAGCTCATGGGAGTATTTGCAGCTGAACATGATTTCATGCCAAATTTCTTCAGCAGCTCCTTTGTATATTTAGTCAGACTGATGAATATACCATTCTCCAGTTGCTTTACTTGAAGTCCAAGAAAGAATGTCAGTTCACCCATCATGCTCATTTCAAACTTATCCTGCATTAGCTTAGCAAACTTTTTGCATAATTTGGGGTTAGTTGACTCAAATATGATATCATCCACATAAATTTGAACTAATAAAATGTGATCATTCTTAGCAAATTTGAACAAGGTCTTATTAACTGATCCAACAGAAAAATCATGATCAGTTAGAAATTTTGAAAGAGTTTCGTACCAAGCTCTGGGAGCTTGTTTCAGACCATATAAGGCTTTGTTCAATTGGTAGACATGATCAGGAAAAACATGATTTATGAAACCTGGAGGTTGTTCAACATATACTTCTTCTTGTAGTTGACCGTTCAGGAATGCACTCTTTACATCCATCTGATATACCTTGAATTTCTTATGTGATGTATAAGCAAGAAAGATTCTGATTGCTTCCAGTCTTGCAACTAGAGCGTACGTCTCATCATAGTCAATTCCTTCTTCTTGCCTATATCCTTGTGCCACTAATCGTGCTTTGTTGCGTACATCTGAACCATCTTCGTTCAGTTTATTTCTGTATACCCATTTTGTACCTATAATAGTTTTGAAATTGGTGTTGGAACTAAGTTCCAGACATTGTTATAAGTGAACTGATTTATCTCTTCTTGCATTGCATTCACCCAGTTAGGATCAGCAAGAGCTTCATCAGTTGTCTTCGGTTCTAGTTGTGAAACAAAAGCTGAATAGATAAATAAATTTAGCTTTTGATTGCGAGTTCTTACTGGATCAGATGGATTTCCTATTACCAGTTCAGGTGGATCTGATTTTCTCCTTTTGTACTCATTATTTGTTGTATCAGCAATTTCTTCAGTTGGTAACTGAACACAGTTTTCAGTCTCAGTTGGTGCTTCGTCACCTGGTATTTGAATGTTATCATTATGCTCTGTCAACTGGTTATCAGCAACGGCTTCCTGCACATCTGATTGGTCCAGTACTTCTGGTTCAGGTGTTTGAAGTATGTTTTGATATCCATGACTTTCATCTGTGTCTTCATCTTCCAAACAGATATCTGTAAATCGATCAACTAGCTCAACTTGATCAGTTGGCTTATTAGTTAGTTCAGTTTCATCGAAATCAACATGAGCAGATTCTTCAACATTTAGAGTTTTCTTGTTGAAAACTCTATAGGCTATACTAACTGATGAGTATCCAAGAAATATTGCAGATTTAGCCTCAAACGCTTTTAAATAATTTTTTCCATTATCAAGAATAAAACATCTGCAGCCGAATATTTTGAAATAAGTAATTATACTTTTCCTTCCATGCCAGATCTCATATGGTGTTTTCATATGATTCTTATTAATCATTGATCTGTTCTGAGTATAACACGCAGTGTTTACTGCCTCTGCCCAAAATCTTTGAGAAATACCAGAATCAGCAAGCATTGTTCTGGCAGCTTCTTTAAGAGTCCGATTTCTTCTCTCAGCTACACCATTTTGCTGAGGAGTTCTGGCTGCTGAGAGCTCATG